>NW_022194790.1:1804300-2331330 GCF_900067095.1 Fusarium proliferatum ET1
GAATAGCAATGATTGTCCACCAACACGACACCCACAGTAAACAAACTGGGCCCTGAAGCATCTGTGTCACTATCACATTCAGGGAGACAGACTGACCTACCTACGCTATTGTTTGCTCGGCCTAGTTTCAGTTGAGTCAGCTGGAGCATCGATAACAATAATAAAAACACCTCAAATGAGCAGATTTCCAAGATTTCGATATCTACATCTCTTGGGCAGTAAGGACTGGCAGAAAACAATCGCCGATCGAGGACAAGAATCGTATCCATGCGGGTCCTTTGCTGTACATACAGTAGCATACGTTTTAGCTGCTTAATGTACAAGGATTGTTCAGAACTGTTTCAGCTGCATTTACCCAGAAGTGGCATCCGTATCAACAAAGAACCCTTCTGGCAGACGAGAGAAAGAATGGTGTCAAACTCTTGATAGCGTGGCCACATCCTTATTCTCAATTGGGTCCAGCAATCAACTTCTGGGACCATGGGTAAAGAGAAGCGTCAAGACAAAGAACCAACAAGTAAAAATGTCAGCCACACCAGGCTACGGTGCGTCTTTAGAGGTCAGCCCGCAAGTCCAAGTCGACATGGCGCCATGGATGTCGCAAAGGGAGGGGAAGAGTATCGGGATCCTGGTTGTCCTATCGGAGATTTCAACAATTCGGATATCGATCTTTCCGATACACGGTTTGTTTGTTTACTCGAGTCCAGAGCGTCAAATCAAAAGCCGTGTCTCTGTAGATAGCTTCAGAATAACCTGTTGAGACCCCTGCACAGTCACATCGTGGCGTAGCGTACATACATATTCGATGCATGCATAGCTCGGCGCTGAATGCGAACAGATCTCTCTGCCTTGCGCCTTGCACCTTGCAGAACTTGGAAAACAACTCGATGCACTCTTGTTGAAAAGCGTCATGGTGTTGTCAATGATAGCGCAAGCCACAACAAAAGCCTCAAGCCATTCCGCGTGCTAGAGTGCGCCATTGATCCGCGTATGGAACCCTCCATAACCAAAATCAGCAAGCCACAGACTGGAGAATCCTCTGCTTTGAGTATCCATTGAACCCTGTGCTCGATCTGAATGCTTCACCTCGGTCCACTCGGCATGAGTTGAGAGCTATTTTGATATAGGCAAGTTACATCGCACGGTAATAGAGTTGATAAAATAGCATGGGGTATCGTGGAATTGGAAACAATCAAGAAAACTAGCGTTGACAACGCACGTCCTGGTGTTCGCTGATACGCAAGCGCCTTGCAAAGACACCAATGGGCAAGTCGTAGATGAGCTGATATTGAGGTATTAGTCTCCTACCCTGAGCCTTGCTAGCTCATCTCGAAGTCGAGGTCTCGTCGACAACTGGCTGGAGCGCAACTTGTAACTGTTCATCTCACTCGTCTCTCGTTTGAAGTGATTCTTACCTCACTGAGACCTTACAGTTAAGCCTGTCTCTGCTTAGGGTTCGAGACCCCGAGGACTTCATCCACCTCTCCGTAAACCGAAACATTTCACGATTCTTCAGAATCCTTGAACTTGATCGACTTGACTCTCAAATCGCGATCAATATCCCCACAAGAACCCAACATGCAAAAGTTGCGGGGATGAACCAAGACGACGAACCCGAATGAACGCCGCACGAGCCCCAGCTCTGGACAGGGGCCCCGGCCAGAGGCTTCAAGTAAACCAGATCGCGAAAAAATGGCCCCGATTGGGATTTTCTTCCGCGGTCACGAACTTGGTTTTACATCTTAATCTTGCGACATATGCGCCCTATATTCAGTCTCATATCCAACTTGACCAAGCTCCGCAGGCCGCCCAGGTGAGTGAATAATCCTTTGGTAAGACAAATCGACATCAGCCCTCGGCCTCGCCTAGACCTTTGGTGGCTGTTGGAGATTCCAGCTTGGCTAGTTTCCCGATTTGGTGTCTCAAAAAGCAAACATGAAGAACTCTTTGACCAATCAGAGGTCACAGACCAATCTCACCATCGACTCCGAACAAGGCCATGCCCTGTCAATTGTCCCAGCACCATTGTCCGCTCACGAATCAATTGGTGATCTTTTTTACGGCTTGTTGACTTTGGCCAAGTTTCCCGAACCAGAATGTCCCTTTCGGTCGGTCTTATTCCGGTAGCACCCGGCAGCTGAGGATCGTTTTCTAGGTCGATCATGTCCCATCATGTTGGCAATCGGTGAATGGCGCACTCGTAAGGCCCCGTTCGTGAGATTCCCATAAGATTACAGATCAGCCATCATGACAGACCAACGGTATCAAGCCATCACATGCGATGCATGGATCTACAGAGGGGATATGTTCACGTCAACAACCGACATGTCGATTCTCAGCGCTGATAGGACGCTCGGTGATGGCCTTCCTCACAGCCTCCCACATCCAGCTGACATCTTGAGCCATTAACCGAACTTGGTCAAGGGAACATGAATACACAACAGGACGTAGGGCAGATTGCAAGCGAAGCGGCGGCTACCAACCTAAAGCGACCAGGGGTCGATCCTCGGAGACGAACCATCGACTGCAACTCGTCGTCATGAAAACGCAGGCAGCGAGAAACCAACCCTCATTGAGACTTCTCACTGGATGGTCGGTTCTTGGCCTTTGGTTTGAGATCCAAGATCGTGGTTCATGGTCAGCAAAATGCCACCCTGGTCACTCGCATATGCCTCTTTCGGATGCAGAACACATCCCACTCGGTGTTTCTGAAGCTTATCTCCATGTTTATTGTTTATTGTTGTTTTAAAACTCGATTCGCGCGCGATATAAATCCATCGTCCGCGGCAACATAACGAGAAGACAATTATCATCGTATGCCCTGCTTAGCACGTGATGCAACAGAGCCACAGAGGGGCATGATAACTTGGAATAGCAATCTTGGTAACTTGCTGGGCAAAGGTTTGTCCCTGGCTCAGCCTGGCAGGGTTTGGAACCGTGACCTCGACGACACGTCCACTCGCCGCCACTTGGCGGCAGACGCGAAAGCATGAGGGCATCGACAACAAGAGGTGCGGGGAAATTCCGACTGAGACTGGACCGCAGTCCAAGCTCTTCTGGTGTAGCGGGTGTATCAGATTCCATGTTACACACATTGTAAGCGGGCAGCCCAGATGGTAAGACCAGCCAATGATATCGCGCAATCGCATCCCCGCGAAACTAAGATTGCTGTGGGCACTACCCTGGAGGAGCAGCAGCAGAGCACATGGCTTCCTTGCAAAACTTGACGACTTCGAGATTTGTTGCCTGCCGAAGGGTCCATTGAGACACTGCTGATGGAATGCAAACCCTGGCATCAATCTCGCATAGAGATAGGATAGAAACAAGCAAGCATATATCGCATCCTCTTGCACCCAAGAAACCAATATGCCCAACAAGGTGAAATCAAGAACCGTCATAGGTAGGCAAGAATGGATCGGAAACATCAATGAATATGATGCAATAAGATCGACCATAGGAAGCAACTTTTCCCGTGAAAAGAGGCCATGATTGACTTAAAACAAGACCGTGTTGCTTTGCCGGTGGCAGTGACTCAGTAAGAGGCTTAATATATGGCCTGGTATCAAGGTCCACTGGACTCATGGCCCAACACAGTTGAGCAGGCAACGTGAGGTTATCACAAGATCCTTTCCGGATTAGTCGGTATTCTGGAACCTTTGAAAATTCCTTTCACGGCGGTTGCGGGCGGCATTTGACAAATAACAAATTTGCTTGCGGAGACTTTGACACGAACTGCCGATGGTGTCTCTATCGCCGTCGATCGGGGCGTTCGAGCTGGAGCATTACAAGTAACACCGAGGACCAAGGATGGTTTGAAGCAGCTTAACGTCGGGGACGCTGTGCAAAAGAGGAGCACGAGAGGGTTTTTTGAGTAAGAGGCGGAGCTTTGTATGAGATTGATCAGAGATTTCGTGCCATCGCCATAGCAATTGATAAAAAATTGCAAGGTTGAGTTTTTACCAAGCGCCGTGAAACCCGTGGTGATGTATTTCCGACCAGCCTTGGCACTGCATAAAGTTGAAAGTCAAGTGGGTATCATGGTTCCTTTTTTTCCTTGACATTTTTTCTCCTTGCATGGGACCATTCAGATGAATGGATTTGGTTCCCTCGAGGCGTCATGGATCCAGTTAGTCTGGTTCTCTAACCTTGCGTCGCTGTGGTGAAGAAGCGAGGGATGGACACTTATCGAATTCACTGGGCCCAGGCCGCTAGGAGGTGATTCTGCCGACAAGCCAAGCCAAGCCAATATCCGCATATGCACCAGTCACGAGACACAAAACGGCGTAGCGGAGCTATTGAGGCGTGCACAAGAGACGAGATGAGCATGTATAAAAAAAAGAGGAGAGAGTCTAGAGAGTCAAGAACAGACTTCTTTCGCGTAAAAATGGACCCTGAAGGTACCGTATCTTAGCGCGTCACGACCCGACGTGTGGGGAGACGCTACGCCAAAACAAGAATGGCTGCTCGGGTGATTCAGCCTCATTTCACTCAGAAAAGGATTCAAGTGTGTCGTCACTGGCGCGGGTAGCTCCGCTTTGTGGAAGGCTTCTGGAACATTTGCACATTAGCGTCATTTCAAGCTGGGGTCTGGCACGTGCAGTCGTGTCGGTTTTGTGCAAATCTGGACCTCTCTGTGGATAACCTCAAATTGCAGCGTGGTCGGGGACGAGGATGGAACCTCATGGGGTACAGCAACAGTACCACTCTGTCGGTCATATCAACTCTATCACGAATGGATCTTACGTACTGTAGACGGCAGACGGCACTTGTTGAGCGTATGAGGGGCTCTGATTCCATCGCCGCGGGCCGGATTGCGGGAACAAGAAGACGAAGAAAAATCCACTACGAACCACTTGGTGACATGTACCAGTTGCAGAGGCCCGGCCTTCAATCCTCGGATGGCAAAGATCTCTCCCACGGTGCCGTTTCGGAGAGTGGATGTCGAGAGTGCAACCAACGGGAACGAGGCTGTTAATAACTAATTCGAGGGGGGCCGCCTGTCTCAGGCGATGGATACCCGGTGTCTAGCCCGCTATTTGTTGGTCCTGGGCTCAATTAATGTGATTTTCATGGTCCTTGCACGCATAAGTAAGAACCGCAGCATCCGCCAAGTGGAAAATATGTAGTCAGCAATTGTCGGCGGCGACAGCTTCATCAAGGAGAGAGAGAGAGAGAGGAAAAATCTGCATTCGGCAGTTTCTGCGAGGTGATGGAGTGGCCGATGCAGACTCCATCGTGACCAACCTCATGGGCGTGAGCATGTGCATTTGATGATTTTTAACTTCCTTTTTTCCCAAACTCCCCCTCACTGCGGTCAAGGTGGCTCCTCATCTCACGCGTCTCGCAGCAACCCATGTACGTGGAACGTGTTGCGAGCTGCAAATCATCACCAAAGCCCGCGCGTCTCTGAGGCGTCTTTTGGCGTTTATTTTCATCAGAGACAAGACACGTTTAAAAAAAGGAAGAAGAAAAAAGTTATGGGGCTTCGGAATGGGGGCGCGGGCAAGGGATGGGGGTTGATCTTAAGTTAAGTTAAGGGTTCTTTGGTTCAGCGTTGAGAGCTACAGGCATTATGAGTGGTGTCAGCATGAGTATCAGCGTCTCGGCTTGGGCGTAATTCGCTGATTGAGCCAAGGCGGAGGCAGCAACGCAACACTATGCACCGCAGCAGGGCGAAGCGAGGGATGATGCATCATCAAGAGAAACAAGACGTGGAGCCAGGAAACCAGGCCGACATCATGTCGTTGACGCCATAATTAAGCAATTCGATCCGAGACTCTCGTGTCTCGCACCCTTCACCCTTTTAACCCTTATTAACTCTGCAGTAGCCACGGCACCGAGCCAACCTAACGCGCTCTCTGCGAGTTTTACCCCGGACCAGGGGAAAATCAGAGCATGCCATGCCATGCCATCCATACGAGGTGATGCTCTAAAGTGCTTGCACATCCTGACGTATTGACGTACCTCAAAAGCTTGCTATTGGCATTCTGCAAGCCTGCTGCAGGCCTGCCGTCCTTTGGGACTTGTTACCCGTGGTGCTAAGGATCTAATTGGAGTCGCCAGTGGTGTAAAAATGGAAACCGGCGCAACCACCTCACACCACCGAGGTTACTCGTGTGTGTTACTTTGACTACTACTAACCTTGTCGGCAAGTCCTCTTGACAAGCTTGCGGCTCTGTCTGTTCCTTTTCATTTCCACGGTCTCACGGGAATATGAACGAGACCATTCGGTTTTAACAGCGCGGAATTCGGGACCTAGATCGATAATAGAAGGGTCCGAAACAGATTCTAGTCAATGTCTCATCTCTGTAGAAACTGCCGCTTCGTTGAGAAGCAACTGCACAGCAGTATCCGATCGTGGTTCTGCTCTGCAAAAGACTCTTCCGAATTTGGTGATCCCTGAATTGGGAACTCGGAGAGTGAATGCGGGGCAGAGACTAGTTTCAAGCTTCCTAGGCTCTAAATGGCAAAGTTTCAAGGCTCAATCGCACTAGGTCCCACGCCTGCTCCATTGATAGCTTAGGTGCGCTTCTCCAGTGCTGTAGCTAAGATCCTACGTCACATTTTTGGCATTTTTCCAAGGTCAAATGTGAGGGAGAATTGAAACCTGCATCGTGGAGGTAGGGAAATGATGGGGAAATATGAGCTCAGCTCAGCTCGGAGAGAGCAGAGCCCCAAGTTTTGTTGGCGTTTTGACATTTGCCTTGCTTCTAGCCGAGGATTGAAGGCGAAATATTGAATCTAGTCTGACCATTGATGCACCTTGAACGATAAGTCAGCCACTCTGCTGGGACATGGGTAAGTCGGATCACAGCCCAGTACTCCGTAGCGTACGGATAACGCCCAAGGCACTAGGTTCACTTTCAAAAGACCGTCAATCGCGAATCTGGCACGTCTAATAAAGGACCGTGGTCGAGACAACTCTGGGTACCTGGCGGTCTGGTGTTGAAATTCAGGGACGCGCAAAGCCACCAGCAGCCTCAATATCATTTGTTCTCCCTTGAAGATCGGCAGGGAGAAGTGGCTCATGCCATGTCCGCAAGACGTGGCTTACCTATGCCGGTCTTTGTTCAGCCCGCCTATGTTTCGTCTTTTGGTTGGTAGTCCGAAATTGGGCGCTGAACTGTCGCAGTTAGATATCTTAACGATTGCGGAGGAAACATTTGAGATATTGCCAAGCGGGCAACAATTTCAGCCAAAACCATTCAATGCAATTACCTTCACAGACCTGTGTCCGGAGTTGCTGTTCCTGGCGTGAGGGGTTTCCGAGGCCAAGTGATCATCTCTGGGTAGCTAAACAGTAGAGAGTTTAAACCATACTGAATTACGGATACCACTCCCATCAGTCTTGATCCATCAGAGTCAAGAGCAAAGCCAAGATCACCACGGTCAAACTCTCAGACCCTAGGGAGGCACGTCATGATAGTTAAACCAGCCTCTTGACCATACGATTCGCTCGTCACATATGGGTCAATTCCTATCAAAGAATCATCATCAAGAAATGACGAATGAGGTATGGCAGAACATAGAAACTAGAAGATCTACAGGCTGGCACACCTTTGGTCATGGCTCATAGCCAGATCTGGATATCTTGACCCTCCGCGTCGGGAACAGCCAGGGGAGCCTGGCCGGAGTTCCTGGGGCTACCCCTCACTGGCATCAAGCCGGCGCATGTGAGAAGTGAGAAAAGAAGTGGTGACAGAAACCCCCAATGCAAAAAAGAAAAGAAAGCTTTGTATGAGATCAAAGTTCGATCAGACTGTTGCCTGTCTGATCGGGCTCAGAAACCGGCGATGGCCTGGAAAGTCTCATTTCCAGCACCAACACCAACACCAAGACCGTCACCCTTACCTTGACTCAATCACTGTCTCTGCCTTGCTTCAGTTGCAGGTTACATGTCAGATACTGTCGATCCAACTGTGCCCGTTGCACTTTGAAGCTATTTTGTCAATTCGTGCAGCTGTGCAGGGTTCTTGACGCTAAACCTAGCTCGCCCTTCAACTTTGGGTTTCCTTTTCCAAGCTCTCCCGTTCGCCCAGCCACCTGGGTCCGGCCTAAGATGCGCTGACTCCAGAGTCTCATGAAAAGCGCGTCTACGCCGTCTCATTGGCCCTCAGAAACTCCGTCGCCATTTGACGCGGGCGCGTTATAACGTGAGCGCGAGATGGGCGGGTTAATAAAGGGGTGCAGGTCTCGTCTCGAGCAGACGTGTATGTGATACTTTCCGGCTTTCGGGCCCATTTGCGAGTTTTGCTTCCTCATGTGGTCGTGTGCTCTCGGCGTGTCTGTCTGTGCCTGTGCCTGAACCTGGAACTGGGCCCGGTGCCTTGATCGTGTGCCTGGTGTCGTTGTCGTGAGAAAGGATTGTGGAGGTTTTGGATGATCCCACGCCTAACCACATCCCGCGCGCGAGCAATGCTCCTGATTTGGTGAGACTTGAGGCCAACAGGAGTATATTATCCTCCAGCCGATGCCTGGCCAAACTGGATACTTGTGTCAACTTTGACGGAAGCTGTGGTTTGAGTGCCACCAAGCACAAGCGGCTGAAGCAATGTTTCACGGAGGTTGAAATGACTTATAACGAGGCGGCGACATTCTCAGATACTACAGGGACAAATGGAACGGCTGTTGGACCCCGAATCGAAAGAACATTCCTTTGATAGCATCAAAGGACTTCAAAGACCCTGACTCGTTGGAATCTCAATTACTCTCTAAAGTTAATCCATTTCGCTTGTCGACTAGGCAACTCGAGAAGCTCATCAATCACTCACAACGAGACTTTTTTTTTGTCCTGTTGTACGGAGTAGTGACCGACACACAGGCGGGCTAATGTGCATAGTATATACTAACACCATATCTGCGTCATTACCTTCACAAAATGTTTCCTGTGCTTGTGCCTGCCTAACGTCTTATGCGTGCCATTCATACAGGCATGTTCCTTTTCGGCGTGGAGACGTTCTGGTGCGCTGTGGAGAGGGCCAATTTTTTCTCGGCTTCCCTTGCACCAGTAAATTTGAAGCGGCGGCATGGGATGGAAATGAGCATCGGGCGACTTATTACGAACTGAGCCCGCTGACGGGCACGTACAAGACAGGCAAGATGAGCGCAAATATCGGTGAAGCTGTACGAGTTGCCATGACTAGCCTTGAATTAGATTTGTTAGGAGGAGTCTGATCCATGGCGAGACAATCAATCTGTTGGTGATGCCATGAGGTGTGATGTGATACAGCAGCAGATTTCAATCTATAATAACCAACAAACAAAAAAAGGACTGTGCCTATCGGATACCACCTACAGTGTTATAACCACCGTTGATATGGGCGGGACGTCTGAGTGAGTTAGCAGTAGCGTCGGTCTCCATGCAGCCACTGCATGGAATATCTTGTTACAATACTCCGTATCCATCATGTTTTATTACCTGCACAGTATCGCCAAGCACCTCCTTTTACCAACAGTTGCATATACCCGCCTTACACGGACGGGGATGAGGAAACTGAGATCATCTATGAGATGGGTCTGATGCGTATGAGATCCAACCGGATACGTATCGGGCGAACAAATTTGTTTGCGACATGATAGCGATCTCGCTTTATCAAAGTGGCACCTGGTACGGATTTTGAGCTCAGAATAGTATCGAGCGAGATCATGTCTAGAACAGGGAGATGAGGCTGAAGGCGAGACTGACAACTCATTCAAGGGAGGCTACTTTTAGTTGATGAAGCGGTCGAACAATGACATGCAGGAGAAAACATGGCTTCGATATGATTTGTGTTTATGTACGGATATGTGAATAGTGTCAGATTTGTGAATAGTGTCGTCAAAGCGGGGACATGTCCGCGATTGAGCAAACTTTCGACGGTGGCTCAACGAATTACGATACGCCCGAGGAGCAAAGCGGGCTTGGCATTATACGCAGAGCAACCTACCTACTGTAGATGCTGCTCCGTGCTGTGCTCCCAAAACCATAGCATTCAAGGGTTCTAGCAGGGCAGAACGCTGACAGCGTCTCACGACTTTTGGTACTGTACCACGGCCGGCCCGTCACCCCTGAGCTAGGCAAAGCGAGGAGAGGACCGCGCCGATGAACGAACACCATGCTACGTACAGGTACAGATACAGATACAGATACAGATACAGTGGCAGTGGTAGTGACAGTTTGACGTTTACAGCTAGAGAGCTGACAATCATGTACAAATGACAGCTGCACAGCACAGCATAAGTTAAGTTCACACAAGAGGCAAAAAGCCAAGGCCAATCAAGTGAGAGCTATGCGAGCCTCTCATCTGGCCCAAGGCTTGTCTAGCGACCTGTAGTTCAGTGGATATATTGGAAAGTCAAAGTAAAGATCGCTCGCTGTGGGGATTGAGTGACAGCTTTGGATGTGAGGGAGACTGAGAATGACATTGATGCTCGAGCACTCAATTACATGCATGATTAGTTGAGATGCAGAAGCCCGATGCGGCCAATTGATTGGTCCGGGGAGGATGCAAGAGTCGATAATACCTGAAAGCAATGCGAGCAGCGGATAACTACTGGTGGTTACTATAGCACGAGGGCTTTTCAGTCCGTCAGAGCCCTTTAGTGATTGTCATAGGCTCTGGCTTTTCTGGCTGACAACCTACGCCCCCCAAACCCACAGAAAACTCCCTTTGGTCGCCGAGATGGGAAACTGGGCTGACTGAGATGGAAGTCAGGATCTAGACAAGACTCGAGGTAATCGTATTAGTCTCTGTCCAAGTCTCGTCGCGCAGGTGCCGCGTCGGTATGGGCCCGTACTCAGGAACGACACGGTTGTCGAGGAAGACGAGACGAGACGGGACGCGATGGCTTCACGCTCCCGTCGGGGCTGCAAAGGAGGCAGCTTGTGGGCTTGTGAAGCAGCAAGCGCAGCAAGTGGTTCATGGGCTAACCCAACCTCAACGTGCACACGCATCAAGTAACTGGCTGCGCCGGGCAACGACGAGTCCAGCCAAGTCGACTCTTTTCTACCTGCGGGAACAGTCAGTCGTCGTGTCCAACGGGAGCTTAATCCGTCCGTAGTGATGACGAGTGTGGGATGTTGGCTAAGTTACGGGCAGCTCGGAACCCCGTTGGAGTGCAGAAGCGTCCACTGTTGACCGGAGTTTTTTATGTTCATGACACTATCACTGTAAGGGAACCCATGCTTTTGAAGGTTCAGACAAGCATTGCATTCGCAACCCGAGCAACAGAGACGATGTTCTGACAGATGGATTTGCTATTGTTGGGGTCTCTCAAACAGGCCCCTGGCCATCACCTTATCATGGAATTGGTGCAACCAGTGACAATATCTCATGATTTCTGTTTCGTTTTCACCAAGCTAAGCAGCCGTAGCCTGTCTATCGCTGTCACCTCAATTCAAGCGCATTGACTTTTGACTCGATATGACGATTATTGCAGTCGGCCAGAGGCCGCGGTCATGGCGGGCACCCTCAACTTGGTCTTGAGGGTGTTGTCGAGATCTTCAAATGTCTTTCTTGGTTGCCATGATAAAGACCAAGTGGTGCATGCATGCAAATGTGACGGTTCTTTACAGCTGGTGTCTGCCGACTCGCTGTGGTGAGCCTGTGTAGTGCTCCTTAATAGGTCGCCCGGCCATTGACTGGACGTACAATGCTCATAAACAAGGACAACCTATGGGCCGGCTGTGGCCCTGCTCAACGAGGCCGTGAAGCGGCCAAGAGCAGAAGTTCTAAACAAACAAACTGTCGTGGCCGCTTGAGAGAGGACTACGTTATTGAAGAATATAATAATAAATGTCTTGGTCAAAACTTGAAAGCAGTCAACAAGTAATAGATTCGGCCGAGTGCATCGTGCCATCAAAATATTGAGGCTCTCGGCTTCATTTTGAATACACCTCTCATTCCACGGCAAGGTCGATTCAACATATAATTCATGATTGCTTTAATCGAACTAACTCGTAGTCATTGTTTCTGTTCTGTATCGGATATATGTCTCTCCATGTTTGCCATCTACGTATGATTGAATCAGATCAAGATAAACCATCCACGATCAATCCGATCTATGAGCAATCATGAATACCTCAGACCGGATTACAAAGTTCTTTCCCGGCATGGTTTCTCCTAGCCTTGACGCGGTCATCTTCAATCAGCCTTCTTTTTAGAGTCACCTTCACTTTCACCTTCACATTTTTGATGTTTTTTTTTTTAAAATTTATTTTTCTTACATGCGGTCTCACACGCCCGTCTCCATTCGCGGATCCCTGCCTCGAGCCCACGCCGTATTTCCTCAGCCGAGAGACAGAACACGCTACGACACGACACAATTGGCACAAGTCGACCTGCCCAGCGCAGCTCACACGCTTGACACACGCTTCACCACGCTTCTAACCAAGCCCCAAGTGAGTGCTAGCGTCCGCCCAAAGTTGCTGCACTATACCTTGCACACCCCATGTCGCCCTCCGGTTTCTTGTGCTGTATTGTATTGTATTGTAATATTGTGTTGTGCTGTGCAGAGTTGCGTTATGCTGGCCCTCCGCTCACACCCAATCCCGTTCTGATCTCAGTGCCCCAAGCAGAAGCTACCTGAGTTTAGCCCCAGCCTCCGAAAGAGCGTGCCTTGAATTAGGTACGCGATGGTCAAAGTGGTGAGGTCAAAGTATCGTAACTCCGCCCGCAAAAAAGAGAAGAGGCATTTCATTGAGTGCATTGTCTATTGTGAAGCTGATTTGTGTACTTTATTTGTATTTATGCTACAAGAGTAAAAGGAGAGTCAATGATTAGCATTTCCTTGAGGAACCTGAATGTAAAAAGCAAATGAGAGTTCTTTACTGGTAGATTTGATGGATCTGTAAAAGCAAATCGAATGGAAGCTTCCTTTTTCCTCTGGCAAACCTCAAACTGCCAGGATTTGCGTTCCCTTTGGTGGGCGCGCGACCCGAGCTTAGGTGGGCAACTCCTGGTGGCCTCCTAGCAGGGGCCGGTTTAGGTACCTGCACCACCTGCTGCCCAGCAAACCGGTACCTGGTCAGCGTACCCGCAAGCGGTCGGTGGCCGTGAAAACAGCAGGTCGGTCGGTATAAGGGTAATGATTGAGCGAGTCCATAACAGGTCTTGCGAGAGAGACAGGAGATTGAGATATTGAGGATGAGATAAGTCGCGTATTAGCAGTGCATTCATCAATGTTTGAAGCAAGGACGGATGGTGCATGCAATGCAGTAACGAATTAGACTAAGGCAGAGCACAGAGCAAAGGACACCACCCATCTCACACACCCAAGATCCCAGCACACTCCTAGTTAGACGACACACTCACACTCGCACTCACCCTCCGCCTGCATCTGCGTTTATGTACATACATACGGGTACACCTCACGCCCCTGGCAAGCTACTAAGTTAGAGCTAGCGTACTTTAGGCCATGCCATGGATGGGGATGGATTGGATGGAGCCCATCCACCCATACAAACCATGGATCTCTCTCCTCTCGCTGCACTGCAGTTGGTTAAAACTACCTACTCTACTCGCGTACCTGGCACCCAGTCCTTTTCCTTCTTCTCCATCCTCCTCCTACCTCTTCATCCTCCCTCCTCCCCTTCCTCCTCTCGTTTTGTTGATTCCCTCATTCTCTCATTCCGTCTTCCTCTCCTGACCCGAACACAGCAGGCCTGAAGACGCTTGAGACGAGGAGAATTCTCAACTTGACTTGACTCCCCCCCCAGGGCTTTCGCTCGATATCTCTCCCTCAAAAAGCCCCCCATCCCGCCCTGTTAAAGGCCAGGAACCACCAAAGGCTGTGAGACTAGGACCAGAAACAGGCCGGACTGTGAAAAGTGAATCAAAGAGACCTTTACTGGTATTTCGCTTTTCTACTTCCACTTCGCCCTCTGTAATCTTGCCCTCCAGCTTCTCCTTCGACTCCGTAGAATTCCTCGGTTCATCCACCAGGAATTCCAGTCTCCAATCTCAATATCCACTCCCTCGCCAACGCCATCGCTTCCGCTCCCGCCGCCGACGAAGCCTCCCATCGACGAGCCCGCTCCCTTGATTCAATTCAGTTCAACTCGATAGCGACCACTCTTCAACCCTTCCCGAAACTAGTCATCGAACTGAAGACTAGTCGCCAATCAACTCTGGGTATCCCTTGGATTACAGGAAAAATCTAGGTCAAAGTGACGATTGCGAGTTATTCAACTCTCAATCCCGCAGCACCCTAGAGAATTCCGAACCATCCACACACACTCCGTCGTGATTTAATTAATCGCGACCTGTTCGGTTACATCGCTGTCGTTCTGACTCGATAATCGAACCATCAAAAGCGTTCACGAGCGTAGGAAAGGTATGTCATCGTCATTGCTGCACGGCGCCGGGGACATATCATATCTAATTTCCGTATAGCTGCATGCCGAGTGTTCAACTCCCGCATACCGCTCTCCTCACCACAGCCACGACCACCACGCTTTTTCTCCTTGAGATCTGCCCAGTGGGAGACGTTAGCTCGTTATTCCTGCTTGATTCGATTCAGGGACTGTCTCAGCATCTCAACGAGCTTTGCCCATCTCTCCGACGTGTGGCTGTAAGACCTGCCCCTCCCCCCTCGATACCATACTCGTGCCAGCTTGTCGTGTCGTCTATCGCCCAAGGGATAGTTGCATAGGTCCATTTCGCCGTGTAATGTAATGCCCCCAGCGAGTCACGAGCTTGGCGAAATCGAGATTTGGCTAGTATTAAACTTGATACTGACGCACATACCGCATTAGAGCCCTTGAGTCGATCTCGTCTTTAAACGGCCCCCTTTCCAATCCCTTTTCTTTTTTAACTCCACTATCTACATGCTCCTGGTCTCGTTACCAGCCACGGTCACTCTTTTCATCATTTTCACCCACGTTCTTTAATATCTTAATATCCTAATTAATCGGCTTCGCATCACTCCTTTTTGCAGCCAAAGTCACACTCTCTTTTTGCGACTTTCCGACCACAAGATTCCTGGCGAACCAACAGTCTCTCCTTTGACACCAAGCCACAGGCACTATTCTGCCCAGTCACCGCCCACCTGAGAAACCCCAATCACCTACCACCCAATATGGCCTACTCTCAACACGACGACTCTTACTTCGTGGAGTCTGAAGAGCCTCATCACAGAATCACTGCCCAAGAAGCAGCGCGAATGATGGCCCGTCAACGGCAAGACATCATCGGCGTCGAGCTATCACGATTAGCAGGCGATGAGTACCTCGAGGACATCATGCAGCATATGCGACAAATGGAGGTATGTTGCCGCTTTGACGTCCACCACGCCTCATCTACTAACAATCTATAGGATGAGACTCTACCAGATGCTTCCCTCATCGATATGCAGCGCGAGATCCAATGGTTCATGCGACCTTACTTGATAGACTTCCTCATCGAGGCTCATGCCGCCTTCGGCCTCCTCCCCGAGACACTATTCCTCACTGTTAACCTCCTCGATCGATATTGCTCTAAGCGAGTGGTGTACAAGCAACACTACCAGCTGGTTGGATGCGCTGCACTACTCATCGCTGCCAAGTATGGTGACAAGAAGGACCGTGTTCCCCAGATTCACGAACTCAACAACATGTGCTGCGGACTCTATGACGCTGGCATGTTCACACAAATGGAGATGCATGTCCTCAATACCCTTGATTGGATCATTGGCCACCCCACCGTTGACTTCTTTTCGCAACTAATGATAGCAGAGGAGGGTGACGACCAGGAGGTTGCGCACATGGCCGCCTATCTGTGTGAGATTGCCTTGTACCATCGCGACTTCGTTTCCACCAAGCCTTCCGTCATGGCTCGCTCATCTCTCGCTCTCGCACGAGCTATCCTTGGCCGGTCTGAAGTTAACGATGGAGGTTGGGACCAGACAGAGAACGTTACCTTGATCACATTGTCGCATCACCTTCATCAACCCTCGCCTACACTTGCGCGCAAGTATTCAACAACAGGTTTTTCTCGAGTGTCGCAGAAGCTGGCCGATTTCATGGCTGAGCAAGCTGCGATCGCCCGTCGAGCTGCTAACCCAGCTACTCCCCTAGCCGAGCCCATCAACAAGCACACGAGCAACATCTATAGCACTCCCCAAAAAGGACACAGCGCGATGGGGTTCGATGGTTACCTAACACCCCCGATCACCCCTGACGGTAACTCATTGATGGGCAACCACAACATGGCAAAGGAGTCTTACGGCTTACCTCCTCGATGCCCAGTCACACCAACACCTCCACACCATGCGGCAGTATATGGACAACAACAACAACAACAACAACACCACCAATACGTCGGATACGTTAACCAGCATGGCATGAACCAATAATGCTCACATCATGACAAGATATTGAATCGACGATTCGACCTTCGACGTTCACCCATGTACATCATCGTGGCTTCTACACTATCTCTCCGACATTCTATTACTTGTTCGAAATCATTGCATGGTCGCACAACAGAATGATCTTTCCACATATGTTTTGGCATTTAGCGACTGCTTTCCATTTCCTTGCGATTCAAACATTTCCTCAATATCAAGTCTAGCGGCACCAAAAAAAGGAATACGCGGATCATACCCTTTTTTTTCTCTGGTTTTTTTTTTTTTTTGTTTTTAAGCAAACTTTATGCATCAATTTTATTTCAGGCTCCATACGACTTGCTCTCCCGGTGTGGAAGGAATCCGCATACCCCCAAGAGGGCCAACGACAGGTCACCGTTCGGGTAAAAGTGGTTGACGACATAGATTACACATGAAGGGCCTGGCCAACCTCGAGACGGAAGAAGTAAAAGGAAGACCGAGAATGCACCAACACAGGTCCCTCACGGTGGATAAAAAGGATACCCCCGGATTTTGGGACATAGGCGGTTATGGGCCGACCAGCTTTATTAAAACAGGGACGATGGTGTCTGACCTCGGTCTGGTACGATGAGGCGGCCTACTCTTCACGACAGCAGCACTACGTCTGCATAATTCTTTCAAAGGTGGATGGGGTGGCGATACATAGTTGGGAAGCCATTGGCATGCACAACAACAAAACGTTGTCCCGGGGGAGGATTTTGGCATTAATCGTGCCTTTGGTTGGATCTACGAAGTCAGGCTAGTTCCTTTCTTCAGGCCCCCGTCCTGTGTATAGATAGTTGTACGTAAAACAGGCACAAAAAAAGAAGTAAAAATTCTTTTAACTTGAACTGTTCCAAATCGTATTCATTTCTCATACCCGATGGTAGTATTCGGTGATTATTCAACACGGCGATCGATTGTTTCAATTTGGCCTTGTCAAGGCTTAAGCCAAGCCGTCATACCGATGTTTCTGGTTCAGCCACGTCTTTTGTCTCTTGTCTCTGAATCTGTCTTGGAATTCTCGCTGAACGATCTACATCGTCGATGGATGGAACGGAGGTTGGGAGCCTGACGTCAGGAAATTTCCCACATTGGAGAGACTTTAATTTCGCATCTTTAACAGCTAACTTGGCCTATTCATTCTCCCAACCAGCCTACCCTAGCCCTAGCCAGCGCAGTATGGGGAGCCCCTGACTAGGAGACGCATATGCATGGAATTACTGAAGTAGGGCATATTATTAGCATAGTAGTGGCGTTGTCTCAAGGGATGTTTCCCCAGGTTTATTATAGTCAATAGTGGCTGGTATTGGCCAGGTTCATGCTACCCCTGGACGCTGCAGGTTGGGAGTTGAAGATGCGCTGACTCCTATTGGCTGCACGCCCTCATGCAGGGCTGATTCTTTAATTTTGATAGCAAGTCTATTGAATCATATCTCGTTGTGTCATTCAGTGTCGGGCTGAATAGTTTCCATTCCTGAGTTGTGTTAAGGTGTGGTGTCGGGTATTGAATTGTAGAGTTCCAGCTGACAGCATGCATTCCAGGACCAACATCCTGGATTACGGGTCTCGCAGCGGTAGTTCTATGGATGTCTTATGAGTTACGAGTAATGGAGGGATTTACTACAAGTTGACTATTGCCGTGCTGTCCATGTTGGTTGATATGGACTTTTGGTTGGGAGATGATATGCTGTACGGTATTGTTCAGTGTCATGCCGAGACAATATTGACTCGTAATTCCTTGCTTCGTGGATTTACATTGAATATACGATGTGACAGTCGAATGTGGTCGTGCTTCATTTCTTCTCCAGGACACATCATTAAGCTATGTAGGCGGAGATCAATGCTCAGATCCCGCTGTCAGTGTTATCTGAACGGGGTGACCCTTCTATATAATGTCCAACACCACTATAGCCACCGCGAGGACTCAAAGAATATACAGGAAAACAATACACCGATAGAGCACAGATACAAGCAAAAGACCCCGAAAAGGAGTCACGTATGAGTCTATTCGTCGCGCATTGACGAGGCGAACATGAGCCCGCATCCTCATGTAGGGTAGCAATAGTTGACTCGGCCGAGAGCATATGGCAAATTACGTCTCCACCCGCGATGGAGGTGACTGGCGCATTGAGAGCCCGTGATGAGACGGAAATTAAAACACCACCACTGACGCGATATGTCGCAAAAGCAAATAACACCCGCGCGCCTTACACCGTCTTTTCATATCTTCATTCTTGAGAATGTGTATGGAAGGGGTGTGAATAGACACAGCTCCCCCCCAGTCTGAGCCACATAATTTGTGGCTGTTGAGGCTTGAGTTACACAATGTTGTTCTAGCTTCTGATTCGCCGGAGTCGCTTGTGAAACAACATACCTTAGTAGTACCTAGGTTCATCATGAACTTCAGGTTGGAAATTACAATGGTATCATCTCTTCCTCTTCTCTAGAATGCCGACGATGGACCACGATGACCTGAAAACCTCGAGGTCGATTCAGGCAAACTGAGAGAGAGCCAGGGCAATCCCCAATGCATTCATTACAAGGCCAATGATCAAAGGTTAGGATGAGTTCACCTAGTAACGAGAGTCGCTGCGACGTATATTGAGAAGTGGTAGATTAAAAAAGGACTATTAACCATGCTCAATCGACCAAACATCATGTCATAAAAGCGCGCCGACTGCCCCCCCCGTATCATCCCAGCCCAATAAGTAACTCAATACCTCCATGTTCGTCCATGGATTCTATAGACCTGTCCCTTTCGCTCCCAAGACAACAGCAAGTATTTTGATGTCTAATAGCAACACTGTTTTTGTTTCGGCTCTACTGAACCCTTTGCTGCTGTTCTTTGCTCAGAATGATTGTTAGTCAACACTGCAGGGTAAATACCCACCCAGGTGATGAGAAAGGTATGTATTGGGGAATAAATACAATCAAGGGCCAAATTAAACTGGCCTTCCCCCCGGCAAGAACGCAATTTCTGGTCTCCTGTGAAGCTTGACGATCTCCTCGGTAGAGCGTTAGCCCACGCGTTGCCGCTTAATTCCTCGATCTGGTGTGCTGTCTAGCCGCAGGTCACTGCGGGTAATTTCTTCTGTACCTGCAGGACTCGGAGTATTGTGGTGGCTCACATGGGGAATAGGATGCCCGGTATGTAGTGACGAATTCGGGTGGCTTTGGTCTGTATCAAGGCTGAAGTTGAAATCAGTGCCATCGGTGTTGTACTGCCCATCGCCAAATAAAGCGTTGCTGTCAAAAAACTGATCGAAATCTGCTGGATGAGGATCAAAGTAAGCCTCGGTATCCCCTAGACCAGGTACATGCCCGGAAGGACTCAGTGGTCCGAGTATACTACCAAGTTCGCTAATCTTTGCATCCTGCTCGCTCTGAAGACGTTGAAGTTGATCTAGATCCAACTGGTTGGTGTTGATCTCGTTCAAGGACGGCGGGGCCATGGGAGGTCCCATGATAGGGGAAAGCGAAGGGGGTGGAGGTGAGACGGAGGTTGAGGTAGGCATAGTTGGCACGGCCATGTGAGCACCTGATGTAGGTATTTGAGCAGCAGCAGCAGCTGGTGTGGCAGAGACTGGGGTTGGGGCGGGAGTTGACCTGGCAGATGGAGCAGAGGAGGACTGGCCAGCCATGAAATTCACCAATTTGCTTCGTTGGGCATTGCTCAACGTGTTAGGGGCGTTGGCCACAAGCTCAGCAGCCTCTGGCAGATCCATGCCATGATTGTTGGTTGCATTGTGTTCATTGATCATCTTCAACATCTGCTCATGGGGGTTTGCCTCTAGTTCCTGACGGAGAGTGGGGGAATTTGTGTCGCTAGGTGAATTCTCTTGGAGTTCTGTGACATGGCCCATTTCAGGGTTGTGATGATGGACAGTTTGGTAGGCTGAATTGACAGGTGTTGACCTGTTTGGGGTAGGCGATCTAACTGACTGGGCGCGGCTCTGGTTGGGAATAGGGGGTAGCAGACCGCGAGCCTTCTTATGAGGTGTGCCATATGATGAAGGATCCATCTGTTGGATGAAGTCTCCAAGATCGACCACGCTGCCATGTTGGGCGGACTGTTGATTCTGATTCGTGAGCATGCTCGAAATAATATCATTTACATTCTGCGAGTTGCCCTGATCCTCCAGTGTTTTTCGAAAGACATTGGCAAGAAAGTTAAGAATGGCGTTGATAGAATTCTGATGACGGTCGTGCTGATTCTGGAACATGACCGCCTGTTGATAAAGATCGTTGTTGTTTCTTTGTAATCGATTGATGGCACCGAGAATCAATTTCTGTTGTTCTCGGACTTTGCCCAATTCTTCTCGAACCAGAGTCAACTCTTTCTTTGGTATGGGCTGAGAATCACCAGCCGGTAATGATCGAGGAGGCTGGGCCGCAGAGGCCCCTAGCCCAGAGGCGAGGATCTCCTCGGTTGCACCCTCGTCCTCACTGTCGTTATCGATTTCAGCACCCTTGGCACCCTTCTTTGCTTTGCTTCCACTCTTGGGCTTGTTGATAAGCCACAGGAGATTTGGGTGTCCGCGTCGGAAATATGGGTTTGAGTACTCGCTAGGGCTCTTATTCTTGCGCTCACTGGCTCGCATTGAGTTGTCCGACAGACCCACGCGTTTGTGGAAGCCATACATATTGAGCTGTCGAACAAAGGATGCATAATTGTTGTGTTTGAACAGTTCTGGAATCAGAGTCTTTGCAAACTCATCCTCATCAAGCACAATGAACGAATCTCCCTTTTCTGACCATCGAATCAAATCTTCGTTCTTGCGCTCCTCCAGGAAACTTTGACATGGTTAGTTTGCCTATTCGACCCTATGGCAGTGGGGAAACCTACCTGCTCAGTTTTTGCACGAAAGGGGGAATCTGCTTGCGCTTTGCTTGCGCCTCTCGCTTGGCCTTCTGGGCCATCTCCTCCAATATCTCAACGTTGTCTTGCTCATTCAAGTTCTCAGAGGGGTTTTGTTGAAGCAGAGCATTATCATCGCCAACAAAGTTTCCCCATTGTTCTACTGCTCCATCATAGGGTCGGGTATTGGTCGGAACAAGCGCGCGATTCATTTGCCGTCGAGCAAGTGTGTTCGATGGCGTCGACACAGGCTGAGCATATTGTGGCTGTGCCGGAACCAGACCAAAAGAGTTCCCAACATGAGCATTCCCATCCATGATACCATCAGCACTGTTCATGAAGCTCGAAGGGTCGCCCATTCCATTCCAACGCATCACCTGGTCGCCGGCCGGGTTCCCCGCGTTGTACTGTGGCTGCATTGGCTGCGGTATAGGCATCATTGGGGACGCTCCTGGTGCTGCTCGTTTCCTTGGGTTGGGCGCTGACATGAAAATGGTTCTGGCTCAATCGTTGCTTCTTCAGAAGCGGTGAGATTAAATTTCTGTGGATTGGCGCGATCGATGCCTAATCTAGTCGGGTATGGGTTTGAGACTGCTGATGTTGGTCGCCTTGGAACCAGTTCGCCTCGTCGCCTTGGTGGAAATCGATTTCACGTAATGCGTGCCTTGGGAGGGCGATGGCCCAGAGAGTAATTGTGACTTTTATTAAGACTTCTGTAATCGCGTGTGCGCAAACGTTGTCCGTGGTAAGCGGTCAACGACTTATCTTTTGCTCGGCCGTGTCCGGATTGTGATAAGGGAAAGTGTTCGACCGTCTCGAGGGAGTAGGTGGGAATCGCGAGATAGCCTTGGGAGGTATATGCGAAAAGTTGTCGCAAAAGCCACAGTCAAACGTGATTGATGGTGAAGAGGCACAGCCTTAAAGATATGTTTAGGGAGAAGATGGGCGGGCGCGGTACTGAGATCTAAGGACAGCCACTCGTTTGCTCTATCTTCGTGTACGGAGCTCGCGTAGTGATGCCTTAAAGCAGTGTGAGTTGCGCAGCGCGTTTGCCCAAGTTATGTAGTCTGAAGAAAAAGGCTGAAGGGCAGCCTGTGGTCTCGGTCGGTGGGCCTTGCTCTATATAGATCAAGGAAGATAAGAAATGGTGAGCGGCATACCCATCCTGAAACGGCAAGTAATAGGCGATGCACAGGCCGGAAGCTGAAGCGAGCAAGTACCGATGTTGCGATTGAACGGTGGTGCAGTTTGCGTGACGGTGATGATGCTGGAGTTGATGGTCGCGCTGCGAATGGGTCTTCCGGAGCATTTGGAGCGGGCGGATTGAATGTCGAATATTTTTGGGCCAATCAGATTTCTGTCAGAGACATGGGCCCAAGTCTTCACGTGATGATAAGACGACGTATCTCGATCTTGGACGTTGAAGAAAGCCACGACTTTGTAGCCTCTTGGTGGCGCTTTGGCAGTTTTTCCCAACTCAGGTCTGTAAGCTCTATCAATTTCAGAGACAGAATGTCTCGCTTTAAGTACTTGCATCAATTCGGTCATCGACTATGGGAAAAATAGTCAAAACTTCATCATCACCATGTGTCCTCGAGGATCGAGATCGGTCATGACATGTATTGTGGGGACGGCAGATACGACTCGTAATGCCACTTTTCTTCAGCGAACAAGCATTGGCGTCATCCTATCCCATGTCAGCTCAGACTAGGAGGGGCACTATTAACCTGGCCTGATGCTTTTATGCTGGGTATCATGGACAGACTATTCCTATTATGGTCTCAAACTTCACTTGTCACCAACAGCTTTGGACCACACTTGGCCTATGTACCTGATCTTCTCGGTTACTTTGCTCCTCGACCTGCAAGCGATGCTGCCTGAGCCATCTTAGCATTCCTTGCTGCATCTCGTGCCTGGTCCCATGCTCTTCCGGAATTTCCCTGCCGTGCATCGCGCGCAGCTCTCTTCTCATCCTTGAGAGTCCGAGCCTTCTCGCGCGGATCAATGACAACAAGTTCTTCTTCTGCCTTCTTACGGTTGCTAAGGTCCTTGCCTAATTTGTCTGCTGCGAAGCTGAGGGAGTGAGACATCCATCCTTCATCATCGCTCTCATCTTTTTCCTGCTTATCCCAGGATGTACAGCTTTGACAATTTGCGATGAAGTGTAAATCACATAACTCAGCTTCGTCATCTGGAGCATGTGTACTTCCCTCTTCACGCACAACCCCGGTTATTGTATGTTCGTTACCCTTTTCCGGAGGTGCCCTCTCCAATCTCGATTGGAAGGCCTTCAGCATGCCGAGTGTTTTTGCGTCCTCACTCGCCGAGGTGTTGGCAGCTCCGGGCCTTCGTTTCCGGCCCCTGATTGATGTTTCAGGGATCATGGCTTCGAGTGCAGACTTCTTCTTCTCCTTCACAGGCTCCTCCGCATGAATGGTCCGTCGCATCGATGCTTTCAGAGCGGCCATCTCCTCGTTGGCTCGCTCTAGAGCGGTCTTTTTGGGAGCCTCCGGTTCAGGTGATTGGTCCTTCACCTCTCTGATCGTAAGCGAACCAGGACTCCGCCGCGTTTCATTGGATGGCTGATCAAGCGTGGGTTTCCTCGGCACTTTGTCATTTATCTCATCTGCGACTGATGGGAGCTTCTCCGTAACTGTTGGCTTCTTGGCTTTCGGCTTTGCTGGCTTCCTGGGGATTTCGTCTTCCTCCTCATCTTCCATGACAATTCTCGTATCAAATTTCTTTTTCTTGAGCACTGGCATGTCGTCATCACCTTCCTCGTCGCCGAAACTGAGCAGCTGTTTCCCGCCTTTCCGTTTCTTCTTCTTATCCTTGCTTGTTGCTGCTGCTGTTTTATTAGATGGCGCTTGGGTAGCCACTCGAGATCTCTTCTTCATGTCATCGAAGGGGTTGACCAGTATCTCTACTCGTTCGATTTTCACAGGGTAGGTCGGTCGTTCCGTTGCTTCATCCACTTCCCCGTCACCCATTTTAGCCAAGTTGTAGATCGTGTCGCCAGCAATTCGTCCGAATAGAGTGTTCTTTCCATTGAGCTCCTCGGCCCTGTCGAGCGTGAAGAAGAACTGGCTACCATTGGTATCTGGGCGCGATTCGTTCGCAGAACCCAGCAGACCTCGCCTGTTGAATTTGAGTCGAGAGTGAAATTCGTCCTTGAAATTGATTCCTGTTGGTCCTGCATTCTTCCCCTGGCGCTGGTCCATCGGCCATGGATCTAGGTCGCCGCTGAATGCGCCTCCATCGTAAATGGACTCCCCTCCATTGCCTGTGCCTGTAGGATCTCCACCTTGCAATATGAAACCTGGAACTAATCGATGGAATATAGTGTTATCGTAATAGCCGTCGAGCGCGAGTTGTAAGAAGTTGCGGCATGTCAACGGCGTTTGCTTCGCGAATAACTCGACGGAGAGTTCGCCCCGGGTGGTGTGAATAATAACTGAGGCAGTGGGCTGCGGTTCAAGATTATAGATCGCCGACATTGCGACGCCTTGAATCTTAGTGAACAGAGATTGTGTGTTTACTTGTTGAGGTTGTAGAATTCAAGTCGCGTGTGACGAAGACTGGAAGAGCTAAGAACTTGGCCTGCATGAAAGATCCACACGGAGTCTTATCGATAACATCATCATACAGAATCTTTTGTAGATGGAAGGAAAGGCGGAATATAGCAGTTATGAGAGACGCGAAACCATTTTTTGTTTAGTAACTGCAATAATATCCCTTTCATTGTGCCAAGTTTAGGTTTCCCATCCTAAGGCTTAGACAAGATTAATAATGATATATACGTCCAGAATCTGGCGGTTTCTTCTGCCCAACCTTGAAAGCGTCAGCATGCTCTGTCGTCAATACCAATATTGCACAAATAAATGATACTGTCACCAACACACTGCGATCGCAACTCCACCATAATACAAAAACGTTATTCCTGCAGGAAGTCAAAGAACTGTATCAATGATATTCTTAATTAGCCCAGGGACAAATGGGGACACTAGGTGCTTATATACTGGCTAGCAAAAGTGTTGTTCAACAAGCGGGTCCTCACGACCTTACGGTGAGATGGCCGAGTTGGTTATGGCGCCAGGTTAAGGTTAACCTTAACACCAATTTCCTGGTGGAGCAATCCTCCTGGGTTCGAGTCCCAGTCTCATCAAGATTTTCTTTTTGCTCTCTCCATAGGAATAATTACTTGTCAGCTTTTGCTCTTGCTCGGGTCGTACAAAATTCCCTAACTTCTTTATCCGTAGTCCTGTAGAACCCGAAGTTGCCTGTTAAACTATTAGTTATGCCTTGTCTTGTGCTCTGTATGCCAATAGAATTTGTTTGAGACGTCTACAATAAACACAGTTCACATGAAATTTCTAACATAGGGAAATTATTATAAGTAATACACATTTATAGCTTTGTTCAGAGCAGCTTCAACTATGATCTTGTTATCACCTGTCGTCCACGCAAACACTGAGGGCTTGCGTTCAGATGAACACTCTTTATTCACAATTGTTCATGTCGCCCAAGATTTAACCGTTTTTAGCAGATCCCCGCATGTTAATATAAAGTGTCTCGAGCTCCGCGTTATTCTTCCTTCATTACACGCGGCTTCAAAATTTCCGGTAAGGTCTCAGTTTCGATCTAGTTCATGTCGTCAGGCTGGTCGAGACGATAAAGAAGGTCACAAGAGACGCAACGCATCACAGCGACATCGGTGTCCTTCAAGAACTCTGGACGGATCGGTGAACTACCGGTTTTTCGCGGGCATGTTGTTCCCCAAGTCCAAGCGGGCCTCCGCCCCTGGCTTCAAGATTTGCTTCAACGACAATAGTGGCGCAGGGCACCGTATATTCCACCTCGATATCAAGGATGTGAGAAAATGGCGAGACGCGTTCAAGCCAAAGAGGCTTGATACAAAAGCAGACCGAAGGCGTCAAGATACTCGCGCACCCAATGGACCAATGGGCCATTGCCAATAGTTCCTTCGTTATATGCAACCAAGAGGATACTCCGACTCCAGAACGCGAGCCAGTGTCCATGGACAGCGGATCACCATGTGAGGCCCTAATTTTTACTATGGAGAAATTGGATCTTCTCGGAGACACGAAATACAACGGCACGGTTGATGTCGAGAGGGTTGCAGAACGGGTCAAGACCGAAAGGATCCTCGAAGGTACGTTGACTCCGGATCCTGACCGAGACTATGAAGGCGAATTTACCCTCTTGTTCCTATCATTCGAAGAGGCTCAACGGGAACGACAACCAGATATTGTTGATGATGGTTCGAAAGGGTGGAAATTTCTGCATGGCATTATCACCGCAGGGCAGAGGGATGAGCCCAGCGAACTTCCTGCTTACCATCCCAGCCAACGAGCATTTCTCCTTGCTCGGAAATTCAGGGGGGCTTTCCTGGTTACCTGTTCTATACGAAACATTGATGCTTGCAGCCATGCGGAACTCCTGAAGCTCATTTGGCAGATGGAGATGACCGGATGGAATGACATGATCTATGTCACCGAGAAGGACGAGGAGGTCCCTTACCGTATCGAAAGCAAGAAAAAAGCCGAAGTGTTGGATTGGGGACGTTTTGAAGATGATTATGAGCGCCCACCGATGCCAGCTAATGAGGTTAGGACAGGCAAGAAACTTAGGAGCTTTATCCTAGACAATAAGACGATTTCGGTAAGTTGAGCAGAACTCAATAGGCCTTCAGACTAATTGTTCTTGACACCTTACTCTGGGGGGTTCTCCAGAAAGGGTAGTTTAGGATTCTGGTGGACTCTAAGGGATTCTGGTTGGTGAGCGTAGATTGAGAATATAATGAACGAAGGTCTTCAAAATGGAGTTTGGGTGGTATATGCTGCAATCTTCGTCTTCCCTCAGTGATGTGCCGTAATAGTAGTACAGTTTCGTTCGAGGCATGGGTCAATGTCATGGCGTGGCAAGCATTACGAAGGACATTGTCGTCATCTCAACCAGCGATCGGGTTGGCGTGGATCGTCACATTTTCGATACGAACTGGCTCCTTGGGTCTGTTCTTTCGATCCACTTCGATAGCTTCCATCTTGGCCAATGTCGCGAAACCCTCGTCGCCAATGACGCGCCCAAATACAGTGTTGAGTCCGTCCAGATGCGGCGCCTTGTCGAACGTGATGAAGAATTGCGATCCGTTCGTTCCGGGTCCCTTGTTGGCCATCGACAGCACGCCTCGAGTGCCGTGTCGTAGCGCAGGCCGGATCTCGTCTTCAAACGCGCCTCCCCATATGCTGCGTCCGCCTTTGGGATTCTCGGGGGGATTTGGTGTTGCGGGTGCACCAGTCTGTGCCATAAACTTGGGGATGAGGCGGTGGAATGGAGATTTATCGTAGTAGCCGGAGCCACAGAGGGCAAGGAAATTCTAGTAGGTGTGAGCGAAAGACTGGGTTTAAACAGGTACTGGATTATACAAACCTCTGCAGTTTTGGGAACACTTTCGCAGTATATCTCAACCTTTATGTCGCCGTGCGACGTGTGCAGTGTGACTGACATAGCCGTTGTCTTCAATGATGGTTTAAGCGATGAAGGAGATGCTATCTTTAGTTTGGAAGAAGAATACCTAATGATGCTGTGCTGGGAGTGTTGATAATGCAGCATTGAGAAGATGATTGGGTGAGGAAGTTGATGATTATTTATACTTGATGACTAATACAATCGACGACTGGGATAGTGCTGGGTAGGATTTCTTAATCTCTAGGTAGGTAGGTAGCAAATAGTACTTCTACCTTTGGACTCATGATTCTGATTCCTAGCGACTCATGGATTTACTAGTGAGTATTCTATAGATGAAATAGTTTGGTGCGCGTTAACGAGGTGTTGAATGTGCCGAAATATGCCTCGTGTATTTGTCAAAGCCAAGCCAGCCGCTTTTTCCCTTCCGTCTATTATGTATGCTTTACATGGCGATTCGTTCTATCATCAAAATGTCTTTGCTTCGTGGAGATAAAGAAAATAGATTGATAATACCTGCGACTCTCACCTAAATATACTTTGCACGGCTGCTCTCAGCTCTCACAAATACTGTTATCGATGGCTGCTATCGACACTCAGAGCCCTCTCAGTAACTGCTTCTATAAAGCTCTGTCGCGCTTACCCAAGTTAGTGACAGTTCATCCAACATTGGTAGGTAATTCCAAATTACAATGATGCGACCCCTTCTCTTATGCCCCTTCCTCCTTGGCCCATCTCAACAAGATCACCACACTTTGGGCGCAGACTGGAGAATCATCATCATTCTTTTCAATAGACCCCCGACTATCGGACAGCTTTTAAAGCCGTCTGCGCACGTCCAACTACTCTTCTTTTCTCGAGTTTGTTGTCTCAATACCTACGCTTCGCTGTCAGTTATGGAGAGGCTACCCCAGGAGTGTCGAGACATTGTTGCATCCTTTCTGGCCGGGTACGACGTGAAAAACCTGGTTCTCGTGTCGAAAAGGTACTACGACTTCTTTGTCGCGAGGAACTTGAGACGGCTTTGGTTTCAAGGTCTCCCTAGATTTCTCTCCCACCTATTCACGTCCTTCCTTGCAATGAGGCAATTCAGCCTTATCAGGCGAGTTACAATACATCTTGAGCATATGGAATGATCCTAATATTACCACAGGAAGACACTAGTAGTCCTGCAGAAGCACGGGCGCGTCGGAACTCAGCTATCATTGTACGAGAAACTTGGACCGTTACTTGTCAATAGCATCTCGCAAATGACCGAACTGCAAGAGTTGGGTTTGTCTCTCAAAGGCTGGCCCCAGGAACAAGAAGAGAACCTCTGTCAACTTTTAATGCGGACTCGGAAATGGGATAAGCTCAAATGTCTCAAAATCTCGGCTTCGCCAGAGATACTATGCGCTGTTCTCAGCCGCTGTGTTCCAGAGACCCTCGAAGCAGTTGGTATTGATGGGGACTACTTAACACGGATGTACGATGAGCTAGTGCGTCTTTGCTCTTCTGCTGGAAGCCGACACTCTTTGAAGGAGCTCCATATTTCTCCCAACGAATAGGGTCCATTGTTAGATGAGCTGATCATTCTGAAAGTCAAAGACCATTTCAAAGCTCTCAAATGCCTTAGTATCCAAGGACGTTCGCATATGCTTTGGGATCCTTGCTGGACGACTGCAGTCTTTGTGAGTCAACTACTTCAGAAACTTGCCGTTTCGAAAGACAAGCTGTCCTATGTGTTGAAGAAGCTCACATCTACCTAGTCAGACTCGTTGAGCACAGTCTGTGATCTTCTTAACCAAACATCGATTCAAGAGCTCTGGCTTAGCATGCCATACATACACTTCGATCGAGCTTCTGTCCTTGAGTATTTGAACGGGCCAGTTTCAGATCCCGTCGAGTTTGAAGATGCAACCGAATCTGAGCTTGAGCGAGCGTATCGCAAATTGATTGTGGATATCGCTTCAGCATGCCATCACATTCGCAAGCTAGTTATCGTTCAAGGGTCTGAAACTCGATTTGATCTTGTTGGAATCAGCCCTCCTCACAAGTATATGGGATTTACTCTTGTTGGAATCAGCTCTCCTGGCAAGGTCATGGAAGTCAAGTTGTGTTAGAAGGGGAAAACAATCCATTGCCATCCCTCTGTTCTCTGAATGCAATTAAGAATTATTAACTGTTGCATTAGAATACATAGAAAAATAGTACTTGAGAAATCATAAAGGCAAGATAGATACCACTAGAGAGTTCCTGTTAAAACTCCAGAGATTGTGAGCCACTTTCTTCGTTCATTGTTTTCCTTATCTCTTCGTCATATAGTTTGTAGAATAGGCAACTTATCGAACCAAGTTATGACCAGTATGTGCTTGTTTGTTTAGTGTCTCGAGGCTTTTATAAGTCTTTGTGGCGCCATTCCTGAGAAGTTATTCATCAAAATCTAGACAAAAGTCCTCAACGACGAAGCAAATACATCTTAGGAGTATGCTGGAACTGAACAGGTATTTGACAAGAGATCCTGAGAATTCTGGCCATGGAGCACAAAGGTCAAAGGGTCCAGAAGGAAGGGGAGTATTTGAATCTTCTCTCAAACTTGAAGCGGATCAGACTGGGAACATCTCAATGCGGAGGGGCTTTTAAAAGCCCGCGGGGATTTACGTTGAATGGACATTATGGCGAAGGGACAAGTTACCTACGGAACAGACTGCCAGAACTGAATTGGAGATCTTGCTCCGCCTTTTCATACTTGTCCAAACTTCTCGATATCTGGAGAAATTTATATGGAATACGGAGTTAACTTATATCAAGAAGTGCTGGAGTATTGGTACATAGAGAACAGACCAATTCGAGATATTCGCCCTGGCCTGGAAACAAAGGCTCACGTTCAAAGGATGCAAATATATTGGAATTTATAGCTTTTTAGCTTGTTTAATCTCTCCGTCTAAGTATGCATAAAGAGATCTTGAACTCAATGTATGGATGTTCATACCCATGACATCACGCTCACATCCTCGCCCTTCCCGAAGGCTCGTCCAATCTTGGCGGCTTCTCCGGCATTAGCTTCCACTAAAACCCCCGTAATGCCCGCAGCCGTGGTCAGAAATCTTGAGACCTGGCACTACATGACAGAAATACTGGGGTAGACTTAGGCTATGTAAAGTAGACCCTTGGTTGGCTTATTCTGGCTAGCCAATTGAGGATCGAACTTTTTGGCTCCCTGAGGTGCCCCTGGCTATCCATCCCCTGGAGGAATAACACAACTAACAGTTACAGACCCACTGGAGACCTGCGCGAAATAAAACAGTCCTTGCTGTGGTTGGTCCCGTCCGGACCGATCGGCCTCTCCTGTTGCTGGTTGCTTCGCATTGGCATTCAAATCTCCCGTGTCCCAGCTTTTCTAATCGTCTTCTGTTTTTTCCCTTCCTCTTCTCTTCAACCTCTACCTCTTTCTTTTCCATTGTCGCCCTTGTTCTCCGTCGGCGGTTATAGTGTGTGATTAGGCAGAGTCTCACCGGGAAAGGAACGTCGTGTCAAGGACAACCATCGCATCGCATCGCCGAAGGAACAATAACAAAACAACAACAATGCACGCATCAAAGATCATCGCCTCAATTGGCCTTGCGGCTTCTGCCCATGCCACAGTCATCCGCTATGAGCGCGATCTCGAAGTCAATGCCCCTGCTGCTGCTCTCGAGAAGCGAGCCGAACCGACTGCCGCTTGGGTTACTGTCGATGATGAGATGCAGCCTGCGACGACATACACTCCCTCGTATACCACCGTTGATGGCACCACTTCTCTGATCGATGCTCCTCCTCACGATCTTACCGCCAGTGTCTACACCTACACCAGCTGGGGCAAGATTCACACCAGTACTGGCGAGCCTCCCAACCCCCAGGCCACCGGCAAGCATGGCGAGGGTGTCTTTGCGCGATGCTACAATAAGGATGGCGATAATGCTCCTTTCTGCTCGCCTTACGCCAACAGCACCCTTGATGTTAAGAACACATACTTTGGTGAGCAACAAATTCGTTCGTTGATGCGTCAATTATACTAACTAACAGACTTTTAGTTACTTGGGATCCCGATTACTTCAACAAGACCAAGTCCTCTGATAACTCTACTCTCTTGGTCACTGCCCGCCTCGACCTCTACAACCGCACTAGTGAAAAATGGGTGAAGTACAAGGAATTCACCGATTCCGCTGTCCCCGCCGCTTGGGGCTATTGGCCTTTCGATGTCAAGCAGGACTACATGAAGTACTCGCCCTACAACATCTCCATCACCCTCTACAGCAACAGCAACAACTCCCTCGAGAAGACCAAGTCTTCATCTCTTTACCTCAACCTCAATGATCAGAACTTCCCTGAGAAGTCCCACGAGAAGTTGCCCGAGGGCCAGACCCTGACCATCGCTCTGCCTGTCGTCTTCGGCTCTCTCTTCCTCCTCGTCGTCGGTGGCTTCCTCTGGAACCGCAAGACCCGCCGTATCGGACTCGGCAATATCTCGAGCCGTTCTCGTCACGGTTATACTGGTCGTGCCAAGCGCCGTATCTTTGGTGCCAGAGATAATGGTATCCAGCTCGATACTTCAGTTCCTCCTCCTGGTGAATACCGTGACGCTCCTCAGCGTGCTCGTGCCGACAGCGAGGGTCTCGGCAGCTTAGCTGGTAGCCCTGTCGATCCTACATTCCCTCAGCAGGGCACCACAGGTGGGCGCAATGCTTTCCGCGACGAAGTGCGAAGACAGGAGGAAGAGAGACGTATGTAAAAAGAGGTGGTATTTTTGTAATCTTGGATGTCATCATTGCTGGTTCTGTTCCAATATTCACAAATGACTTGTTATAATGTGCATCTAGATGACTGGAGGTTTAGTGTAACGTTTTCACACGACGCATAACGAAAATCAATACGAAAAAAGACCTTTCTAGACCGAAAATAGAGTGACCTCTTGGGTCCATGTAACAAAAGTACTCTGTACAGGAGAGCATCGCCAAAAACAGCCAAGTTCCTAATCCGTAAAATCAAAGCCATCTGCCAAAAAGTGTCATACGCCGGGCGTCATGGGTATTGAAGCCATCCCTAGCAAAATCCCACCCCTAGCAGATTGCAATAGTCGATGACCAAGATATCGACAAGCAAGCCGTAGCAACTCCATAAAGGCATGTAATGTAAATGAGCAGTATAATTCCCCATGCGCCGTTCTAGACCTTAGCCCGCTTAGTGTTCCCAACACTTTGCCCGTCGTCCTCGAAACGTCTCTTTGTCTTTTCGGGTGCTGGCGTCGCAGGAGGTGATTCCTGCTCTGCCGCCGCCAAATCAAAACCAGCACAAAGGTCGAGCTGTGTCTCTCCCTCTTGTAATGGCCTCAGCAAGTCAGCTGGGATGGCCGTGGCCAGCTGACACCTCGCCTCACAAGGTTGATATGTGCTCGTTGTCCACGCATCGTCAGCGTAGTTCTTGGCCTCAGCGATGGTATATCCAGTGCTGAAGCCCTCGTGGTATGCATCTGGGAGAATTACTATTGTCTCGCCAGGGCGCTGGTCAATAATGCGGTAAGGTATACCAAGTTTTTCCAGTTTCTGGGGAAAGAAAAACTCGGCTCGATGCCGCATGAACTGAGAGCACTTGTCCTTGCGGCCAAGCGCCTCTTCTGCGACCTCAACCGCAGTTGATGGCACAACGATCCAAATCTTCCGTCCTTTGTATAGATGGTTCAGAGATACCAACCGGAAGTCTTCTGCGTGTATTTGAAAACTTGCACCGAAATGGGGTCCTGATTCATACACATATGGAGTATGGATTCCAGGAATTATGGCTTTTGTGTTATCCAGTTTATCACCTTTGAGGGGATAAATCGGACTTCTTTCAGGAACTCCGGCTTCAAGGCGTTGTTCGGGAGTCCATGCAGGCACATCAACTCGATAACGTACATTGCGAATCTGCTTGTGGTCGTTCTTGCGATAAAGTTTTCTGAGCTGATCGATGGCTTTGATCGCCGTGACATTGCATTTCGCGCCTGTAACGGACGAGTTGAAACTGCCGACGGACGGAACCGTGTCAACACGCCAGAAACTGTTCCTTTTGATTTGAGTCGGGCGATAAGCATTCGCCGGTACTTTTTGGGAGTCCTTTGCTGGGAGGTCTTCTATGAGTTCCTCAGGAAGGACGATTTTAAAACAACCGTGGCCTTCAGCCTTGAGGCTTCTGGCAAATGCGAGATTCGCCGGAAAGTCGTTCCATTGCTCGACGGTTGGCTTGAGTCGGAGAACTTGATGACCCTCGGGGCCATCCCAATCAAAATCTATTGATTCGGGTTCTGCGACAGGCTCATCCAATTCGGATGGTAGATCACTGAGAATTGAGCTTGCGTCGTCTCCGTCAAGGTCCGGGGAGAGTGATGGGACTTGTCCAAGCGGAGATGGTCCATTCGGAACGATATCTTGGTCTGTGATTAATTGAGAGGGCTGAGGATACTGTGGTTCGATGACGTTTTGCTGTGTTTTGGCGGGGATTGGACGCTGCTCGTCTAGGGATTCGGTAGTGGGAAGTGGCCCAGGCCCAGGCCCAGGCGCAGGTTCAGGTTCAGGTTCAAGGTGCGAAGAGTGTTGAAAATGAAGAACAGGTTCCGCAAACTCATGCGGGGGATGTTGAATCTCCATTGAAGCCGGGAGGAGCCCGCCTCGCCAATGCGACAGGCAAGCGATGAGGTTCTGGTGTTGATTGAGGTCTAGCAGTGGAGAACAAAAGTGAGGGTGAGCGTGAGTGAGGGCGAGAAAGGCGGCGAGTGAGAGTTAAGCACAATCGCCACTTATTTCAGGACAGAGGCCAGAGTTTTTGTATGCGCCGTGAGGCTCCGAACTCTCATTCTTGGCAGCGAACAACCATGACAAAGGCACAAAGAAACAAAGGTAGAGCAGGGACTTTGTTGCGCGATGAACGTATGAACAGAAGAGAAAATGGAGGCTACCTAGGGTAGTAGTAATAGGTGTCAGGTAGTGAGTGACTGAGTGAGCAGAAAAGAATCCCCCATGAGAAGCGGAATGTCGACCCAAATAGTACTAGGCTAAACGAGTGCAGGGGGGCACCTGGGCTCCCGTCAGTAGCAGAAAGTGTGAGGTACTTCAACAAGGAAGCAGGTCGCCACCGAAATGCATGTCTCCTTACCAGACGGAACTGTAGGGCACTGCGCTGCACTACACTGCGCTTTAGAAGTGAGCGGGTCACGCGGGGAGTTCAGAGATTGGTCAAAAGAGAAGCAAATATTTCCATGATTCTAGCGGGAAACCCGCCTGCAAGGTCCCTGATTAGCGCGGGGCACTGAAGACCAAGCAGCCAAGTTACATCCAGCGGGAAAAAAAAAAACATGCTGTCACTGGATGCGAATGCTATAAACAATTGCTGTTTGTGGGCGGAATCTTGCTCTTGCAGCTGAGCACAGAGAAACTGATTCTTGCTATCGAAGAGAGAGAGAGAGATCTTTTCTTTCATTCTTTGATTTTACTTGTTCAGAATCAAAATTTTCTTCTACTAGCGGGAATGGTAAACGCCGTGACGGCGGCTTTGTTAGGCGGACAAAAACAATCGAGTCTACTTTAGGCTTTGTTGAAAACGGGTGGAGCAATTGAGCCCAGACCATAAGAGGGCAAGTGCATGATCATCCCGCTGAAGCACTTTGTCGGTGACGTTGAAAATGAAAAGGCGACAGGGGTCGGTCTTTATCAATCTAAGTAGGTCTTCAACGACCTGGACATTGAAATCCGCTGCATAATATGCGAGAGTCCCGATTGTCTCAGAGACTACAGTACAGCTCCGTCAGTGGAGACAACCCAAGAGGAAAAAATCATTAGGCCAACATACACGCATGCAACAAGCCGACGGCTTCCTATCCTTAAGTTTGTCAGTATGCACTGCAGCTTCGGAATCATACCTAAATCATAGAGCGAATAGAGATTCTTTTGTTATTTCTCAGGTTTCACTGCTGGACAGGGCCAGATTACATCTGGGGCTCGGTTGAAGTGGCTCTATTGTCATGTTCTGTTCTACCTTGATACCCTTGTTCTTACGCGCCTCGCCCATCAACCTGACAAATATCCCCCTCAACATTGATATGGACCACCGCCGGGTATAGCTCATCCCTCGTTCGTATCACCATGCCAACAAATATTTAACTGTATCGGCCTCTTCTGCGACGATTCTGTCAACACCACTTGGGCTTTGATTGGACACAACAAGTTCCAGTTTGTATCCCCGCAGAGGACTGCCTGTCTATTTGATGGCTGAACTTCGAGAGCCCGCAGTACATGATTGAGCCAGGCATAGGCTTCCATAGTTTTATCATGACACTCTCTAATTGCCATCCAGAGCTTCTAGTGTGATGGATAAATTCCCATGTCATCGAGCCAGTCAGCTGTATGCTCTCAATGTGTTGATTGGTGTTGAAGGTTTTCTTTGATGTGACTCTTGATCTGAGATAGTCGCCCTGAAGATACTCGAGGGATTGGTTTTAGGGAACACCGTCTTCACCTAGCCTGAAATGGTGAGTAAGTAGGATGCTTATGTATCCCGCCTTGATCATGTCGTCGAGTTCAGTTTCTAATCGACATAGAGCTTCTGCGCGAAGCAACGGGTGGCTGGCGTTCGTAGCTGGCATGGCCAATCATACAGGTGGCGAGCAGATATGCTCTGATGCAAAAGAAGATGGAGATGAAGAGGAGAGAATTATGGAATGGGCGAGGATTTAGGCCGAGTCGCTTGTAGGCCTAGAGGCAGCGATTTTCGCATCAATACCTAATCATGCAACGAGCTCGACAGTAATGGCCGCTAAGAGTTAGGACTAATTCATGCGACTATGAGACGACCTCAAATATATAACAGCTCACCCGCCAATTGGCACGTACGTCAAATAGTATACACCTACGTACCGTTAACCGGACTCCGTGCTATGGCTGTTCAAGTCTCCTGCTTCATACAGTGCATCATCCTTGAACTGCAATTGGCTGCTTGTAGTTCTCGGACAGCTTCTTCACCATAGCATCAAACTCGTTCTGTCCTGTCATCGCCATATCTGCCATCGCAGAGACGACCATCAGATTCGGGATAACCTCCCACGCCATATGTAGCTTTATGCTTCTTCATCTTCACAGAGATCACCATATCACAAAACAAGTCGCGCTGACATCCACCGAATAAACGGTCTTGTCTAGATATATGCAGATAACAATCATGATCCACCATGATCAAGTAAGGGTAGGTATAACTAACACAACCCATATTTTTATGCAGAGATATCCATCCATAAAACGACGTCCGTCAGCCCAACAACGCCAGCACGTCGTGTATCCTCTATCGTGTTTGTTAATGCTCATCGTACCCCATCCTCACTGATGTTTTTGCTCCATATGCTCTGTAAAAGAGATTCACACATAAAACCCAAAAAAGAGTCGCTTCCATGTTCTACATTCCAATGATCTTGCGGGCTCGCCATCCCGCAAACCAGCCTTGTCTCTTTCCAAAACGCCAAAAGTCATGACACCAAATGCTACATGGAGCCAAATAGAGAATAGTATGTTGTAATAGGTTGGTCAAGTAATTATGTCGAAAGTGAGGGTATGTCTAACCATCCAGGTCGAGTGACTTCGTTATGTTCGTAAACCGTGGAGAAGCTGCATAGTTCTGCTGACAGAGCATCGGGTGTACAAGTGGGCGCAGCAACTATGCAGCGTTAGGCATGAGCTGGCTCAACGGAACCTATGCAGTATCAAGCAGACACCGAGAGATTCTTGTATTTGCCGACCAACTCTTCGATCTTGGGCAATAGCTCAGGAATTCGGAATGGCTTTGAGATGACATCGTCCTAAAAGAAATTATTAGTGAACAAGTTAATAAAGTCTGGCACGACCAACTCACAATTCCTGCGGCCTTGGCGCTCTCGATTTGCTCCGGTCGTGCATATGCCGTAACTGCAATGATTGGGATATGTTGCACAATGGTTCCCTCTCGTTCCAGCTCTCGAATCTTTCGGGCACAGGTCATTCCATCCATGACAGGCATCTCCAAATCCATCAGGATGACAGAGATGTCAACACCTTCAGCCTCTTTTCCAGCCCAGAATCTTGAACGCTCAAGAGTCTGCAGAGCTTCCTTGCCGTGGTTTGCCACAAACGTGTTGTTGCCACAATTTCGCAGCTGTCGTTGAAGAACCTTTTGATTGACAATGTTGTCCTCCACAATCAAAACATCAAACAGTTGGGTTGTGTCTTCGCTTGTCGTCGTCGTTCGAGATGGTTGACGATTGAGTTCAGGCTTCTGCGGAATGGCTGGGGCATGAGACTTTCGAGCGATCTTGAACGGCGTGATCTGTTCGTAATCCTGAGGAGGAGTCAAAGATCGTCGGCACTTGACATAAAAGCTGAAGCTGCTGCCAATGCCACGGCGGGACGTAACACCAATCTGTCCACCCTGCATTTCTGTCAAGATACGGGAAATAAAGAGACCCAATCCAGAGCCGCCGTACTGAACGTGTGTTCGTGGAGTCGCCTGTTGAAATCGCTGGAAGAGAAGCTTCATCTCCTCCTCGATTAAGCCGGGACCAGTATCCTCAACTGTGCAGTGGATGTTAATCTCCTCACCATGACCCCACTCGTCAGCGTTGTTGATATCCATGACCGCAGTGCGTTGATGGTCGACTCTATCAAAGTATGAGATGCCTTTCCGAGTGATTTCAGACACGTGCCTTGAAGCGCTGAGGCTGACAGTAATGGCTCGTTTCTCACGACCCTGGGTGAACTTGATAGCATTTGTCATCAAATTTATCAAGACTTGTCGTAGTCTTGAAGGATCAAGCTTCACCCATTTGATGCCATACTCCTCGAAGCTCTGATCCACGTTGAAGTCAAACTCGATATCGTGGGCAACCAGTTCTGATTCGAACATCTTTAGGGCACGCTGCACAACCCTAACAGGCTGTTCATCGATGGGTGTAACGGCTAAGAGGTTCGAGTCCAGCTTGGACAACGTCAGAATATCATCCACAATACGCTTTTGATGACTGGCACAGAGATTGATTGTGTTTGCAGCATCCAGGCATCCGTCCAGTAGGTTCTCAACTTCTGCTTTGACAGAATGCGAATCGAAGACGGTGATGTTATTTGCGATCTGATCAGCACATTGTAGAATAGCTGATAGAGGATTCCGCATTTCGTGGCTGGTGATATCAATAAAGTTCTCTTGTTGTCGTTTCATCTCGACCGCCTCTTCACGTCGCTCATTCTGCACTTTCTCGGCCCATTTCTGAGAAGAGATGTCGGTGATACAGCCAAATATCAACTTGAGATTGCCTTCTTGGTTCCGTTCGGGATATGCGCTCATCAGAACCCAGGTATCGATTGTGTTTCCATCACTCTGTTGAGAACATTTGAACCGAAATTCCACCGAAATGGTGACTTTCTCTCTGAGGAGTTTATCCCACGCATCTTCCAATGCTGGTCTGTCCTCGTCTCTGACACTATCCATCCAAGTATCAACGGAATCTTCGGACCGGGAATGTCTCGAGATCTGCCACCACATATCGTTGCAATAGTTGATCTTGCCCGCGAAGTTGGCGATGAACATGCCAACAGGAGCGAACTCAGCCATTCGGGTAAATCTGTACTCGCTTTCCACGGCTTCTTGTGTACGGAGGTAAAGCTGCATCGAGAGTTCTTGACGGTCCAGTGCAGCGAGGCGCGCAGCCCTTTGACCACGCTTGATCTCCTCCTCGAACAAGACCACTGAAGCCATCGAGGTGGCGAGCTGTCGGGACAACAGATGGACGAACAACTTGTAATCGTCATCATAGGGTCGGCGAGGGTTGACACCCATCACGATGAAACCAATCACGGATTCTCCTGTGGTGGTCGGGATAACGGGGAAAACAACGAGCGTCTTTGAGGGATCGCCAAAGCCCCTCCAGTGAAGACCGTCAATAAGATGTGTAGGAAGGTTACCATTCTCTTCAGAGAGGACAATTGGCACACCGCCTGCAGCCATTGATTGGCGCATGTAAGGGGCGAAACCATCCTCGGACTGCCGCATGTCAAGCTGTGGAACTGCGGCTTGATGATTCTCTGGTGCTCCAAGGCTGCCCTCAAGAACCAATTGGGGTGAGTGTATCAAGCTGCCGGAATGCAGTGATGAAACCTCGCTCTCGGTGTCCTCTCTGGCCGAGTAGATCAGGGCGAAGGGCACATCGTGTTCGTTGAACTCGAGTCCTTTCTGCACCTGGGGCCAGAAACCTGCGACGGTGGTAGCTGCAGCCGTCCTCTCGCCAATCTCGCGAAGCATCAGCATTCGCCTCTCGTTGACCCGTCGACGGGTATTCTCGAAAGCTGGGTTGTACAGTCCAACCACTTCGCCTTCACCACCCACCAAGGGAACAATAGACCACGAAAAGAAAGCTTCTTCCAAGAAGCCATGCCGATTAATGAAAAGCTGATTCTCGTGCTTCATTGTTGCCTGCCCAGATTCTAGAGCGCTCTTGAACACGGGCTTGATCTCATCCCAGATCTCAGGCCAGGCATCCATATAGCAAGAGCCCATCAACTTGGGATGTTTTTGGCCTGCAAGGTCGAGATAAGCTTCGTTGTAGATGATCACACACTGGGGGCCCCAGTACATGGCAGCGGGGTGAGGGCTTCCCATGATCAGGTTGGACATGGATCTGAGATCCGCAGGCCAATCTTCGATTGGTCCGAGAGGAGTAGCCGCCCAGTCTACAGAACGAGCAAACTTTATATGAGGAGGAAGGGCATCCGATACTGGTATCCTTGTCCAATCGAAAATTGACCTTGCGGGTTGCGATTGGAAGACCTGGTTTGTAAACTCGTCAGGGTGTAGTCTCGTGTCACCTCCTTCCATGATCGCATCAACGTCTGCGCGATCAAAATTAACATCGACAGGTTCAGCATCGCCGAAATAATCTGGCGCATCAACGAGCTCGGCGTCAGGAGTAACGGGCATCTGCGGCGAGTGTCCAGAACTTCTCGTTTCCGAAGCAGCTGTCTCGTCAATAAGTGGTAACGCAGTACTGGGGCGAGGAGTAGCAACACAAGTCTGGGCGCTAACAAAGCGAAATCTTCGACGTAATGTTGATAATGTCCAGGTAATACCAGCATACTTGTGAGTATCAGCGGACATACGAGCTTTGGATTGTGTCATAATCCATGATTTGAAACGACCAAAATCTGTGTCTGCACTAGCATCTTCTTGGTCCACTGACAAGTATTGGAGTACTTCATGTGCTCCCCGTAGAGACGCGTTGTAGTAGAGGATGTGTAAGCCGGCACGGCTAGCATTAGCGGAATTGTCCAGGTCTATCAGAAAGGTAGGCCTCTCGTCCTGCTCTAGAAACTCAATAACACCAACGCCTTGTAGCATCTGCAGCCCCGGAGGCAGACTACGACTGTCTGGGGTCGTTGTATGAGCGGGAGCGTCCATCGAAGACCCCCAACTACCAGGAGTGCTCTCTGATCTTCCTGGGCTGATGGAGCTCACACTTGCGCGAGGCAACTTCAAGGTCGTGACGCCGCCAGCCGGGTCCTCTCGCATACGTGAAAGCATAGAAACAGCAGGATCGGTTGCAGGAAAGCTGGCCGGACGATGAACGTGCCTCGCTGGCGTGTGAGAGAAGAAGAGAGGCGAGAGGGGCCCTTGCTGTTTCCCCCTTGCTGAGGGATCAAGATTCGCAGCTTGGTTAGGAAGTTCGACCTTTCGAGGTGGTGATGCCCCAGTGCGGGCTTTCTTGATGGGTGATGGGTGCATGACAGGTTCACCTCTGGACGGGGCGGAGGGACGCTTCGCCGGAATGGGAGTCTGTGGAAGCCCTCGCGTGGACGCGCTAAGACCTCGTGGACTACCGGCGGTGGACAAACTTGACTGATGAATAGCGCCGGTAGTCGAAGCAGGCGGGAAGGAGGTCGTAAAGTCAGAAAAGGGCGCGATTGAGGCCAAGTTTGGTATGCTAAGATCGTGCCTCCATGCTGGTGCCTCTGATATGCGGCGAGAGTCGTAGGCTTTCCTGCCAGTTATGGTGACCCTGTTGTAAGCTTCCCCGGTAGCTTTAGCAGCAGCAGCAGCAAGAACTGAAACGTCGGTATCAAGCTCAGCGTTAGTCGTGCTGGTGGGAGTGGTGTTGCTTGGAGTCGTAAATGTGGGTACTGAACCCGGAGCAGAGGTTGAGGTTGGTGGTGGTGGTGGTGGTGGTGGATGCTTTTTGTGACCCTCCTTCTCTTGATCGGTTGAGTCTGCGACAGGACAATTCGAAGAAGCAGAGGCAGAAGGAGACGAGGGAGAGTTGAAACTAGGAAGCCGCTGCATGAAGGCGCCTGGAGAAGAGGAGGGAATCGAAGCCCCGGAGGGACTGCGAGTCCTTGGCACCTAGTGGCCAGTGGCTTTGGGCCTTGCGCAGCGGCCAGCAAGAGATCGAGATTCAAGATGCGATGAGGGGCGTGTCTGCGAGGTCGGGTGTGCGTAGCGTATGAGTGAAAGTAAGGTAAGGTACCGTATGCGTGCGAAACCAGTGGTGGAAGTTCCCTATGAAGTGGGGAGACTCTGATGCAGTACCTTAACTGTACGGGCCAGCAGCTGCAACAGTCAGTGGGAGGTGCAGTACCTGTTGCGCGGCGCAGTAAAAGCTCGGGCTGCTAAGTACACCTTTGTTGAGGAATACAGCCGCCGCGATGTTAGGTTGAAGGGGAGGGGGGAAGAAATGGGATGGGGATCGAGATGGGATATGGGATCAGAGGGGATGAGTTGCAGGGGGATTTGCAGCTAAAAGTCGGCTGTACGGTGCTGTGTTATGGCCGTAGTCCGGGGGGTCCTTCAGTAGGTGGAGTGCAGTAGGTGCTAAAAGCTTGACTCGATTGCGAGTGATGGGTGGCTCAAACAGTTTGTCAAAGGGAATAAAGGAACCAATGAATAATACAATTCAATTCAATCTGACGAAAGCATTCGGCCGAGTATTGACTCGAACGGAAACTCTGAGTTAGGCCGTGTTTGGGGTGGCGGAATCGGAGTCAAAATTGATAGAACGGACGGGTCCTGGCATCTAGCGTAGGTAGCGTGCCGTATTGGGTACGGTAAGGTAGGTAGAATCAGTAACAGTTTTGGGGCCGGTCCAAAAGAGCCGCAATTGCCAGTGAGAGAAAGGCTTCCCATCCAGTGGAGATATCTTGACGTAGGTAGGTTCGGTTGTTTGTCAGCCGAGCGAGACGAGAGGGCGACAAGGGAAGGGAAGTCAACGTCACAAGAGAGTGTCGATGAGAGGAAAGAAGATTAACAAGATGAACGAATAAAGTGGCAGTTAGACCAAGATAAGGATGGAAAGAGGCTGATCACTGCTCCGCATTTGAGCTTTCAGGCCAGACCAGGCCATACAAACCGACTGAATGGATATGGAAATAATGGATGGGAGAATGGGAAATAGCATTTCCAAAGGAAGGGAACGAGCACAAGACTAGTTAGTGGTGACATTCACATCGAACGAGTAAATGATAGACAGAAGGGGGCATGATAGATAGACATGTCTAATCTAGAGGAAGAAAGGATCAACATCTGCTTACGGAGAAAATAATTCATCCCGTCGATTGATCTGCTTCTGCTTCAGCTTCAGCTTGACTCTGAGTCCCATCACAAAACAGTAATACTGTACGGGACAGCACAGCATAAAGCACAACAACTCATATGTGTGCATGTATGTATGTACAGACAGCCATGGCAGGCCATTCAGAGAGAGCGAACAGGGGGTTGTTACCGGGGTCATATTCGTTCATGGAGATTAGGACGGGGAATTGGCGTGAGGCGGCTTGTAAGTGGACATCCCATCATCTTGGCAACAAATAACCTACCCGCTTTCGAGGTCTGGGTCCTTGAAGCTGACAGGGGACAAGACAAGGGAGTTGACCACCTGGACACAAACTCATGATCACTAATGGAGTTACCTGTTGTGGAAGAAGTGAAATATCAGTCATGATAGCAAGTTGCATGGTTCTCACCTCTTGAGTTGCAACTCCCAGCCGAGTACCAATATCACCTCCTCCGATAACATCACCACATCTGCCGTCTGCCGTCTATAGTAAGCAGTCCCACCACATACATACATGCGGCCGGCTTCTTTTCTGGCCGCTACAGACGAACCCAGGCCACCGGACCTAGTCCGTCCCGCTTCAGTCCATCTCGGCCAGTCATGAGGAAGACATGGGAATCGAACAAGCTTTTAGACTTTGACAAATCTTTGCTAGCACTATGGCTTTAGTGATCCATCATCAGGCTTTTTCCCTTCTCTCTTGTCGATCATCGTATCGAACCATCGGATTTCTTTTATCGGAGCGGAACTGAAAGACGGGAGAGAGATGAGAGCCGAGAGCCTCGACAAGGACATGCACAATCAACATTGACCAAGATCCCTGTATCAAACATTAACGGCGGCGGAACCATCGGTGCAACGTCTTGGCACCATTATTTGATCACTGGCCATACATAATGGACATTCCATGGATGCTGGGTCTATTTAGCAGTTCAACCCTACCGTCCGGGCACTTTTTAATGTCTGACTTGTCACAAGTTCACTTTCACACTCTCATCACTCAAAGCAAAGACCCTGAGTTACATGCAATTGGGGGTACTTGTCCTTGAACCCGGGCTGGGCTGACAAGGATGGAGGTGTTTGACACGAAACTACCGAGGCATGTATTTCTATTGCCGGATCATGTCAACACATGCAGGTTCTGAACAAAGGGGTAACGTAAAAGGAAATACGTATCGACGGAACGAGTCATCGACTAGACCAGAGCCAAGAAGGAAAAGGCAGAAAAGAAAAAGAAAAACGAAAGGGAAAAAATCCCGATCTGTTCGGAGAATGGATAAAATGGTTTGGGCCTGTGGAACGAATGCGTGGAACTCACTCTCCCACATCAAGAAATACCCATGACGATCGGCGAGATCTAGAACGGTCTGTTTTACCCACGCCTTGAGCTCAAAAGCCAAGGCCCCGCAAGCCTTCAGCTCCCCCTGTCTTTTCGTGAGAATGGCCGTCTCCAGAGAACACGGTCTCGAAGTCTGCCCCTGGTCTTGGCTTGCCTTGTTGACCTTGAAATTTGGCGCCAAAAAAACGCCCAATCTTTGAGCCTCTGCTGTTTGAATCGTGAATACTCGGACCGAGTTTCGGGGTCTCGAAATTATCGTGAGGCAATGATCAAGGTAAGGTTTCTCTCTCGTCCGCTGCTGATGGTCTATTCGGCCGAGATGGAGTTGGTATTAAGAATAATCCTCCGGTAGCTCGGCTGCCCCATGCTCACGATTCGTCGCATGGAATTTCCAAAAGCGAGGCGGTGTGGATACTGCTTACTGAAATCCATGACTTCTGACGGTTTCTTCCCGTGTAAGCCATCCCGTTATTGCCGTGACGGCGGAGTCTCCTCTCGAGTGACGATGTGGCTGGTTCAAGTGCATTCTTGACGGTTTTATGGCTGGCTTGGTGATGATAGCCGACACCAGCCAGGTGGATTAGTCAAGATGTTAGTATTCTTGCGGGAGTTTCTCAGTAGTGGCCGATAATATGCGGAAGTAGAAGATTCTGTTGTTCTCACTAACAATTAATAAGTTAGGGCCCAAGTACCTATGCTGTCTTCTCTTTATGTTCTAGCCCTTGTGAAAGGTCGTTGATAGTCAGGGCATAGCACATGGTATGGTCAGCCTGAAAGCCCGGACCAGAGTCTAAACTACCGATTTTGAATGCTACCATCAGGAGTTGGGAATGCCCTCACACTGATCCAAGGTTTTGGACTCGAGCTGTTCATGACATGATTTGATCCGGTTAAAAGACGTAACTCTGCTGCAGCGTAATCTATAGGTTACATAATGTCATCACTGTTGCTATTGTTAGCCGCCAGCTGACCGATGATGTTCACAAATGATACATTTCGTGGTATCCAAACTCAGAATAGTACCCTTTGAATGTTAAACAGCCTCGATCTCGGATAATCGGTATATGGAGATGCCACAACTGAGGCCATTTCCATAGAGACTCGACTGACAGATGGTAACGGGCGGCTAAATCCGGACGAATCTGGCCAAGAACCAACATAAAATATCCGTTCGTTCCGTTCGTTCTGTAGATCACAGGAATTGAATCTGCGAGCACTTGACGGCAAAGAAATGGCGGTTCCCAATCCCTGCGACTCTCACTCAAAAGCACATCTTCAACTGTTTTCTCGCGCCCTGATTGGTCATCCAGCCACATGAGGTTGCATCTCCAGCCTCCAGCCCAGCCAATCGGGCTACTCCATCACTATCGGGCATCTCATGATTTCCACCCGGGCGCTTAACAGAGGAGACGAGTGGTGATAGCACCTCACTTCTATCATCTGATTGGCTCACGCCGTTAATGCTCATCCTCGAGATGCAGTGATTGGCATCAGAGTATCACTCCAGGCGCCCGCTCACAGGCTGGCTACAGGTCCTTCACGCAGCATCACAGCGGCTTTTCTCACCTCGAGAGCCTCTCACAGCTGTCCAACATGGGGGCCCCCTCTCAGCTGATGGCCACCTCCAAGGCCCTTAAACGGCTGCCCACCCCCGACCTGGCCGCCCAGGAATGCTTCTTACATCTTTATTGAATTGGCTGCCGGTCAGCAAAGACGAATTTGACGGTCTTAATCAAGACTCTGTACGATATCGCATGTGGAACAGTTTATAGCTGCTACCAGCAGCCAACACAGCGCAACTTTGAACTCCAATACCACCAAGCAAGCAATCAATTCAGATCAGATCAGATCAATCGCCAACATGAAGTTCCCAACCTTCAAACGCTCTCAGCAAGAGCACGCAGACAAACCAGCCAAGGCAAAGAATTACCGCGTCTTATTCCGGAAGTGGCCTCGCGTATCGAGAAAGGGAACGTGGTGGTTAATGCCTCTTGAGCTGATTGGAATTGTCCCTGCTCTGGTCATCTTTGGCATCTCTCAACCAAATCTTTACCGTACCGATATGTGGCAGATTGGCTGGGAGCACAATCCTCCTCTCAACTCGAACCCTGCCAGAATTCTCTACGCTTATGCCAATTATCAGCCTCAACCAAAGATTGCTCTCATCTGGACACGAACGTGAGTGTACCTCTGACTGTGCCCAAGGGATTGACTAACATGAACAGCTTCACCAATTTCAATGTCGCTATTTCGATCATCTCACTCTTCTTCCTCCTTGGCAAGCTTACTGCCTTTATAATGAGAGTTTGGTATCCCATCTTCGCCACTTTCATCAATGTCAGCATGGTCGCTCTCTACACAGTCTGCGTCTACGGAACCATTGGACCTGACTACACTGATTCACGATATCCCGCTCCTGCAGCTTGGTACTACCGTATTGGGTGCGATATCGCCAAGCCATATGGAAAGTACAAGAGCTGCATGATTGCTCGTTACTCGCTTGTAATTGGTGTTTACATGCTGTAAGTGGTGTATAGTATTCACATGTGCCTCAACTTCACTAACACTGACTCAGGGCAATCTATCTCTGCAATCTGGGATTCAGCATCTATGCCATGCTCCCAAATAAGATCAACGATGTTTCGGACGACGACGACGATGAAGATGGATCTACGACTTCGGAGCCGAAGGGAGGTGTTTGGGAGATGCACAACATGAAGACTCCCAGTATTCGAGCAATGCCGTATACTCCTCGAACACAGGCTTTCCACACTCTAGATCGCCAGCTGCCACTGCGATCTCAGCAAAACAGATACTATGGCTGAAGAAGTATCAAGATGAAATTTGGGTTATGATATGAGGGGACCACTATCATTAATGAGCATTGGGTGTTTGGAGTTAAAGATGATATACCAAGGAACATATATAGCCCGACGAGGCTCGACTTCCATTAACTGTTATTCATATATGAATCTGATAATTAAGTGAGATTTACATGAGTTATCCTTCGCGCGGAATTGCCTATTTCGTAAACACGGCCCGGTCGATTGGTGAAATACAGAGAGATAGCTCCACAAGAATTGCCGGTGTCGAAGCCTCTAAGCTGAAGAATGTTAAGAAACTGCAGGGACTGACTCACTATGGAACTATTTGAGGTTAACTAATCGGCCTTTGGCAATAACATGCCGATATCTCTTGTGCCGGTCCCGCCGGAGCCGATAGTGGTCAAGATACCGGCTCCGGGAGCTTTAGTCAACCCCACACAAGCTTGTTTAACAAGACGTCACCCCGCCATCACCAACCTCGATCCGTCATCGGCAACAGTGAAGCTCCAAGTCTTGACCCTTTATCTCTTCAATTGATTGATTGCATTGTATGTTTGACTCTGTCAAGCGTGAGTCGAGATATCAAGATGGCTCTTCTCCAACGATTGGCCGCTCCATCGCGAGGAGCTCTGCGACAATCTCCAGTCATCTCATTGATGCTCACAAGGAGAGCTTCCAATGTCGCTCCCCCAAAGGTACACATCTCACAGTCTGAATGATTGATTACAGGACTAATCTCTTGTAGCTCAAAGATCCATCACTTCTCAAGCAGGATGTTTGTTACGTCAATGGTGAATGGGTCAAGGCCGGTTCCGGCAAGACATTCGAAGTCCATGGTGAGCTACACCCTCTCATTCAACAATGTCATATACTCACAGTGTAGATCCCTCCACTGGCAAACTCATCGGAACGTGCCCCGAATTCAACTCCAAAGATACCCAATTAGCCATCAGCGCTGCTGCAGATGCGTTCCCTTCATTCCGCGCCAAGACGGGCCGTGAGCGCTCAAAGCTACTGCGCGCTTGGTATGATCAAATGGCCGCCAATGCTGAGGATATCGCAAAGATTATTACCTGGGAGAATGGAAAGCCCATCGCCGATGCCAAGGGTGAGACAACATATGCTGCAAACTTTCTCGAGTGGTTCAGTGAGGAAGCACCACGAGTATATGGTGACACAATTCCAAGCTCGGTTCCTGGAAACCGTGTTTGGACTATCAAAGAGCCCGTTGGAGTCTGCGGTCTCATCACACCGTAAGTTAGTTTCACTCTCACAGGAAGCATAGCTGACGTTCTTTAGATGGAACTTCCCTGCCGCCATGATCACACGAAAAATCGGACCAGCCTTGGCAGCAGGTTGCACAGTCGTCGCAAAGTCCCCTGCCGAAACACCATTTACTTCACTCGCCTTGGCCGAATTGGCTCACCGCGCAGGCATCCCCAAGGGTGTCGTTAATGTCGTGACCTCGCACGAAAACACGCCCGAGCTCGGCGAGCTTCTCACATCTGACCCTACTATCCGCAAGGTCTCCTTCACGGGATCCACTGGTGTTGGCAAGCTTCTCATGAAGCAGTCCTCTGGCACTCTGAAGAAGCTATCCATGGAGCTTGGTGGCAACGCCCCTTTCATTGTCTTTGATGACGCTGATGTGGATGCCGCTGTGGCTGGAGCTATCGCATCCAAGTTCCGGTCTTCGGGGCAGACCTGTGTCTGCGCCAACCGAATTTATGTCCAGCGCGGAATCTACGATGAGTTTGTGTCCAAGTTTACCGAGAAGGTCAAGTCTTTCAGTGTAGGCAACGGGTTTGACCAGGGCGTTACACATGGACCACTGATCCACGATCGAGCTATTGAGAAGGTTGAGGCTCATGTTAAGGATGCTGAGAAGAAGGGCGGAAAGATCACCATCGGAGGCAAGCGACTCAGCGATCTTGGCTCCAACTTCTATGCACCCACTGTCATCCGTGACATGACCCCTGAGATGGACATGGCCTCACAAGAGACCTTTGGACCCGTCGCTGGTCTCTTCCCCTTCGAGACAGAGGACGAAGTTGTCAAGATGGCCAATAACACCGAAGTCGGCCTTGCAGGCTATTTCTTCTCCCGAGATATTGAGCGTGTGCACCGCATTGCCGAGTCTCTTGAGGTTGGTATGGTTGGAGTCAACACTGGTATCATTTCCGACGCTGCTGCGCCGTTCGGTGGTGTCAAAGAGAGTGGGTTCGGTCGTGAGGGCTCACTGTATGGAATCGGAGAGTATCAGATTACAAAGATGATCACATATGGAGGCATGGGTAAGCCGCTTCAGTCATAGACTGATGAGCATGGCCAACCGATGCGCGAGTTTAGTCTTATGTAATGAAGAATGACGCTATCACCAACAGCGATAACAGTACATTTGCACACGCCAGGTGCTAGCTACAGAGTAGTTTATTTTTCTAGGTATTGAAGATAAGCTGTATAATTGCCATTCTCCTGAGGTGAACACTTTGGTGGCTTTTCAGGGGAATTCTATTATAAAAAGCTTTGAAGCAGCATCATCAACATTTTTGATTAAAGGACACAACCAAATCGTGATCTAAACCATTATGAGCGGCAGAATAAGGCAACTACTACATCTATTTACAATAATAAGGAGCACCCAAGCCACCTACTCACTATTGACGTTGGCTACTCCCTTCGGTCATTTACCATTTCCCTTTAATGATCTGTCCTCGTTCCACTCTTCTTCGCCCACATCATATCTCAACGTAGTGTAAGTCAATGGCAGTTCTAACGCAGACTAGAAATCAACATATCAGCCTCGAATCGTACCTACATATGCACACTAACATTGGTCTCATCCCATTTGGCTTCAATGTCTTCGTCGGTCATGTTAGGTAGGGAAAACCTCTCTATTCTGGGAAGTCTTTCTCCCCAGACCTTTGACATGCCTTGCAATTTGACAACGTAGTGGTTCTCCAGGGCGGATAGCCGAAACAATCCCCTACATATCAAATTGGAGCTGCGTTGCTCGTCCGTTACCCATTGGGACTTTATGAGGTCGATATTGACTGTGTAGGCTTGGTTGAGTGGTCGACCCAGGTCTCTGGCTTTGAGAGACTGGCTAAGCTTGCCTGCAGTAAATTTAGGTATTGGGGGTTTAAGTTTGCCGAGATGCTTAAGGATAGCTTTAACCTGATTTCGTGCAGTGGCCCTACCTTATTCTTCATGTCTTTTTGTAGTTATCGGTGCTGATATGCCTTTAAGAACTTATATATCTTAGGTAGTGGATGCCTGAAAACTCTAGACATAAGCAATATAAGTCCTACGGCAGTTTTAGGATAATTTGATGTAACTTAGGATTGCTTAGGATAATTTATGAGGGCTCAGTAGTCTGCTAGATATCAATAGGGGTTGCTCAACTGAACTGAACTCTTTACTACCTAGGTCGGTAGTTGGTAGCCGTTCCTCCAAAGCTCGCGCCATGGAGTGTCAATCGAGTCCTCACCAAAAGCAGGCGGATTCTGGACGGCGGAGGAGACGAAAGATGTATCCGGGAGAGTGTTGCTCCGTTCCTCAACTGAAGTAGGCTGGTTCTCGGCGTGTCCATTGGCGGTGGATGTAGACATTCACGATACAATTGTTGGTACGGAAATACTGGAGGAAGTACTAAAAAGGTGTCGACGCGAATAGTTCCAACCTCCACCTCGTCGTTATCCACAATTGTTTGCGTCCTTAACGCATACGTATCTATAGACTCAGATAAGGTGTCGATATCCCCGACAAGCCACAAGGCACCAAGAAGTCGATAGGACACAAAGTCGATTCTTGTGCGCGACAAAACGAGGGCCGGTTCCGGAGTTGATAGTAAGGATAGAGGCGACAATGTAAGTATCACGACCTTGAAATTAATCTGCGGTATTTGTCCCAATCTGGCAGGGTCTTGGCATTTCTAAAGCCTTGAGTGCTTGAAATCTTTGGAGTGCCTACCAGGGCCTTGGTATTTCTGGCCTTGATGTTAGCGAAATGCTAAAGTCTTTTATTTAAAGAACTCGGTTATTCTTAGGTAGCAGAAAGCTCAAGGCTTTAGTCCCAAATAATATAGATCTTTAGGTAATCTTAGGACAAGTTAGGATCAAAGCATAAACTTCGTAGACTCTTTAACTCCTAGTTTTAAATCTTCTGGTTCGTTATAGTCTTTTAGACATGGTGAAGAGACTCCAGACGGTCCATGGGAAAGGCCAAGGGTGAGGACTAGCAAGTGTAATACTAATGCTCCAAGGCAACTCAATTAATATAGATAACGCCACATGGTATGAATGAATGAAGACCATGATCAACCATATCTATTGCTTAAGACCTAAGCTGACATGATGGAAACAGATTTCAAAGCTCAACTGGTAAAGATAAAGCAATCACTTCATGGGTACAGACAAGGTATTCAACACGCAGCAGTTGTATTATTAGGTATTAATTATCTCCATCCCGGGTATCAGACAAGAAAAACAAGAAGCAACGACGCGGGCAACTCGACTCATCAAAGTCGAAAGCCCATTCAACATTTTTTTTGGTGATTTTCGGACATCCATCAGGTATCCCTTTTCTTCAACATCCTCCTCTCCTCCGTCATATTCAGTAACTTAGCTATGGAAATTGGTATCAGTGAAGCAGTCTCGACAGGGTATCTCGGTATCTTGTGAAGAAATGCAGTTCCATCCTTCCATTCCCAAACCTTCTCAATGCGCGTGTTGTATGATGGTGTTGGGGTTATTGTTTCATTGTGAATTCAGTCGTAAATCTCAACGCTCAGCGCCGGGCAACCCTCTAGGCGGCGGCGGTGACAACGGGAGCGGGAGCGGCGTCCTTAGGCTTGTCCTCAGCCTCGGGCTCAGTGGGCTTAGCAGGCTCCTCAATCTTGGGGGCCTCCTCGGTCTTGAGCTCCTCAGTCTTGGCCTCGGTAGGCTCCTCCTGGACGGTCTCCTCCTTGTTCTCCTCGGCGCGCTTCTCAGCAGGCTTGGGGGACTTTCCGCGGATGGTGTTGCGGAGCTTCGAGAAAGGAGACTCCTTCTTCTCTCCCTCAGCAGGGGCGGGAGACTTGTCACGCTTGCCGAAAGCGAAAGGCAGAGAAGACTTGCGCTTCTCCTTGAGGTCCTTCTTAGCCTCAGGGGCAGGGGAAGTGGCGGCAGCAGTCTCGGTGGTTTCAGTAGGGACGGTAGCGGGGTTGGAAACGTCAACAGCGAGAGGAGTGGTAGCCTCAACAGGGGGGATCACAGGAGCAGTGGTCTCAGCCTCAGCCTCCTTGGTAGCCTCAGGCTCAGTAGGCTTGAGCTCAGGGGTCTTCTTCTCCTTCTTGGAGAAGACGTTACCGAAGAAGCTGTTACGCTTGGTGGCGGTAGGCTTCTCCTTGGGGCTCTCCGCAGGCTTGTCCTCAGCAACAGCGGGGACGGCCTCAGGGGCAGTCTCCTCAGCGGGCTTAGCGGGCTCCTCAACGGCAGCGGGAGCAACCTCCTCGATAGGCTTGACAGGCTCGTCGATCTTGGGGGTCTCCTCAACAGCAGGGGTCTCGACAGCAACCTCATCGGCGGGCTTGGCCTCGGCCTCCTTCTTCACTTCCTCCTTCTTGGACTCCTCCTTCTTGCCGAAGCCGAAGAAAGATGTTCGCTTGCGGCTGGCAGATCGGCGCTTGGGCTCCTCAGGCTTGACATCCTTGATCTCCTCCTCCTTGGCGGTCTCCTCAGTGACGGGAGCAGCCTCCTCAGTGGCAGGGACAGCAACGGCAGCCTCGGCGGGAGTCTCCTCCTTGGCGGCCTCAGCAGCCTTCTCCTCCTTCTTGACAGGAGTAGGCTTGAAGCTCTCGAGAGTGGCCTTGTAGGTCTCAGACTCAGTGACGGTGGTGGCAAGCTCCTTAGCCTCGGCAATCTTGAGCTTCAGCTGAGAAACCCAGTTGTCGCGCTCAGCGGTGCTGGAAGCCTTGAAAGTGTGCTTGTTGCCCTTGGAGGTGAGGTGGAACTTGTGGGAGCCGTCAACCTCGGGCTCTGTGGCATCAGCCTGTGGAAATTGGTGGTTAGCTTACTCTGACATGTCGGCAGTTGACACTGCAGGAGACGGGAGTTTTGTGGGTCCAAAACTTACCAGGCTGATGACGCTAGAGGGGCTCTTCTTATCACCAACGAAGAGAAGACCCTTGCCAGTCTCGGAAGCCCAAGCAATGTTAGAGTGAGCAGTCTCGGTGGACTTCTCGCTCTTGAGGTAGTGGGAGAGAGCCTTGGGCTCGACAGCCTCGGTGCCGAAGAAAAAGAATTCCTTGCTGGGGATGAGGTTCCTGAAGGGGGCGTGAAGTTAGTGCCCTGTTCTTGATAGTTCGAGAACTGAAGCGTTTGCAGTAGCAATGTTTCTTCTGTGGAAGAAGATGTAGAAAACCTGCTGGCGGCAAGGCTGGGACTTGTATATGCAATTCTACTTACTTGGGGAAGCTCAGGCCTTGAGCCTTGTGGTTCAAGTGACCCTCCTCCACGGGCTTAACCTCCTCCTCCTCCTTCTTCTCCTCAGCCTTAGCAGCCTCCTCGGCAGGCTTGGTCTCCTCGGCGGGCTTCTCCTCTGTAGCGGGAGAGGTCTCGGCGGCGACAACGGGAGTCTCTTCGACAGGCTTTGTCTCGGCGGGAGCCTCAACAGCAGGGGCAGAGATGCCAGTGGCAGGGGCAGCAATCTCAGGCTTGGTCTCCTGAGGGGCCTCGATGTTCTTCTGTTCCTCGGCCATTTTGAAAGATTTTGGGGGGTATCAAATGAGATTGGGTATCACAGCAAACAAAGACGTTGGTATAAAAAAGGAAAGAAAAAAGGAAGTTAATCCAGAAAAAGGCGTTGGATTTAGATGGAGCTGAAGAGCAGGTAGAGGGGAAAGAAGAAGGAGGGAAGAGAGGTTTCGTAGCAGACGGGGAGGCTTGGGGTACTTATTTGTTGGTGTCTTGCTGTGAAAAAGGGATCAGAAGAGAGGTATCTTATCCCATGGACGCCCAGGTTGGAAGAGTACGGTACATTCAGGCAGGGTAACACACAGTGAACAGGGCTAAAACTGAGGACGTGGGTCCGGGCGGGGCGTGTGCAGAATTGGGCGGGAATTAGGGGAGTGAAGAGATTAAAGACCGGCAAGGGCAGGGTTAGTAGGGAAGGGAACCTAAAGGGGGGAGAGAGGGAGGAGTCATCAGTGTGCTGGCGCCTCATATCAGCACCTCAGTCAACTTTTCAGTTGACCAGTGGCTAGCCATACCGTACAGTTTGTAGATAGATCCAGTGTTGGTGCCGCACGAGGGATCACTGGACCGTATCTGCAGTGACAGTAACTGCACTGTTCGGCATCTGATTTGCAGTTATTCAAGTTCGATTGTTCTATTCAAGCCACACAATCTCCTAATCTCTCACGATAAAGTGTAATCTCTTAATGTGAACGGAGGAGCACCTCATTTGTAAACGATCCGCTTATTAGTCTATTCATTGGCTACTCTCGCGTCAAAACACCTACAATCAAGGAGTACAGGGCACATCACAGCTTCCAACATCCACTGATGGTTCAGCAACAGATCGCATCCTCCGTATCTATCCGTTTGATAAGGATTTACTCCGTACATTTACAGTACATCCACCACAGCTCATGCAATCTGCAACATGATACATCACTCATCTGGTTCCCCAGCAACTAATATCTCCTCAAAATTACCTGTCTCTCGTTAACCAATTCTATGCTTCTTCTCAACAATCTCATTTTTCTCTCCTTGTTGTTGCTGGGTGATGCCCTGGTCTGTGCTGCATTAAACAAGTGGAACTAATATTGCAGATGCCCCATCGACCTGCCGGCTACCAGTGGATTGACTCTAGCGAATGACGCTAGTCGCGGACAAAATTGCAGTAGCATATTTCAGGGCCCACGTACTCGACACGTACCTTCTCAGTCTCTGATGGTACACTCCTTCCTCACCTTACCTCAGGACTTTGGTTCCGTCTGAACTGGGCGCACGCTCATCACAGGCTGGCAGGTTAAATAAAATGTAAATAGCACTTTCCTTGCCAACCTTGAGCACATGGAGCAAAGGAAGCAAGGGAAGGCGCTCACCGTATCCTCCGTTTCGGCCGTATCCAATAATTCTACTTCCGTTGCTCATCATCCCTTTGATACCTATTCTCTAGTTGACTGGCAATTCCGGGCGTCCTCCGAGTAAATCCCAGTACTCTGTTCCGCATTGTATCAATATCAACAACTATCCTCGAGATGAATACGATACACTACACTCATCATCACGCCTAGATTCGTTGCCGCTATATGCAGATTGCCTACGCAAATTTCAGCGCTATTCTTTACCAGGTGTATCCAACGGCTCCATCTTGGGCATGGAAATCATCCATCGATTCAAACTACCCTTCGATACGGTGTTGATTGCCCTGGAACTCTACCTGTCTGTCAACCACTATATAGAAAACCATGCCAAGGCTTGCTCACCCCATCTCCAGCCCTGACTCAATCATGCGGGTCTTGGTCCTAGAGAAATGGAAGACAAATTTCGCTGTTCATTGTCCACTGATTTTCTCTTCTAGCTCGGTTTCTGAGCAATAGCACGGACAGGGTCTCAAGACGGTGCTCAATATCGATCTTCAAACCGCCTTTTTCTCCAATCACCTGTATCATCCATCTCCACTCTGCCGAGCAATTTGGCCTAGCACTTGGCCTCCTTGTGCATCCCAAGGGTCACAAATGGGCCAAAAGCCGTGTGCACATCAATTTACAATTATGGCTTTCTCTTGACTCAGTGGCTCGTTGTGTTGTTTAAGTGGCTGTGTACGGATACTGTTCCCCATTAATAAAAACATTCTACCCAGCTCCTAGGATCTTCCACCAAAATCCAATCAACCATCCAAAGTCCTGCCGCCTCCTGTCACCGGCCTTGTTAAAAGCCCCTTGACAACAGGACAGGCTTCATTCCGAACTATCCACCAAGTCCTTGTCCTGGATTTCTCGCTCGAGCCCAGTGCCGACGAGTGCGCCGTGCCCAGGCGGCCAAGATCAACGCAGTTGACATGGTCTTGGGTGGATCGATATAACAGAACCCGAGATGATGTTGTTATGCCAGAACCAGAGCATTTCGACAAGTGGCAGTTTCGACATTTTACAGCCAGTCGTCAATGCTCTTCCCCAGCCCAGAGGTCGTCTGCTAGACTGCATGACCCTGTCATTGGCTTTTTGGCTCTGCTGTGTCTTCTGGCACCACTTTGACGCTCAGATAAACCACGGCGCCGCCCATAGCTGCCATGAGGCTCTACTGTCTCATGTTTACTGCAATGGATATTGTGACGTTAGTTTGGATTTGAATATCGTCTCGGGTCAAGAAATCCGTTTTGTTCGAGTTTACGACCCCAACACTGTTGCTGCTTTTCTCCCAGTCCACAGCGTATCCCTGTTCCGCCGTGGGATGCACCAAGCACCCAAGTGTCAGGTCATGTCATATCAGGTCACACTTCAGCTACCCGCACCAGCGTCATCCTCTGACAAACGCTTCTATCCAGTAACCTTATATATCAACCCTCCAACATGTCGTGGCTACGAGAGCCGGCCATCATGGAAACTCTACCGAGCACACCATTACACTACACAGCAGGTTTGTCTGGGATCTGGTGATTCCTTGCTCATCGATTTCTTTAACGTTAGCTACCTTACCTAAGACCCAAAGTTCAAGGAGAGACTGGTCTGACCTGGTTTCAAGCCTAAACATGGCCCTACGGCGGCTGGGCGCTAGCGAGAACGTCGTATTAAACAGTATCCGCATTGTGCCCTAACTCAAGATACTCTGACGAATCAATCAATACGGTCTACTGAGGCAAGGGACTGGACCCCATAAAAGATACATTGCCATGCACGAAAGGTACCTCGCTGGACTTGTGAACCAAGCGCATACGTTCTGATTCCCAAGATAGTATCGGTACCTTACTTTGACCGCTAGACCCGCAAATCCTCGCTTCCACGACCCTTATTCGCCTGTTGTTAAGCTCTCTCACTTTCAAGAATCACGATGAATGAGGAGAATGCTACCCTGGAGATTGACCAACATTTGAGCAAACGCGATCAAGAACAGAGGCTGAATCCAAGGGGTATACACCCACCAAACGTTCAACGTGTATCAAGTCGAGTTATAGCTATGATTACCAAGTATCAGTACATATATGCGCCTGCAGGCTGTATCATTCCACACACAGCTATTTCCATTGTCCAACACGAACATTGGAGGTTGGCTACCCATTCACAGTGGAGGCACAACAATGTCACGGTTCCGCGATGCCACACTCAGGCCTCCATCAGCCACTCAGGTTTCGATTCCATAATCGAGGGCAGACCAGACTACTGATTAACCCCAGCCGTGGCTCACACGATCGCGCTCCCTCACCGTGCGTTCAGGTGACTCCCAGTTCAGCTACCGCCTTGACCAACTCGAGCACAGATATGTGACAAGTTGGGGATAGTAGATCAGCCAGAGCCGCGATCACCAAGCCAGTTTTGGCCGTTTACCGCCCTGAAGCCTCCGATACCAGTGGACCAGCTATTTGGACTACAATACGGATGTTCATTCCTTCATTCCCTTGACTCAAGCATTCCGAGACTACTGCTACTATTGAAAGTTGGGGACTTGGTTGGCAAGACACATACTATCTATACAGGCGGATCAAAGCCGAGACAATAACAACTTTGCACAGGATATATGGCCAGCGGCACGAGCGGTACAACCAATTCTCTGGATGTGCCAAAAGATTTCCAATCACATCCAACGTCTGCTAACCTAAACCGGCTGACGGTAGCTTTGTTAGACAGGAGCCATGAGAATGCCATCAAAATGAAGTTCATGTGCTTTGAGAGCCTCGAACTCTGGTTCCGTTCGGAGCCCCTTCTTCTCGTCTGAGCTGGCTCCTGAGGCGTTATAATTTTGACTGATACTCCGTATGATCTTCCCTGATCCTGCTCACCGTGTCGACTTGGCTCTGATCTACAACCACCTCCCTTCAGAGATTCGTACACCAATAACCTCACAAGAAGAGGAGTAGGATGCTTCTGGTGCACACCCGGGATCACCATACCTACATACATGGTCCGTGGCCGGTTGACAATGCCCTCTAGGTCCACATGCCCATCAGCGCAACCATTCAACCACAGCTCTCCACATGCAGGATTTCGGGTTGTGGGACCAACCCTGCAGCCTCTTTGGCGTCAGGTAAGTACATATTGCGACGTGAATGTTGCCGAGGAATTTTGTTGAACTCGATCGCCAACGTCCAAGACGGTTTATTCCTTCAACAGCAAGCAGTGTTGCATTGCCCCTTGGAACCCCGGAATAGAGCCCGGACCAGCAGAGCGTTCGTTTCGATCCAGTGCCCACTGTGATGGAATTTTATCCAGGGCACACCGACATTCGATGTTGAGATTTCTCGGGTTGTATCCCTGATGAGCGAAGCTGATCCCTTCTTCACTAGACCTGAGCCTGTTGAAGGGTCCCTGTTCTATTCATATCGCGGCTTAAAAATTTGTCGCCTCTTTCAATACTGCGACTGGGCTTATTCGTTTCACGCTTGATCAGCGGCCATTCACATTGGCTTTGTTATTTACAGCGTGGCTAGTCTCTCTCCTATTTGGCGAACATGACTCATTCGCTATGAAGAGTGGTTGTCATTTTCCATCGCTGTACCGTTATCAACAAAAGAACACTTGACCTCGGTCCTACGTGATTTAGAATGCTGCTCGCATATTTTCGCATTTTGTCAAATAACAAGCTAGCAAGGCAGTTCCACAAGATGATCTTATTGGAGATTTTATGTGACCGTGCAATTTAACTTATCCTAGCGGCCCTTTGTTGTATGGCGATCCACCTTTTTCTCTGCGGTTGTCGTGATTCGACTCGTGATTCTTCATGTGAGTGGGCTCTTTCTTGTAGAACCCGTTTTGACGTTTTGGAGGTCGATCTGATCAACCTCAAAACGGTCGTTTCCCGCTACCTATGAACGATCATGTGCTGTTCACAAGCTTTTGTGTCATGCATTGGCCACAACGGTGCCCGTCCTGTGTATGTATGTCTTGAACGGCGCCACCGTTTCGAGTCAGATGATTTGGCGTCTTTTGGGTTCATTCCTCCTCATCTTGACATGATCATCCCACTCGCATATTGGCGGTACCCGAAACACCGATATGCTTGGTATATCTCTGATAATAGTATCAATCTCAGAGACGGTGCATATATCTAATGAATGCTTCGGGTCTGAACCCCAGTTTTCCATATCCGGCTACATCTTGTAGAAGCCCTGAGACTTTGGAAGCAGAGTGCCTTCGAATCAGAAGACATTGCATTCTCGACCATGGTAACTGTCACCAGTTTCTGTACGTCGATGTAAGGACGTCCAAGACAGATGGAACCGAAGTTCCCGTTTGCATGATCTCGTGCGCATGCGTGTCATGATCTCATACACAGCCAACCTTGTTTAACCGCCCGTTCCGTTGTGCCCTAGAATTGGTCAAATCAACCGTACATACATTAAGTACATGATAGCATAAGTGAATGCGTGGTATTCCATGCCGGCCGTCACACACCTTTGCTCTCCTGGGACAATGACGACTCACCTCGAAGACTCGAGCTTATCCTCGTCGAGAAACGAAACGAACCGTTGATGCAAGCCCCGCACCCTTGCAGATTGAGCTACGGCCATGTGCCATGCTTTCATGCCCACCACTACTTCTTTGATGGCACCCAAAACTCCCGGAACGGCTTGTTTCTCATGTCTTTGTTTGGCTGGTGGTGTGTTGAACCCTTGTCCTGATCTTGGGCGTAAGCTAAAATACTTGGTCCAGGTTAGCCTGTTGTCCTTGGTAGCTTTGGCCCTATCAAGGCTATCATGCAACGCACAGTCTGTGCCCGGCATGTGAGTGCGTACGTGATAAGGCAGAGATATTGTGAACCCAGGCCTACCATGCCCGATTCGATGAGAGATTACATGCCTAGCGGGGACTCCTGCATCTCGAATTTTCTTTCTTGCCGGCTGTGTTTTCTGATCTTGGATCACACGAGAGATCTTCGTATTATTTCCCTGTTTCAACATGGCACGCTCTGTGATCTGCCAGCCCATTTATCCATATCTTGTTAATATGACTCTCGTGGGGTATACTGAGACGGCGGTGAGATGAAGCAAGAGTGTAATACGGCGCAAAGAACAAAACGCCGTTGGCCACCACAGGTTGTTGTACACGGTACCTTGTAGTTAACATTGGGCGTAGAAAGTGACCTATGCAAAGGTAGTCGGTGTCATTGCGTCAGGATCGGACCTGGGCCATGATGCAAACTCTATACAAGTCTGTCCCAACTTACGAAATACCCAAGCGTCTTTAGGGTCAGTTCTTTGGCTTGTTAAGGCTGTTGAACCGCCACTGAGGATCTTGGACTTGATTGGAGCCCTTGTAGAGGACCCGTATTGGTTCGGCCGTATGTCAATGGATCGAACATTTCGATCTGCTTCGAGGAAAGACTCCCCCAATGAGTGCTGCTCCATATATACCTCAATAATGTCTGTTCCAGCGTGTGTCTGTACCTGATTCGACATGTCCCCAGTGCAATAGGTGCGTATTCAGTCTTCGTGTCGATTTTGACCAAACTGTATTATTACGCTGGTGCCTGAACTTTGGCTGTCTACCAAAGAGTGTTTCGTCTTCATTATTTCGTTTCATGGGTGCCCATTATCGTGTCTTCCGAGTAGTCTGGGCCGAAACCTTTTTCTCGGGATATCGAAAGCTGGGTGCCCGAGTCGGGCTTTTGAACGACAGGCGATGGGTGATTGATTCGAAGAAGCCTTATAAACATTGCATGGGTATTATTTTGATGTATCAAGGTTGTGTTCAAGCTTGTCGGCATTGCAAGTATTAGCTTTCGTGAATGTCTGGGCAGTACAATGACTGTGACTCAACTTCGACCATCCCTCTTCAAGGGAACTTAATGTGAAATCGACTATGTTTCTTTATGCCACGCGCGACTTCGTCAGTAGCTACGTCTGGGAGATTAAGCTTCTGTATTGAAGGCTTCTTATACCCCAGGCAGCTGCAAATAAGGTTACTGATTGAGTTGTTATTAGAGTATGTTATTCTGTTTTACATTAGGAACTTGTTAATACTAAAGCTATATGTAGATTGACTTCGGGAAGCTAAAGTTGACTGTGGTTTTTCAGTGTGTTGGCTTGATATGTCTCGTTGAGATGTCATAAGCTTTAACTTAACTATCACTCAATCAATCAACTTCGACCATCTCGAAACTTCTCAGCTGCATGTAACAAAACATTGCAACATGTACTGTTGTTGTAGATTTGCTTGGTAGACGGCACGAAACGTGCCTTGGGCAGACTCGTCCTTGGGAGTTTCTCAACGGTTCAGGGGTATTTTGGACACGTCTCCTTCTATTGACCCTGGAGACCTGTTACAACTAGAAAAGTTGGAGATAAATGAGGCAATAGAGTTAAAGATATAGACGGACGGGGTAACTAGAAGATGAATCGTAGTATCGTGTGTGTGTGTGGGTGATCGAATCTTGAGGGGATCGAAGTTTCATAACGGCGGCGGACGACACGATTATTGGTCGAGGGACTGAGAGACTCTGTAAAAAGGTAGAAATGGATTTGTTAGTCTTATGATAGGAGTTAATCAGGGAAAGGAAGTCTCTTAGCAACCGGGTGATGTGTGAAGACCCCCACGTGCCTGTTCTTAGCTTTCTGACCCCAGATTCAAGTCTTGAGTGTATTTCTGAAGTCAAGTACTATTCACGAAGGTAACAAAACAGTCGAATATGCTCTGAGGATTATGTACTCGCGTGGATTCGATGTTTGGTTTCTGTAACGGGTTGTGCGGTTGGATGCCAACCGAAAGCTCGAGGCTGAGGGTTCGCCCCTTTTCCACATTTGATGGAAAAGACACAAGTTGACAAGATGAATAACATTGCGGTGCCTTGCGAGATGATTATTTCTGCCGTTTGTTGCAAAACAGATGAACCAGGGGGTGTACAGTGAACAATCAGTCGATGCAGGTGGCCATGTTCACAAGATGGAGTGAACAGCACATGAACCATCACCCAGTGCATTAAGGTTCATTACTTCTTCGTGCATTTCTAGAGAACATATGGAAACCTAACATAGGTGTTTAGAGATTATCCAGAGGGTGTACGAAGCTAGAGACGGTGCTGGGAGAATGCTTGCTGCCTGCCGAGTCCCCTAAACCACGCCCTGAGATTTAGGGGATGTATCACAGACGATAGTTCTACAGCGCTCCATAGCACTACAAAACAGCATCACACCTCACGCACTTTATGACGCCAGAGAAGCCGGATAGTAGACTTGTAGAGATGCACATATGATAGAATGCCTTCAGTGGCCGAGTTACATCACACACCCCTTGTTTCGTCTGATCTCTCATTTAGACTCTGATATCCACTGCAACAATTACTTTCATTGTTTACAACTCTCTATTGTACTCTAATGAGCTAAATACTTCACAAAAGCCTGACCATTGGCCATCAGTGCGAGTGCGCTTGGCCGTTTGTACTCTTATGCTCCCGTGCCAGGAGTTCGTTTCGCGGTGACGCGCCTGAGCCACACTCCACAGCCTTTCTCTTTCTACACCTCCACTCGCGCTGCAAACGAATTTAACAAGTAACTTAGCTACCTACTAAGCTGATTAGTTGGCAGTGAGTCAGAGCCTTCTTATGCTTTCGGAGTGGGGTATAATCTTCTCTTCTGTTATATATCCCTCTCTTCTCCCTCTCCCTCTTCCTTTCCTGCTCCTACTTCTCACTTCCTCTTTTCATCCTCACCTTTCCCTTATTGCTTCCCTCTAATCCAAACATATACACTGCATCTTGGGATTCTCTTGGAATTCTTGGACCTCCTTTCACTCTAATCTCTTGACAACCTCGCCGTTCTTGTACGGCAAAGCCATCAACCATGGCTAAAAGTAAATCCAAAGCGAGATCTCGGAACAAGAACAAACAAAATGTTCCTGGTAACATTCTTGTCAACTCGACGATTGAGACAAACTCAGCATGGAACACAAATGCTGGATGGACTCGGGCCATCCCTTCCAACAACCATCACCGTGCCCGTCAACCTCTCATGAAGGTAACTCCTATCTGCAAGCCTGAAGATGGAGGACGCTATGGCCCCAAGGAGTCTCGAGAGCGTCTCGAGTCCCAAGGCTACCATCCCTTGGTCACTAGCATGACTAAGGAAGAGGTCGAGGCCTCTTACGAAGAGAAACGCAAGAAGAGCCTCTACAAGCCAGATTTTAGTGACTATGCCCACAAGGGAAAAGAACAAGGCTTCCAAGGTCGATATACATGCGACATGAATCTGCTTATCAAGGCAACCGGCTCCTCCATTGAGAATAAGCATGATACCTCCGAACTCACCAAGGAAGTCTTCAACGGAACACACCCGCAAGGCCTCCTAATCGCACAGCAACTTGCTTCGCTCGGCATCAAGCATCTTGAAAAGCTTGCTCTTGCTCGCCCACATGAATGGGACGCCCTTTCCAAGGGTATGGCTATTTGGGATTTCACCACCAACAAGTTCCATGGCGAACCATCTGGTCACGTCTTTTTGTGTCTTTTCCCAAAGATTTCTCAGAGAGCTTTCAGCGAGTCACCTGCCCACGAGGAAAATCGAGAACAGGAAAAAGGTACTCGGAAGGATATCATCAATCTGGTCAAATCGATTCACTCTGAATGTGGTCCTACAGAGCGACCTGCTTGGCATGCCAAAGAAAGACTGAAGATGCAAATTGAGGGGATGAGCCCAGAAGTCTTGCGCTGTCGCAACAGCGGCACAAAGCCACCGCAGGTTGTGATCAACATGACCAGGTCCATCCCAGACATCAGCAACCTCGAAGACATGATGCAAGACTATGTCGACCAACCTGAAAATCTCGACTATTACATGTCGAAGCCAGTCGCACTGAAGAATATGTTCGGCCTCCGTAAGTTCCATTGCCTTCCACATCTGTGCTTTCACTGACAAATCATAGTCACAAACATCTTCAACAGAAGGACAAATACTCGTGTTCTTCACTTCCAGAAAACGCCACTTCTTGACCGACGACTGTTGGCATGCATCCTGCGTGCTTGCCCCCACGTCACCACCATTGGCATCTATCAATGCCCCCTGATTCACTTTGGTGATATCGTCTGCCTTTTGGACCTTATCCATGAGGTCAATTTGAAGCGCAGCAGCCAGGGCTTGCCCTTAGTAGAAGCCTTGGACTTTTACCCTCTGTACCAAGCCGGCATGCCCTTCAAGGTGCCCACTGCCGACAATCTCACCAAGGTAGAGAAGCAACGTGGTATGGAGCCTGCCGGAAGAGAGACACATGGATACGGCATCACTTGGACCCATATGGACCTCGAGATGGTCCAGCGAGGCGTTTTCGCCATTCTTCTGAAAACTGTTCTGAAGGCTCGCAAGATGGGCATCCGTCTTCTGATGGATAAAGACGCAGCCTTCATGAAGTACCTCTCGGATATTCCCATGCTACCCGGTATCATTTTTCAATTCCTAGACGGGTTGTACCGCTATCTTGATCTCAAAGAGGCTGGATCCAAAGACCACGCCGCCATGAGAAGAGCGAAGTATGACATGGTCCTGGCCGTACGCACCGACCTACAGCCGCCAAATTATAACAGTCTTGACCCGTCCTACGACGATACCCGAAAGGTCACTTCAATCTTTTGCCGCTCGTGTGGGTACAAGATGTTGGACATTTTCTTTTGCCCCCGGCAGGTCCGAAACCGACCTGACCCTCAAGACTGCGCTGGGTGTACGTTCCAGGGCTTGCTTGACCATCAGAGCGATCACCAAAAACAACATGACATCTCTCTGATGGGACTTTTCTTAGAGGAGGACTGGGACCCCAAAGGTTTCAACGTTGATGCTCCGGTCCATGACGATGGCCAAGAACTCCTTTCTTTGCAGCCCCGGAAGACCACACATGACCTCCCTCAGATGGTGCTCCTCCCAAATGGTGATTTCGACCGGCCATCGTTACAGGAGCAACTTATTTGCGAGCACAAGAAAAATAACGACTGCCTCCAGGGCCTGGCAACTCTTCAAGACTTGCTCCTACAGAAGGACGCCAATAAGACACAAGCTAAGAACTATGCTCTTCATATTGATGCATGCCGGGCCCTCTCGATCATCATGACTTACACTGACTCTAAACTTGCTGAGCTGGATGAAAATGATGGTGTCGGGGGTCATTTCTGCGAAGGCCAGGGATGGCGCCCTCTCCTTAAAGGATTCAGAGATGCAAAGGAAAGCCACACATTCGAGTCAGCCACGAAGGCGGCCCAAAACCTCAAAGTGAGGGCCGACATTGCAGAAGGTCGACGACCGGAACAGGATGCTGCGGGATTTTGGTGATGCTTGGGAAAAACCCACCTAGGTCCGCCCTAGAACTTGGGAACTCACGGAACGTTTGGTTGCTTTTGATTTGTTGGTAGATGGCACATTGCAGAACCCAGGATGCGGTTTTGTTTACAATACCCAAGGACTTGATGATAGCTACACGGAGGATAGAATGATAACTTTTGAAAGAAAACGGAAGCTGGCTATAATGGGAGAATGAGCACAGCTTGGGATCGTTGATGCTGAGATAGCTATTTTCTGACCCGTAGCGTTAATCAAGTTCACTAGAATAAGACGAAGCTCTGGTGAAATTTCGGGAAGACTGTGATCATAATGGCTAGAATGCATCATAACAATTTTGTAAAGACCTATAGATCTTGTGTCATCAGGATATGAAGTTCATGGAGGTTGAGGATCCTGGTGAGATGGGAAAAGTGGATTCCGGGGTGGTTTTATCCACACGTGATTCGACGATTCGGCACTCGAAGGCAAACCTCAACTGTTCAAGGATAGAACTTCTCTCTGACCAGGGTCGTCCGCCTCAGAATCAACCACGATGGCTTCATTTCTTCGCGCCTTCTCGCTGTCAGCGAGATCATTGACCCCAATCAATGCCATGGGCGCTTTTGCGACTCGCGCCAACTGGTCGCTCTTTGCCAGCCCCTCAACGACGCCCATCTCTCGAGCACTCGGAAACGGGTCGATGCAACAGACTCGCGGCATGAAGGTTCACAGTTCGGTAAAGAAGCGATGCGAGCACTGCAAGGTAAGAGAGGGCAGCCAGGAACTCGGCTTCACGTCGGGGACTAGACCCGGGCAGAACTGATACTCGATAGGTTGTTCGACGGAAAGCCGGCAAGCGACATAACGGATACTTGTATATCATCTGCAAGGCGAATCCTCGACATAAGCAACGACAAGGTTAATTCTGAATGATGGGATACGGGAGGATATGTACGATATGTGTGAAGCAATTGCGAATCGGACATTGCTAGGCGGGCAACGGGAAACATTATGCGTGATAGAACGAACGACATGCTGGGCGATTCTTTCAGTGAGAAGCCTTGAATAAAAATTCTATGGAATTTGAGAAAAAGACGACAGTGCTGGGACCGGAGCTGTTCGTCATGTACAACTACACCTACATTCACAACTGCTGCGCTACATACCATCGATATACCTCTCCATGCCTTCCCATTCCGTCTTTCCAATTGAGAGGAGATACCGAACATGTGACTTGGAGAGAACAGTCAGTAAATGGGTCGAGAAGCGAGTGAGGGAAACATACAGCGTCTGTTACGTTGCGACGCCGTTCAAATTCGTCGCGGGCATATTTTCGAGACTCAGCTCTTGTTGTAGGATCAGCGATCTTTTTTGTCCCGCGCAGGATAGTGCGGTAGAAAGCCAAGACTCGACCTCTTTGGATGAACTAGATACGATTCTATCAGTATTTGACGTCATGAAACTTGTATCAGACCCGAGCGTGTAAATCATACCTGGTCGAGACTTAATGTTGGCTTGAGACGGGAACCGCCTGGTTTGGTGGCATAGCCACGGCTGAATGTCAGCAAGCGAATGCTAAGGCCCATTCCGCCAACTTCTACCTCGTTAATTGAGAAATAGTGAATTTTGACATTCCTTGAGGTTTAGATATTGATGATGAAAAGCTTCAAACGGGCTTTCTCATCATGTCGGACGAACCTCGGCTATCTAGAGGGCCTGGTCTTTCCGGTTCATTCAACCCTTCATGTTGTTAGTGGAAGGTTTGACCATGTTTGACAGAGACAGGTATATTACCACCTTGCCATTCTCATTTTCAATATCTTCATCCTTGTTTCTTCTTCCTTTGTCTGCAGCATCAGGACCTCACATTAAGATTATGACAGATACGAATGGCACGAGAGAACCAAGGAGATTGGTTGGAAGAAGACGACAACGACCCGAAAACCCCATTGAGACGGCCAACAAGGTCGAAGATGATGAGTTTCTGACACAATATGTGAAGCCAAGGTTAGTTTACGTATAACCCAGACAAATTCAGTCATAACAAGCGTGGTAGCCAAGGTTGGTCAGAATGGAAACACCCACAAGATGGAGCAACCTATTCCATGAGCCTCATACGTCCTACCTGCATGAGCAATGGAGATCTGGAGGCATGTTATAGTTTGGTAGAAGAAACAAGCGGCCAAGATTATCGCACTTCGTCTCTCGGTTGGCATCCGGCCACTAAGAAGAAGGAGATGCGGTCCCCGGACCTTCGTTACATCCTTGTGAAAGACAGCAAGGACAACATAAAAGGGTTTACATCTTTTATGCCGACATTCGAGAACCATGAGCCGGTCGTTTACTGCTATGAGATACATCTGAAGCCAGAGTTACAAGGGTGAGTAAGCCAACATGGCCGTTCCTGAGACCATCCGCATTTCAACGGGGATTCGTCCATCATGCAGGAGTGTACCACAAATAGAACACGGATGGCCGTTGAGCTAGCTGACATCCAATAAAGAACAGGTCTCGGCAAGAAGCTCATGGGCTACTTCACGGACGTCGCGGAGAACATACCTTCAGTTGAAAAGGCCATGCTCACGTGTTTTGTCAGCAACAAATCTGCCCTCAAGTTCTACGAGAAGCTAGGATTCTCAAAAGACGATTACTCACCGAGGGCGCGAAAACTACGAGGAGAAAAGGTGGTGATACCCGATTATGTGATACTCAGTCGACAAACAACCTCTAAGAGAGTCGAGGCTTCGCGGGCGCACGAGCCTGGACTTCGATGAGAAAGGCGATACCTACCTATGTAGATGCAAGCAAACACGGACTTTATCTTGTTGAAGTTGCAAGGCAGCTCGTATTACTACGTGAGCTCGCGGCCGCTTATTAGTGTAGAAACGGATTGCAGTCACGTTTCCTTTATTATTATACCACTCTACAATCACATTTGGGATTGCCAATTGCACCTCAACGATAATTCGACATAAAAAATCCGACAGGGCTTTTTTCATGCCGATTTACCTATTCAGGCCCGCTTCAGCCGCAAATACCAAGAATTGCATTGCCCCATCGTCAATGAGACGCTACCAAGTTGGATGTTCCAGCATTTAAGGGATGTACACGTCTTTTCTAAGAATATCATCGTGGAATGACATTCGCAGTGGTGGCCGAACTTTGCCTAGTGTGGCCTATTGAAGCCCAAGCTGAGAGCTGTCCTCCACCCTTTTGACTCTGACCGCGCAAGACCAGACACGACTGTGAGAGTTACCCAATTCAATTCTGATGGCCTCATGATAAGCGGTTCAACTAACCAGCTTGGGCGGCATTAATCTTCTGCAGCTCCAAAGATCCCTACACCAAGGCTGACACGCTGGGGGCACACTCCACCACCACTCGCCAACCATGTCAGCCCTAGGACGCTAGTCAGAAGCCGTGGCTGAACTACCTTTTCAAGGAAACAGCTCTACCGTGAAGCACCGCACTTGGAAAGTATGTGAGTAGGTATTCTGCTTGCCGGGTTTGTGCAGAGTTGTACAAGTTGCACAGCCAGCTTGTGAGACATAGCGTCGGTGTCAATGCGGTAGCTACATGCAACCAAGGGATGATTTCCCCATCATGTTGCTGAGCTCGAGGCGTCAGACGGCTTCTAGCTAGGCTGCTAGGCTCCCCTGTTGCCTGTCCTGTCATGGAAATGAAGGGCGATCTAGCTACCGTGAAGGCTTAGAGCTGAAGCTCTGGGAGGAAAGGGCTTGCTTGTGATACGCCAGTCTGAAACGAAAGGCGAGCACCGTGCCGAGACTGTTGATTGTCCGTAGGAGTTTCTCTCATAAGACGCCGTTGCGCCCTCTTGACCGTTATTCTTCCTCCTCCCCCCTCCTTCAATCCACACTCTCTTTCTTCTTGGCTCAAATTCTGTTCAACTATAAATCAATTGCTTGGTCAATCAACTCACGCATTATTCACAATGGCCCAGCAGTACTCTCAGGGACCTAATGTCCAGAATCAAGAATGGCAGAACAACCTCTGCAATTGCTCGCCCTGCGACTCTTGCCTGCTCGGCACTTTCTGTCCCTGTATCCGTATGTGATCTCTGGGACAAATTGATTACAATTGGAAGTCTAATGAACTCGTCATAGTCTTGGGTAAAACCGCCGATCGTATGAGAGACCCTACTATGCAGACTGCCGATACCTGCAACAGCGATGCTCTTATATTCTGCGCGATCAACTGTGTGACTGGCTGTGGCTGGATGTAAGACTATTCCCGTAGTCTTGTTCAAACCGTCAACTAACGCGCGACTCCTAGTTACTCCATGATGAAGCGCGGTGAGATCCGTGAGCGATTCGGCATCAAAGGCAGTGGCATGAACGATTGCTGCGTCAGTTACTGGTGCCTCTGCTGTGCTCTGATCCAGCAGGACAATGAGGTCAAGTCTCGCCTCTCTCAGGGGCCCATCACCCAGGGCTACCAAGCTCAGAAGGAGGGAATGCACATGCCAACATCTCCTCCTGCTCAGCAGCAGCAGCAATATCATGATCAGAAGCCCAACCCTCAGCAGCAAGCCCCTCAGCCCGATTATCAGCTTCCTCAACACGGTTACCAGTCTCCCCAGCCTCAGGGATCCTACCCTCCACCCCAGCAGACTTACAACCCTCAACAGCCCCAGTATTAGGCCAGTCGGCCAGGGAATGTACAGCGAGATGGAGCCTCACACCGATATGACACCACAAAAAGAGAGAAATGCATGTGAAGAAGGCAATCGGAGAAATGTCCGGCATGTGAATTGACTTTCAGCGCGGACGGGTACGCGCCAACGGATTATACCTATATACCCAGTGACGAAGACAGTCATTTCTTATTTATATTATATTTATTTCGATGTATTATTTGCTTCAATGAAATAATCTATTACGGTTCACTTCTCAGTTGCATATGAAAGCGTCATATTCATTCTCCCATTCTCTTTTGAATTGCCTAGTTCGGCGATGGAATACGAAATGGAGAGTCAGCAGACAATATTACTGAAACTCTAAAAAGAAAAAACTTCGGGCTTCAGCTCGAGAGACCCTTGCAAGCTACCATTTGGGATTCCACTTGACCTTCCCCTTCGAGGCATGGTTTTGTTTCGCTTTGCAATGATGCTTTCCGGGATTACAGTCTGTGCACTTTGATACTTCGGCGATTTCCATGTTACGGTGGTATTCCGATGCTCGGAATCACAGCTTGTGAGGCCAGAGTGCCGATTATCAAGTACAAGTCATACTAAGCGATTCTTGAGAATTTACTGGTACAATGGCTTAATGATATATACAATTACGGACTGGTGCTGACGTTAATCTCCCCTTCTGATCCTCGCAAGATGTATCACAACTCGGGCAGACCGGCAGCACTTCAGTATCCCTCGAGGGTATCAATAAAAATTTCATTCATGACCTCTGTCCCTGTCCGTTTTTCAGGCTGACAGCAAAACGCCCACGCCGCACCTCTATAGTGGTTGGACAAACGCCTATTCAGATCTACGGTTATAGAGGCTCTTCACCCTCAACCCAAATCAAACCCTTCTGAATCTTGTGCCCAATCCCCAATGCAATTGAATGCATACAAACAAACCAGTCCGTTTTTCCGTATCCCTTTCCATCATCCCATCATTTTTTCAAACATATATCATTACGCATAAAGCTTCTTCTCATAAGACTCCATGTTGACGTTGCCCTCCAACTGAGCGCTGGCTGTTCGAAGCTCGAAGCGCAGCTCACCAGCCTCAGCACTCTCGTGCATTGTCTTAAGGCTGGTCATGCCACTGTCCTGGAGAGAGTGCTTGAGTCCAGCAGCAAGATAGGGAACAAACTTGTTGATCGAACTATTGCATGTTAGCATTCGCGGTTCCTTTCAGCTTCGGGTTATGACTTACCCTCGGTGAGCAACAGCGCCAGAGACACCCTGAGCAACCAGGACGCTATCACCCTCAGAAAAGTAACGGGCAGTACCAGCATTGCTCTTCTGGCTGTCCTTACCACCGTTGCCGGCCTTCTTGTCCTGCATAGCATCGATACTTCCCATACCTCGGTAAGCCTTGACGAGCTTACCCTCGCGGGAGACGAAAGAAGTGCCAGGAGACTCAGTGGTACCAGCCAAGAGACCACCCATCATGATGGTAGAAGCACCCAGAGCAAGGCCCTTGACGATGTGGCCAACGTTCTGGATACCACCATCGGCGATACAAGGAACACCAAAGCGGGCAGCGAAGCGGCTGACGCTGTAGACAGCGGCGGCCTGAGGACGGCCGACAGCCATAACCTCCTGGGTGATACAGGCAGAGCCACTGCCCATACCGATTCGGAGACCGTCGACACCAGCAGCGATCAGAGAAGCAGCCTGCTCTCGAGTCACGACGTTTCCGCCAATGACATCGACACCAGGGAACTCACTCTTCACCCACTTGATCATCTCAATCTGATACATGCTGTTACCCTGAGAACTGTCAAGGATAACGATGTCAAGGCCGGCGTCAACCAGCTTCTTCAGACGAAGCTTGTCCTCGGGGCGAGTGCCAATGGCAGCAGCGCAGAGGAGCTGCTTGCTGTCGGGAAGCTTGGAGGCATTGGGGAAGTGCTGATTCTTGGTCAAATCGGAGCGAGAGATCATAGAAACCAGGTTGAAGTCCTTGTCGACAATGGGCAGCTTGCCCTTCTTGGACTTGGAAAGACTCTTGTTGGCTTCGAGGAGAGTGACGTGCTCGGGAGCAGTGACAAGGTCAGTAACCATGACATTGGAGACGGGCTGGTCAAGGTCCTCCTCGAACTGGAGGTCTCGGTTGGTAACAATACCAAGGAGCTTGGAACCAAGCTTGCCGTCGGCTAAAAAATTTCTTGTCAGCCCAATATTCTTGTGCGGGGCAATGCGAGCATAGATGAGAAAACAACCAGTTGTGGTGATTGATCATAGTAAATAAAGTCCCCATGACAATAGTCTATACGGTGGAACGAAAGTTATATAAAAGGGTGTATAATCATGCAATCTTGTGAGAGGTGAGGATGCTGTATAACACTTACCAGTGACTGGGAAACCACCAAAACCCCACTTCTCCTTCAGAGCTTTGGCCTCACCAACAGTGGTGTTGCGATCAATGACGATGGGGTCGAGGATGAAACCGTTCTCGTATCGCTTGACCTTGCGGACCATATCGGCCTGAGCTTCAGGAGAGCAGTTGTGGTGAATAACACCAAGACCGCCCTGGAGAGCCATGTGGATGGCCATCTCGTGCTCTGTGACAGTGTCCATGGGAGACGAGACGAAGGGAGTCTTGAGAGTGATGCGCTTGGTGATGGGCGCATCGAGGGTGACCTCAGAGGCAGCGAAGCCAATGTAGCCGGGTAGAAGCAGGAAGTCATTGTAGGTAAGACCACCGTGCTTGGTTGTGTCCATAAGCTCGTGGATGTCGAGGCCATCCTTCTGCTTGTACTCCTTCAGCACCTCGAGGGCTGTGGTGTAGTCAAGGACTGAGGCAGACATGGCTGGCAGATAAAAGAGTATATGACGAGGAGAATGGAAATGTGAGGTCGAAGGCGAGTTGAGTCGATAAGCAAGCTCTGGCCTTTAGTATCGACTGCTAAGATTGATAGAACGCTTCTTCCCGAAAGAAAGAAAAGAGAAAAGAATTGGTGGTGCTGCCTCAAAAACTTTTTTATGGGACGCGGGACCCTGCAAGGTGAGGGGCGACTTGGAGGGGCAGTTGCTTCTCTGAATGGATGAACTTGGTCCAGGCGTCGGGTCTCGAGGCAGGTGGGTTCGAACCTCTGCTAGTTTTTCTTGCCGAGATCGCTAAAATTAATAAGCTCTTTATCACATCTTTGAAATTGACTTACCCTGCAGCTGTGGTTGAAGTCTTGATATGTACCTACCTATGAATAAACTGCACTTGTTTGCGAACTTGTAAGGCTTATGACAACGAATAAGCTAAGTGTATATTGAGATTGGCAAGTTGTTCTTAGCCTTGAGTAGGTATGTGTGAGTTGTCAATCGTGATAGACCCTCATAAGCTGAAGTAGACCTTGACCTCAACATCATTTCCCCATCGAGTTTCAAGACCCAATTCCTTCCAGGCTTTCCCAATGTCGATCTCAAGTACGCGAGTATCAACCTTAGAAATGGCCACAGTATGCACGGGTATCACTTTTTCTTGAACCGTGATCAGGAAATCACCTTCAATCGTTAAAGAAGGGAGTGTAGAGACATAGAGCCCTAAAGATTGTCAGATTTTAGGCATCGTAAAAAAACAGTAACTCCTTACCTAGGATGCCAAATGCTTTAACTCGCGTATCAATCAAAACACGGCCATTCTCTCGCTCTTGAACATCGCTCATGAGGATTGCTGCTGCGCCAGCCATCTTGCCCAGCAGGCCCAAATTCGAGATCCCGACATTACCACGCTTCTTGCTGGATAGGCGAGTTAGAGGAAAGGCGGAGAGAATCTCATACCCTCTGATAGGTAATGAGATAGTAAATAGTGACTCTGGGCTCTCGATCTTGGTAGGATGAGAAACCTTACCCGTGGTATGAGCACGAACCACGTATTCAAGACCGTGAACCACACCAGGGAAAGCCGAAAGGGATACCAATTCAGTCAATGGCCGAGATGAGATATTGAAAATGGCCATAATAGGGCTTCCGGTATGTGAGGCTCCTGAATTGTGATTAGTATACACTACTAGCTTTCCTCTAAATAATTCTCACCATGATAGCTTCCAATCTTGAGGAGTAAATCATCGTCATATCCAATATAAGGGTCAACGGCCTTTCCTAAAGAGCTTGGCCGGAATACCACAGTCTTACCCCGTGGAGTGCGACCACTCATTTGCTCAATGAGATCCATGTCATGTTCACCGGGAACATCAGTGATATAAATTGGACCTCCGCTCACACATCTGGCAGCAGCATGAAATCCAGAATACTCATGGACAGTCTGGAACATGTCCCAGTCCGGAAGAACATTTAGATGCTGCATGAAAATGGCATTGTGCGCATTTGTCCACACGTGCCAGGGATGTGAAGCAGGAATCTCAGGGAAGAAGTCGTCAGAGTTTCGCACAAGAATGGTAGGTCGATTGGTTGGCATTTGCGAGTGGAAGAGTGCCTCCGGGAACTGCGACATACATGATATCGCCTTCCCACTGAAGTGACGAAGTATCGAGAGGATCCACGCATCGAGGTACGTATTGATCAGATCTCGGCGAGGGGAGGCTTCAATCCACATATCGATCATGAACTGCGCGTCCGTCTTAACAGCATCTATACCGGCATCTGAAAGGAATCGATAAAAGTCATCATAGAATCGATTCACATCTTCTTGTGCGATCACCATCATCTTCCCACCCAACGGAAGGTTTCGGCGGTCAGCATCTTCCCGTGTCACTTCGATAGTCTTGTATGTCTTAGCAAGCTTGCCGTCAGGAGCAATGCCACCCCAGTAGCCTAGGAGGGCATGCCAAACAGCAATGTGTTGGATGTGTGGATGATTCTGTCGAATATGAGATATGGTAGATTTTAAGCCTTTGGGAAATGCCTTGGGCTCCGCTTCAAAATCGTTCCAGCCATATTGAAACTGGCTGGGGCCACGGTAATCGATCGACTGCCAGTTGTCATCAATGATGAGACTAGATACTTGGATGTTATGCTCAGAAAGCTTATTGAGAGCGTCGAATATTTTCTGGTCTGTTAGTCGTTGGCCCAGAGCGTTCCACGTACCTGTAAATCGTTAGTTCGTCGTCCCTCGAAGTTGATTATACTCAAGAACACACAGAAACCCAGTCCATCAAACCAGTATTCTAGCCACTCCGGTTTGAAGTCATTCTTCAATGTGGATAACTCCTGTGACCACTCATCACTGGCCTTCTTCGTACCCGCAACCATATCTCGAGCATGATACATCACAGATGCAATGGTGCAGTCGAAATAGTCTCCAACCGAAACAAGAATAACGGCCTTTTCTTCGGAGAGACCGTCATTTCGGATCTTAAATGTCAGATATCGCAGGAAACTGTACCAGACGCACTTACATGAACCTGGAGCTTTCCATTAGGCTCACTGCGAAATACTGGCAAGACATGATTGACACCGCCGACGGCAAGGAACACTAGGTTTTGACCTTGCGGACTTAAGAAGCAACATAGAATGGCATCTTTATCGAGGTTAAACTGAGAGTGCCCATGGCGAGGTGCAAGCCACGGTGCCCATAGTCTTACAAGAGAAAACCATCTATGTCCAGTCAGATAACATGATCGCTGATGGATTTCCGGTACGTCGTGGTGTCACTCAGCTGAACTTACCGAACAAAAGCGCCCCAGGGAGTACCGATAGTGATGTCTCTGTACGAAGATTCATCACCATTTGCAGCTGGAATGACTGCTTCGAGTGACCAGAGTGAAGTTCTAGGTGATTGACTCAAACGTGGCTTGACACTCCAGTCTTGAGAGTTAAGATCGGGGATTGAATCAGAGAGGTCACTAGAAGAAACCCTGTTAGAAGCATTGACGATCAAACCATCATTGACACCCTGTTCATCGCGAATCCATCTCCAGTCTGCATCAGGACTATGCCGAAACTTGAGAGTGAACTGCACAGATGCTGTAAATGAGAAGGAAGACGTGAAATAGAATCGTGACATGGAATCATCCAGTACTTGGAGAGTCTGAGGAACCCCAGTCTCTGTGAGTGAGGCTACCTCCAGGTCCTTCCAATCTGAGCCGTCTACTGAGTGCCATACTGAGACTTCCCATGGCTCGTTGGTACGGTCCTTGGGTATCTCAAGGACGGCCGTTAAAGTGGCCGATGTACCCTGGATAGGTGTCACTTTCCCGAGAGGCGGGAAGCTTTGCAAAACAACCTTCATGTATTCAGAAACAGGCCGTGGCGAAGGTTTCTGCTTGGCGATGTAAATTGCCTGGAAGACATCGCCAAAGTTGTAATTGTCAGAAGGCATCGCTGTGAAATGAGAACAAGAGGAGCAGACTTGATTGAAACAGGTTTATTTAGCGAATTGACTGAGAAATTCAGACTTCTCATGTATGAAGTTTAGTGAGTATTTTAAGCGTGAAAATCAAGGTAACCGCATGAAATCGCATCAACAAGTTTGATGCTGTGTGACGATGTTCGTGTTTATTACAAGGCATTGTCATACATAACTAGAAGCCCACGAAAACGGACAGGCGTTGGATTATAGTGGAGTTTCGGTGGAGGTTGGAAGTGGTTAGTAATGAGCGCTTTTCATTGGCTTCGGTCTTGCTTTCGAGTCGTTCTGATTCGGGGACGGCCGGAATGACTAAGCCTTCCGCCTCATTGCTCAGGCTGCAAATTATCTCAGTAAAGCTTCTAGCCGAGCCAGATCGAAAGATTTCATCAAACCACTCAATTCAGCGTCGACCCTCCAAACCTGCGTCATGGCGTCCCGGAGACTGGCTTTGAACCTCTCGCGAGGTCTGCGAAACCGTGCTGGTCTTTCGGCCGCCGCCCCTTTCACACGAGGCTTTGCCACTCCATCTCCCGTCGGCAAGACTCAGACTTCGACTCTTAAGAATGGATTGACTGTGAGCATCATCATCCGAGGTCAATTGGCCTCGACAACCACTTAGGAATGCCCTCCTGACACGCCCTCCTGATAGGTCGCCACCGAGCACTCGCCCTTTGCGCAAACGTCGACCGTCGGTGTCTGGATCGATGCCGGCTCCCGGGCTGAGACTGACGAGACCAACGGTACCGCCCACTTCCTTGAGCATCTTGCTTTCAAGGTTCGACAACCCATCAATTGGCCGAGACCAATCGTTAACAATGCAATCAGGGTACCGCCAAGCGAACTCAGCAGCAATTGGAGTTGGAGATTGAGAACATGGGTGGTCACCTGAACGCCTACACTTCGGTCAGTCGGATGAAGGGATACGGAATTGACTGATGCTAACGATCATTCAGCGCGAGAACACCGTTTACTTCGCCAAGGCTTTCAACTCTGATGTTCCCCAGTGTGTCGACATCCTCTCCGATATTCTCCAGAACTCCAAGCTCGAGGAGTCCGCTATCGAGCGTGAGCGCGACGTTATTCTCCGAGAGTCCGAGGAGGTCGAGAAGCAGGTCGAGGAGGTTGTTTTCGATCACCTCCATGCTACCGCTTTCCAGCACCAGCCCCTTGGCCGCACCATCCTTGGCCCTCGACAGAACATCCGCGACATCACCCGAAAAGAGCTCACCGACTACATCAAGAACAACTACACTGCTGACCGTATGGTTCTCGTTGGTGCCGGTGGCATCCCTCACGAGCAGCTCGTCGAGCTCGCTGAGAAGCACTTCTCCGGTCTTCCCTCAAGTGCTCCCCAAACCAGCGCCTACCTTGCTTCCAAGCAGAAGGCTGACTTCATGGGTTCTGACGTCCGTGTCCGAGATGATGGCATGCCTACTGCTAACATCGCTCTCGCTGTTGAGGGTGTCAGCTGGAACTCCGAGGACTACTTCACTGCTCTTGTTGCTCAGGCTATTGTTGGCAACTACGACAAGGCTGTTGGCCAGGCTCCCCACCAAGGCAGCAAGCTCAGCGGCTGGGTCCACAAGCACGATCTTGCTAACAGCTTCATGAGCTTCTCCACTAGCTACAACGATACTGGGTAGGTCTTGATGTCACACCATGAATTTTGAAGTAACTAACTTGCCACAGTCTTTGGGGTATCTACCTTGTTTCTGACAAGCCTGACCGAGTTGACGACCTCGTCCACTTCGCTATCCGTGAGTGGATGCGCCTCTGCACCAACGTCAGCGCCGCCGAGACCGAGCGTGCCAAGGCTCAGCTCAAGGCCTCCATCCTCCTGTCCCTCGACGGCACCACAGCCGTTGCTGAGGACATTGGCCGACAGCTTGTCACCACTGGCCGCCGCATGGCCCCTAACGAGATTGAGCGAAAGATTGATGCTATCACCGAGAAGGATATCATGGACTTTGCCAACCGAAAACTTTGGGACCGGGATATTGCTGTTAGCGCTGTGGGAACTATTGAGGGTCTCTTCGACTACCAGAGACTTCGCAACACCATGAAGCCTAAGTTTTAAGGAAGAGAAGGCTGATGGGATTGTGAAAATCGAAATAAGGGTATAGAGTGTATGAGATACCGTTTACAGGCCTAGTGTACCATAAGATTTCCTCTGTTCATGCTAGGTAACACGGAGTTGTGATAATTGTGTCTTGAATGTACTGCCATCTGTAGCTACTTGCAATTTTGTCATATAGTGTCTGTAGTGCTTCTGAGGTAGCGTCTATGGTCCCCTTTGAATTAGAATGTATTTTGTCATGATCATTGATTAGATGAAAAGATGGACACCTAGCCCTCCTCTGCCATTTCCTCGTCGACATCTTCACCAAACATATCCTCCACTGTCCCACCCTCAACCCCATCTCCGCCAATATCTTCAGGCTCGGGACCCTCAATACCTTCCATAGCATCACCCCCTTGATCCTCTTCCTCGTCGTCTTCTTCATCCCATACATCCTTCAGTCCCCAGCTTGTGCCACTCAGTACGAACCGTTCGCTTGGTAGTCGCACACCCCATTCGCTGGGCACAATTTTAGGCAGTGCCACCTTGTTGCGTTCGCGCGCAAGTTCTTGCATGTAGTCCTTGCTAATTCCCCCGCCTGCGTTTCCTCCGCGGAACTGGTAGCTGAGTCGCGCAGCAATGGCGAGCTTAACGGCATTGGCCGTGACTGCAGCGTCGCCTGCAGGTGCTGAGATTGCTCCAGCGTTTGCTGATGGCTTAGAGCCGGCCTGTGTGACATATGGGTCGCCGGAAAGGTGTAGCGCATCGCTGAGAACAGATGAGGTGTGACGGTAGGCGAAGTCGAGAAGGAGGAGGGGAACGCGTGGCTCGTAAGCTGTGACGCCTTGCGATGTGAGCAGTAGTTCGATAAGCCTTGAGTCGCGCGGTCGAGGGGCGGTTGTTGATTGCGCTGGAGGAGGTGCGTTCTGTGAGGCCGCAGCAGCGGGTTGGCTAGAAGAGGCCGCCGTGGTCTGTGTGCTTGGTAATGGTTGCGAAGTGCCTGCCGATGAGGCGGGAACCCCGTTCGTTTGTGGTTGACTTGATGACATCTTAATCGATGCTGCAATGCTTCGTAATAGGTATCCTGTATGCGACTGTTCGTGAAAGCCTTCAAGTGATATCACGCGAAGCGCTCGAGTTCGTGTTTGGCAAGTCTGAAAGACGTCCGGACTATGAATGAGTGAAGTTGACGAGATGCAGTTGACGTATGTAAATGAGAGTGCTTTTATAGTTGCGGAAAATGCAGCACAAGTTGACGTGCCAAGTCGAAAGCTTATTGATCCTCGAATTATTTCCTTTGCGACGGTGAAGTCGCATGCCGCGTGCTTTGACCGGAGCTTGCGATAATCCGAGACGTGATCTGGTTGCGATAAGTGCACAGACCACACCTTAAATTTGATGGGCTCATGGCGACGAAAGAACTTTGCTACCTAAAGAACAAAATCATGAGAGTGACAGAATCAGAATGAGTTAGTCTTAGAGGCCATTATGTAATAAGAAGTGAAAACTGCAGGAATTCTTCTTTTTTTCATCATTATCATATGTCTAATACCTACCTAAGGTAGGTACTACCTTAGTAGCCACTGGCGGAAGTCGGATTTCAAGCAAGGAAAGAACGATGGAGGGGCAATGAGTAAAGAAAGCCCCACCATTTGTCGCCGATGCAGGAGGACTCATAGTCATCACTTCAACTTTTTCCACGGGTGATCGATCTTCACTCATTCACGACTCGGTTTAACAACATATATGCTAAGCTTTCGACTATAATCGATACCAATTGAATTCATCTGGTTCGTTGCCAAGATGGAGACAACTCTACCACTGCCATTCTTGGTGAGCATTGGCAGCCCGGATGGCCAGGCTACCAATGATGGCCTCACTCGTCAAGAGATTGCCCTTCTGGGAGCTCCTTTCTATGAGACAGCTTCTGAGGATTGGGGTCGCCCCAGTACCGGAACCAATGTTCACATGGATGCCACGAGTTTAAGTGACCCAGACGATGTGGTTGCGTTGCTCGATGGCGGGGTTCGAACGGTTTTTGTTGCTTCAGAGTCCTACTCAGAGTATACAGAATATGGCGCAAGAGTCATTCCCACTACTTCTTCCCTTGACATTTCCACAGCTTCCGAAAATGGTCTGTTGGTAAAGGATTTCGACATTGCATCTAGCGGCGTCGACAAATTTGTTGAGGAAGCATGTGCCAAGAAGATCAAGAGCCTTTACATTAAGCCAACTCCCAAGACCGATATCGAAAAGTTCATCGAAATTTCCAAGAAGGCCAATGCCATCCCTATCATTCCGTCCACAGGGTTGACGACCGACAAGAACGATTCGAGTCGAATATTGTTATCTAAGATTATTGCATCATTCTGGAAATCCGATCGACCTGACGGCCTGATTCCTACTGTGGTTACCGATGATGCCGGGATCGCGTTGGGTCTCGCCTATACCAGTGAGGAGAGTATTCTGGAGGCTCTTAAAACACAGACCGGAGTTTACCAGAGTCGCAAACGTGGTCTCTGGGTGAAGGGACTTACTTCTGGGGACACTCAGGAACTGTTGCGAATTGGTCTCGACTGTGACAACGACACTCTCAAATTCGTGGTCAATCAGAAGGGCCGTTTCTGCCACCTTCAGCAGTTTGGTTGCTTTGGAGACCTCAACGGCATTTCAGCACTTGAACAGACACTCAAGTCTCGCAAGGAGTTTGCGCCCGAAGGTTCTTACACGGCCCGCTTATTCTCCGATGAGAAGCTTCTGCGAGCAAAGATCATGGAGGAGGCAGAGGAGCTCTGCGATGGCAAGACTAAAGAGAACATCGCTTTCGAAGCTGCTGATTTGATCTACTTTGCTTTAACTAAGGCTGTTGGCGCAGGTGTTAGCCTCGCAGACATTGAGGCCAACCTGGACGCCAAGAGCTTGAAGGTCAAGCGAAGAACAGGCAATGCCAAGGGCAAGTGGGCGGAGAAGGAGGGTATCAAGACCGATGCAGCCCCTGTGAAGCCCTCACAGCCAGAAGTTGAGAAGTCAGCTGATGGACGTATTGCTATGGAGCGAGTTGATGCCTCAAAGATCTCCGAAGCCGATCTCGTAGAGAAGCTCAAGAGACCTTCTCAGAAATCCCCTGACGCAATCTTGAAGATCATACAGCCTATCATCGAGGACGTACGAACTGGTGGCGACAAGGCTGTTCTGTCTTACACCCACAAGTTTGAGAGGGCCACTTCATTGACATCGCCTGTGCTGAAGGCTCCCTTCCCCAAGGAGCTTATGGATATCTCGCCTGAGACTATTGAAGCTATTGACGTCTCTTTTGAGAATATCCGAAAGTTCCACTCTGCACAGCAGGAGGAGAAGTCCCTCCAGGTTGAGACTATGCCTGGCATTGTCTGTAGCCGCTTCTCGAGACCCATTGAGAGAGTCGGTCTTTACATCCCTGGTGGAACTGCTGTTCTTCCCAGCACTGCTCTGATGCTTGGAGTTCCAGCTATGGTGGCTGGTTGCCAGAAAATTGTATTTGCCTCACCTCCCAGATCTGATGGTCGCATTACCCCTGAAATTGTCTACGTTGCTCACAAGGTCGGTGCTGAGAGCATTGTACTGGCTGGTGGTGCTCAAGCTGTTGCCGCTTTGGCTTATGGTACAGAGAGTGTCACCAAGGTTGACAAGATTCTTGGACCTGGTAACCAATTTGTGACTGCGGCTAAGATGCACGTCAGCAACGATACCAATGCTGGCTGCGGTATTGACATGCCAGCTGGACCCTCTGAGGTTCTTGTTGTTGCTGACAAGGATGCCAACCCTGCTTTTGTTGCCTCCGATCTTCTTTCTCAAGCCGAGCACGGTGTCGATAGTCAGGTCATTCTGCTTGCTGTTGGCCTTAGTGAGCAGGAGCTCCAGGCTATTGAGGACGAAGTTCACAAACAAGCCCTTGCTCTTCCTCGTGTCGATATCGTCCGAGGATCTATCGCTCACTCCGTCACTGTCCAGGTCAAGGACATCAAAGAGGCCATGCGCATCAGCAACGAGTATGCCCCTGAACACCTCATCCTTCAAATCAAGGATGCCGAGAAAGCTGTTGATCAAGTCATGAACGCTGGCAGTGTGTTTATTGGTCACTGGACCCCTGAGAGTGTTGGCGACTACTCTGCTGGCGTCAACCACTCTTTGCGTAAGTTTTCTCATTAGTTTTTGGTATTCGATTGATGCTAACGACTTTCACAGCTACTTATGGTTTCGCCAAGCAGTACTCTGGTGTCAACTTGGGCTCGTTCCAGAAGCATATTACCAGCTCCAACCTTACTGCTGAAGGTCTCAAGAATGTTGGCACCGCCGTCATGCAACTGGCTAAGGTCGAGGAGCTTGAGGCTCATAGAAGGGCTGTGGAGATCCGACTTAACTACTTGAAGCAACAGCAGTAGAAAGGGACATACCACAAGAATGGGGAAAAAGGCGTATGTAGACAACAGATGGATTTTCTTTAGGATAGGGGCGCGGGCTTGGGGATAGATGTTGTTTCAATATGCACACAGACCACGGTGCTCAAGAATAAAATGTAGCTTGCTCAAGTAGTATCTTTTAGCCTGTCAAACATCAAAAGCTTTTGTCTGTCAGAATGCCATGATGCAATCACTACAAGTACAATGAAATGCTCAACGCCGCGCTATGCCTCAGTATGTATACCCCTTTTCTCCCTCTAGTCGCCTCCATCCATCTCCTCTTATCCATTCAGATGAAACTCTCGCCATCAATGTCTATGAAAAACAACCCATAAGCACTCTAAAAAGAAACGCCTTTGAATTCGTTACACCTTACTGCCTGTTGGGAGCAGCAGCAACAGCCTCGGTGGCCTGTTCGTGATACTTAGCTTTCCTTCACTTCACTTCATTTCTCAATGGTGAGATGACCAACCCCTGTTATGTGTTGGGCGAGAACGTCCTCCTTGAGCTGACCTTGACGCCTTTGTCCAACGGGAGTAGCGTCAGGGGCTCCTTCACCCTTGTGTTCGTCTTGATGGCCCTCCTCGCCATCTTCGTAAATCTCTTCTTCATCTTCCTCGTCGTAAGCCTCTTTCAAGTCGCGTGTCATAGACGCCTTGAGACGCTCTTCGTCGACGCTATCGCCCAAAACACTTGCGGCTTCGGCAAACTCATCCATAGATGCTCGAGAGATGTAGCTATCGGCAAGTCCCTCGCCGATCTCGTCCACATCTTCATCTATTTCGCCATCCTCGTCGTCATATTCCTCTTCATCATCACCATACTCGCTTGTAGGTCCTCCTGGGCCGTCCTCCTCCTCGTCATCATCACTCTCGCTTGCTGAAAAGTCAGCCATGGCAAGAGGATCGTCTCTCCAATACGTGAAATCCGTGTACTCCTCGCCGCCACCTTTTACCAGTGTGCTCACGGGGGGGAAGTAATGGTCAACGACTTCGTTGATATTCACGTAGCTCATTTTGAGCTTGTTGAGTGTCAGCAGATCAAGGGACACTTCAGAGTTGGAATTGATGGTGAAAATGCGGTTTCGAGGGACATCGACGGTCCGGTAAGAGATTTGATCAGTCAAACGATTTCCGTAGCCGGCATAAAAGGGATGACGATCTGGGCCGTATAAGTTTCGAATGTCTCGAAGAGTGGCCATCTTGAAGATGTGGGGTTTGCGAAGGTAAACCTCTCGCCTCAGTGCAGCCATGGTTCTATCAGGCGACAGGATTGTAGGACCGGGCGGCATCCTGTAGCCATCCTGGACGATACCCGCCAGGTAGGCTCTTGTCGTGTCCGATTGTCCAACGGATCGACTGGTAAGGTACATGATATTATAACCATTGGCGGAAATATCGCTGTACAATTTGGCTACACCTGAGTGAGTCCAGTCGCGGCCAATCATGTTCAACACGTGGCCGAGGGCATCCGACTTGGTAATAGTACCGTCAATGTCTGAGATGACAACAGGCGTCTCATGCCTCCAGAGGTACATGTTTGCTTTGCAGGTAGCTCGGTTGACAGTGAAAGCCATCGAGTTCGCGCCTGGCTGAAGCTTCAGATCCTTGAGCTGCTGACTAGTCAATCGCAAGGTCTTGGCGTAATTCCTGTTGGGATCTCCTGCGTGGCCCGTTGAGCTCGGCGGGGTGCGGGGAGGAGTTTGCAAATCCATAGGGCCAGCGTCGGACTCGGCTCTTCGATGCAATGGAATGGGAGAAGCAGTTGCATCGCTGCTGTCACTCTGATAACCGGGATCAGAAATAGCATCGGCTGCAGTAGCCCTGCGGTGAGACTGCAAAGACGCCTCGATAGTCTTGTTCATAGCAGCCTGCTTGGCCTCTTCGCTGCTGTAAATCCATAAGTTTCCCTGCTCGTCGAAGCCAATGAGTGCACCGATGTCGTAGTTTCCATCCAACTCTTCGGAAAGAATCTGGCGAGCCAAAATCTCAGCCCGAAGAATGTCCTCCTCGTTTCCCTTAAACCCATTCATGTCCAGCATCAGATCACCGCTATCTGTGACCTTTGTGGGTATGCTTGCGGCAGAGAGTCCCTTAGACAAGGCCCTGGCACGTTCGAGAGCCTCGCCCGGTGCCAGAGGCGGAGGACTAGAGGACCGTTCAGAAGCAACATGCTCATCGTCATCGGCGGAACTGTTTCCGTCTAGACCTCGGCTTCTAGCACTGGCACGGAGAATATCTTCACTATGCGGTCGGGGTACCCTTGACGACCAGTCGCCGGATGCTGGGCGGACGCTGGATAGCTCTGGAGAAGTCGAAAGTGGTGTGATCAAGCCTGCTCTCGTGTTAGCACTTGTTTATTGGAAGAGGGTAGCTGATGCCTACCATTGCCGTCGTCTTTCTTATAGAGCACGGACGGGAGCGGTCGTCGCAGCTTGGACTCTGAAGCGTCAAGCTCGAACGCTTCTGGCTCCTGTAAACCAGATTCTGACTGTTCTGGGTTGAGTGGTGGACTGCTCGCAGGACTGGAAGCGGGAGAAACGAGCGGCGATGTCTGCAGCGACTGTGGGATCCTGTCTGTAGTCTCGAAGACGAAGAAGGCCTCGCCGCCTTCGCCAAGTTTCATGGAATAGCTTTGTTTGACGCCATTGACCTTGAATTCGACCTTTTTGTCCGACGGCCTTAGGAGAGAGAACTTTCCGAACCGAACATGGAACGGCGAGCAGACCAGAGTGCCATCTTCGTGTTCGACGACAATGACATCAATAGCACCACTGAGAGTCGCAGGGTTGATTGAATTCCAGGCTGTCGAGACGGACTCGCTGAGGCCGCGCACGTATTGCATCTTGCCTCTTACGGCAGAGGACGTCGTTTGGGAAAGAGCTTTCTGTTTTTGGTGTTGATCGCGAGTTGGAGAAGCTGGAGCGGCTTGTCGCGGGGAATATAAAACGACGATCCGATGGAAGGGCTCAACGACACTGAGAAGCTCCAGAAGGGAAACGGAACAGCAGCAGGTGACAAGAGCCTGGGGCCCTAAAAGAAGTTTATCTGATTACGGAGAGGAGACTTAAACGTAAGGCGATCCAAAGGTATGCAGTCGAAATTCTAAGGCGAGTTAGACAGAGCAGAAAAGATGGATTGGAATGTGAAATGTTGGGGGAGTAGGTGTAGGTACAGATTGGTTTGAGGCGGGTTGAGCGCAAGGCAATGGACAACGGAGGTACCGAGTACAAAGAGATGCTTGCTGTGGTTGAGCGGGCTTGGCCTGTCACTTTTTTTTCCCTTACCCCAGTCGCCGAGTCGATTAGATCAGGTGAAGACGTCACCAGGATTGGAGAAGTGGTTTTACTTGGAATTTTGAAGTCCTAAACAACAACCAAAATGAAGTTATTTGGATTGAAACATCGCAGAAACGAGTGTGTAGTAATTTCATCATAATTTGGAGGCGTCTTACCCCCGTGCCACGGCACACCTCATAGAAGCATAGGAACAGCCTGCAGTCAGCTAAGAATGACGAAGTCACTGTAACAGAATTGCCATGAGGGGCGTCCCAACATGACACTGCCGTAGTACCAGGTACAAAGAACGCTATCCCCAGCTCGCATGGGTCTAGACGTCCGCCAGAATCATGATGGATGATGGATGCCCCAGCAGAATCTATCACATGAACGGCTCATGCGGACTGAGTTGCCTAGTTAAGACTCCAATCATTCGGTTTTCGGATACTTTTTTGTTAAGGGGATTCTATAAACCTGATTAGTTTTTTAGTTTTCACAGCCGAATGCGTCATATTATATTCTGGTACATACTGGTCTCCCAAGTTCTGTCGTTGAACTGATCCTGTTGCTAGCTGATATTAATTGGTTGGCGCCGATAGGCTGTAAAATCTGCAGGGATTTAACATGGCTTTGTTCAACGGTTGAAACATAGAAGCATGCTCGAGTCAACCCATGTTCGAGAACACAAGTCATTCAATTCTGGCAGCTTTGCTCCGTCTAGAGGTACTTGATTATCGCCATCACTGCGATACCTCTCTATCGACAGCACTCGTTGGTATTACTCTGGCGACATTCTATATATTCCATATTCATATTTAATAGTACTCTAACCAAAACTCAGATAAGCTCTTTGTTTCTCTAAAATGTTCTGTTGTTCTTTCAACTCTATGTGTAATAACGGATTTTGACTTACACGCTGACCACTTTGTATCAACCGAGGCAGGTATCCAGGATTCGTCAGGTGTTAGATCACTATCCCAGCATATGAATTCACTCTGGCATAAAGAGTTAGAGTAAAAGTTCTCCTAGGTATATCCTCAAATGTTGAAAACACATGTTCCTTTGTCTGACCAGCCTTACATAGTACATATCAAACAAACCGCCTTGACCCACCTTACTTACCCTGTATGTTTAGACAATCACCAAACGCCCTAGCTTTGTGTGCGATATGGATGTAAGTCTTGATACAATCTTGCATTCTGATAAAGATTTATGCTGTCTTATCGCATATAACCTCAAGTCAACCTGACAACTTTGCTGGGTGGTAGTATTCAACAAGTACCTGCTACTTCAGATGAATTTCTTAAGCAGCAGTGGGGGGGGTTGGACAACAAGCCGCGGTCCAAGCACATGCTGATCTACCACTGAAAAATTTCACATCGCTCTGTTATAGGTTGAGAAATCTCAGATCTTTAAGACGTTCATGATTCGTTCCCTTGATTTCTCTCAAGCTCGATCCATTGCCAAGAAGGAAAATGCTACGGTAAAAGACGCTGTGCCGAGGTGATATTGATGTCATTGATCGATCGAGACTCGTGTTTGCAACTCGCTAGTTACGTTTTATGGAGTGAAACAGACTGTTAGGGGACAAGGCACAGACAGCCAAATCAAATCATTCATCCAAGGTAGACCAACTTATCGAACAATATCAGTCCCAGAGGTGGAAATTGTTCAACCCAGCGCCAACAAATTCACATGCTTGAAGAAAGCGAGCATGCCGAGTTCAGAGTCGATAGTGTCCATCAGTCTGTTGGCATGAGGCAGGGATTACAACTCCAGGTTGAGTAAAGCCTCGGAGAAAGGCTCATGCCTTCTCGGACAAGGCACGGGCACTAGAAAAAGCCTTACAAGCTGAAGATGAGGCGGCAACCGGCAATTGCAGGCTCCCAAAGCTGATAATAATGACAATGTCGACGAAGACTTATCGTTTGACCATAACAAGGATGATAAAGCATTTAATATCCGAGTGAACCCAGCGAGAGCATCCATAATCAGAGGCAGATTGTTGACCAATTGATCAACGTACTTTCTAAGCCTACCTATACCATCGAATCCAATGCCGCGTATATGATACCTGGGTAAATATGCAGACATTGTGTACTGTTGAGGGCTAACAATGGTAAGGAACTCGCCTATCGTGCACACTTGGCGCCTCCATCCGCTCTCTGCAGGGTGTAAAACGGCAGAAACCCTAAATTGGCCTTGTTCACAATGGTAATGAATGATGCCGTGCAGACGGGACCCCATTATTAAGACCCGAGCCGTTGGGAAAAACTCAGCTATGTCGTGTCTCCCGTGAGTGTGAAACTTCCAATCTGACGCAAACATCACCAGTGACGTTTACAAGGGACTGCGAATCCGCTTACGGACGCTAGCTAGTAGCGCGCCATATTCGTGAGTGCATTCCTGCAGTTTTACGTGAATACCAACACTATAGACTATGAGTATAGGTTGGTAAGAATTGGTTGCAATCGATAATAGATAACTTTGTTGGAAAAACGTTTATGTATAAACAGTGGATTCTGGTAACCACAGCATTGCTTGAAAAACTGCGACAAGCTTGTTGTGGCAAACGTTATTTAAATACAGTGTAATGAAAACAGTGATAACCGTCGTATCTTGCATGAAAGATCGCCAAGCAGGGTAACATGGCGCACATTTATCAACGCTTTGAGGACCAGGCGACACGCAAAGCACTGTACCACTAGATGACGAAAGATACTGTATCTCCGCAAGAAACAGCAGAACAGCGCTGTGGCTGAGAAGTTAGTTGCACGCTGCAACCATAACTAACGAGACAGCACTAACACCAACAGGGCCGCTGAAATCTCCACCCTTGCCCATGACCACGCTGTCTCTCTAACTACTAACCTAGGTAGTCAACTCAAGGTCTACTAGGACCAAGACCAAGACCATCCTTACCCATGCCCGCCTTTTTTTCACCCACTGTTGGCATCGGCATCTGCCTCAAGGATCCTCCCCTCCCACACGACACCCTGAGCTTGGATTTGGTATCGGTATCGGAACTGGACTTGGACTCTTCTCGGTGGTCTGGAAGAGAAGGACAGCAAATATTCCACCAAGATCGAGACCGCTGAGAACATGTCATGGGAGTTGCCCGTCTTGACCACTCTAATCCTCAGCGTACTTGGCTTCTGGTGGATCTATAGCCCTCGCGCCAGCTACCAGAAGGCCCTGCTCTACCTCTTGCTGTGCAGCAGTTTCACCGTCTTCTTCGATCCTCGTCGTCTGATCGAGTACCTATCCCCCGCCACGGTCGAAGCATTGCTGGATTTCCGCATCCATGTTCTTTTGATCCATCACTCCAAGATGGTCTTGACACTTGGTGCTGTCGTTTGGTGAGTCAACCTCCTCTGTCTCGCTCCTAGCCAACAATTAGAAAACAACCAATCCCCTTTACTCGGACCGCGCTGACCATTGATCCTCTCTCATTGTAGGCTGCTGCATCGCTCGTGGCAGACGTTATGGAAACCCGTTCCAGACCTCATCAATATCCTCGGGGTCGACGTGCCTGAACCTCCAGATGTTTCCCTCGCTGGCATTCGATCCGATGCTGCTACTCTGAGCTGGACTCGCCCAACCAGTAATCGGCCGGTACAAAAATATACTATCCAAGTCAATGGCGTTCATGGTCGGTCTTACTGTCGAGATCTATCTCGGAACCTTCGGTAGAGGAAAATATCAAACCTTGACTAACACGGTCCATATAGTCGGCGAATCACCGGGAAACGAAGTCGCGATCACTGTCACAGGATTGAAGCCAGATCATTTTTACAATATCAGGGTCGTTGCTGTCGGCCCGAATAACTTTCAGGCTGGAAGTCAAGTTTTACGACTTCGAACATTCGGAAAAGATGGCAGACCTCAGTTAGGTAACTCACGTGTGCCTACCAGCTTTCCTAACAACGACCACTCTCATCCAAAAAATGGTGATGAAGATGACGATTCCGACACGCAAAAGAAGCCTCCAGTACCGTCTGTCGAGGCGGCCCCTGTGCTTGATGGCAACAATGCGTCCACCTCTGACGTTAGCGCTACCGGTCCAAGTCAGCGACGGAATACAGTCAACCGACGACACTCACCGTCCGTTGCCAGCATGGACCAGCCTCAGATCAAGCTTCCACCTGTAGATGGCCCGGAGCTATCGCTGGACGAACTGAATCGCCGTTTCGAAAACACTCGGAAAGAAGTCGACGAGACTTTGGCCCAGTATGCCAAGGAAGAGGCTGAACTACAGCAACAAGAAGAAGAGCTTAAGCAAGAGAAAGATGCCAAGAGGCAGGCGCTTAAAGAGAAGGAGGAGCAGACCGCCCAACTCAAGGCTAGCGTCCGTACTACCATGGAGCAAATGCGTACAGCGGAGAAGGACCGCGCGAGAAAAGAGCAGCAGCTGAAGGACAAGGAAAATAAGAAGTCCAAGATCCGAGATACTGCTTCAAAGCTCGAGAATGAGATGGAGAGGATGAAGAAAGAGAGGGAAGGGTTCGAAGCGCAGAAGAAAGAGCTGGAAGCTAAGCGGGATAAAGACGGCCAGGAACTTGACGACTCCAATGCAGAGCTGCAGGAGAAATGTGCCGAGCTGGAGGCCGAATTGAAGGAGAAGGGAAAACAACTCCAAGACCTCAAGGCTGCTCGAGAGCAACTTCCGGGTGGCGACGATGAACAGTGGAAGGAGAATGACTTGAATGTGCGAAGAGAATGGGATGCCAGGAGAAAGGAACTGCACAATCAGCTCGTCGCCGAAACCAAGAAGCTTCATAATCTTGACCAGCAGATACGCTTTCTCAAAGAAGAGCAGCATCAGTTGGCGCTCTACTACAACAGCCAACCAGACCCCACTGCCATGGAGTTTGAGCCCGCTGCCTCCCAAGATGCTCTCGACAGCGGAAATATCAACTCCCTTTCCCACATCAACTTGTCACCTCCGCCCAACCAATTCGGCCCTCCCGAAGACACATTCTCAACTGGCTTTAGTCGGGCTGGATTCAGCCAAATATTATTCATGGACCACAATGCAGCCGACAATGCCGATGATCACCAGTCAGAAGCCGACTTCAGGGCGAACGCGGGACCACTCAGCCCTACAGCCCACGCACTTCTCCCTTCAGGAATCTTTGACGAGACGTTTGAGGATGCTGAAGAACATCTGCCTAGCCAATTCTTACCAGACTCTGTTACTGCCGCCGAGGAAGATAACCCGCAGTCGCCACTGTCTTCCGATGGACGCTCTCTCAACATGTTTTCCAGTCCTCACGGCTCATCACATAACTTGCCCTTCCCCCAATACAACGACGTGGACTCTCATTCCCTGAACATCAACTCTTCCCCTCAACAAGCACCTCTCGCTTCAAGCCACAGACTGTCCAACCTCTTATCTAACTTTCAACGTAACAGGGGTCCGAAGCCGGCAGATGTGGAAGGACCCGCGATTGGCAGTCTCAAAGCAGGACAGAGCCAATCGTTTCCCCGAAGCACTGATGATCACGACATGCCGGGTAACAAGCGCAGGATGAGCTTCACTTGGATGAGGCACTCCGGAGGTGAAACCAACAGATCAAGCCTGGGGCCTACGTCTAGGCCGTTCTCTGCCAAGAGACTCAACCCTTTTGCCAGTAGTGCTGGAGCTCTTACAGGTGACAATGACTCACCACACTCACGACCCGCATCGATCACATCCATTGATCTCCCCCGACCCTCAACAGACAGCGGCTCTATCTGGAACATTCCTGGGGATTTCTCCATGCTGGGGAAGAAGGGAGTCTGGTCCCCGAACGAAGGACGCTGGTCCTCTAGGAACCCGTCTCGCCGACCCTCGCTCGGCGCAGTACCGACTGTGCTCGAAACAACCCTTGCCACAGCCAATGATGAGATTCTTGACGATGACGATCTCCTCGACCCACAAACATCGCCTAGCCAAGTCGGCGTTATCGGATCTCGTCCCCCAAGTCACCGTGCGTCCATGAGTCGACATCTCAACCCAGCGGCACCGACCTTCAGGACACCCTTCTTTACCCGTAGAGAAAGGGATACAAGTCCTGATAAGGATAAGTCAAAGGGCAAGGATAAAGAGAAACGCGGAAAGTCTAGGGAAGGCCGTACGAAGGGCAAGGAAGTTCTGACCCCGACCATTGAAGTGCCTCCAAGCCTCGATGATTCACCTTCAGATTCGCGGATGTCTCGCGACACGTATTCTGTTCATACACAGAACTCGATATCGGAATCTCATGAGTCTTTGGATCTAGGAATGACAGCCTCAAATTCTACCACCGACAACAACGCCGCGAGCCACAAGGATGCTGACAGTAGTGTTGTCAAGAAATTGTTCAGGAAAGGAAGTTCTAGCAAGTTCAGTACCTTGTCTTCCAGGCTGAGCAAGGATTCCGTCCTTTTCAAGAAAGGACCTGGCAGCAGCACGTTCTCGGAGAAGAATATGTCAGCAGAGCATCGTTCCAGCATCGGCGATGCAGACGAAATTGGGGAAGATCTGTCGCAGCTTGGCCGCAGTTACGAAAGCGTGACCAGCAGCCCATCGCTGGGCCAGGGCAGTTTCAAATCAAAGGAGGCCCCTAAAGAGGGTCGCATGGGCATGGGAACATGGCGGTTCTCGATGAAAAAGAAGAGCAAGGAGCCTGCGTCAAAAGAGAAGGAAAGTATGGAAAGTGACAGGCATGCAGATGAGTAGAGAGTGTATATTATTGAGATATACCTCATTCATGTGTAGCAGCGTTGAGGTTATGTGTAAAGCGGAGTAGCGCATTTGGCATTTGGCATTAGGCATTAGCATTTGGCAACAGTGGATAGTAAATCATATACAGCCTAAGGGTTGTTCACAGCATTAGTAATCGCATCTCAACCATTATAAGCCTTGGAAATCCGATCATCATTATGTGATTGCTATGCTATAGAACAATACCTACCTAGCTTTCAAGTTGGAGGCTCAGGGGAAGTTCAGCCACAATACATCGTGGCAGCTTACCTACTGCATCCAGGGGTGGCCCGCTTTTAGCCATCATGGCTCTCAACACGTGCAAGGAGCTTCCTCATGCTCACATCGAACAGCGAATTCTGCTTGATGTTGGAATATGCTAGATTCTGAATGACCCTACATCTTCCATAATGAATGGGACTTACCCAGAGGCTTCAGCTCTTGACGCTGGTGAGTTGATGTTGAAGCTGAAGCCCGCTATCCCTTTGCGACTAATCCCAACGCTTCTGAACAGTCGACTACGATGCTATAGACCACCTCAATCTTCTCTTCTCGCACCCATCCGCCATATCGTCTATAAGTGAAGTGTCCAAATCACTGCAGAGCCACCAAAGTGCGCTTTCGAACGACATAGCCACCCTCGAGACGAACCAGGCTTATGGATCCGACTCGAGCCTCGAGCGTATGCAGTCGGCGCAAGCTGAGCTAGCACAGCTATTTCGAAAGATCGAGACGGTGCGCTCGAGAGCGATTGAGACCGAGCAGAACATCACGTCGATGACGGCCGACATAAAGAGACTCGATGGAACGAAGAAGAACCTCACGCTGAGCATGACGGCCCTCAAGAGGCTGCAGATGCTGACAACGGCTTATGAGCAGCTCAGGGGCTTGGCCAAGACACGCCAGTATAGGGAGTGTGCAGGGCTCTTGCAGGCTGTTCTGCAGCTCATGAAACACTTCAACAGCTATCGCAGTATCGAGCAGATCGCGACTCTGAGCAGAGGTGTGGCCGAGCTGCAAAGAGAACTACTAGAACAGGTCTGCGAAGACTTTGAAATGGCATTTGCTAAAGGAGAAGTCGGCGCGCGAAGAGGCACACTTGTTGAAGCATGCCTAGTCATGGATGCACTTGGAGAGTCTGCCAAGGCTCGGCTCATGAATTGGTACGTCAATACAGAGCTTCGAGAATACAGACAGGTGTTCCGCGGTAACGACGAGGCTGGAAGTCTGGACAACATTGGGCGGCGATATGCCTGGTTCAAACGAATGATGAAGACTCACGATGACGAACACGCTGTGATATTTCCTCCACACTGGAGGGCTAATGAGACATTGGCAGCAGCTTTCTGCGACGGTACTCGAGATGATTTCAAGGGCATCCTGGAACGAAGCATGCGACGGACAGACGGTAACAAGATCGATGTCAATCTGTTGTTGAGTTGCCTTCAAGAGACTCTCGACTTTGAGCAGAGCCTCGAGAAGCGATTCGCGACTTCATCGAGGGCCAGCATCGATACGCTCAGCTCTGTTGAGGAAAAGGCCCATAGTTTCCACGGATTGATCTCAGTCGCATTCGAACCATACTTGAGTTTGTGGGTTGAGTCGCAAGATAGACAATTGGCAGTCATGATACCCAAGTACCGCAGCCAACCGCTCATACCGCCTGACGACGAGTTCTCACCACAAGCCGTTATTGCCTCGGCCATTGAGTTATTTCATTTTTACAAACTCACGTTGTCACAATGCGCGAAACTATCTACGAGTGAGCGTCTTCTTGATTTGGCAAAGATACTGGCCAAGTATCTCGATGAATATGCCCAGCAGGTCTTGCTACACATATTACAGTCTGGTGGACCTCAAGGGCCTCCATTACAGGATGTTGTGCTTGTGTTGAATACAGCAGACTTTTGGCACATCAACACTAATCAGCTGGAGGAAAGCATCAAGAAACGCATTGACAGTGAGCTTGTTTCTAAGGTCGACTTGTCTTCACAATCGGATGCCTTTCTTGGTGTAGCGAGTGCTTCTGTTCTAGCTCTCGTTCGCGCGGTCGAGCTTGACTGTGAAGGCGTCTGGCGCGAGATGAAGAATACCAATTGGAGCACAATGGAGAGCGTTGGTGACCAGAGCTCATATGTGGGAGAGCTGGTAAAACATGCTGATGGCAAGGCAGCCGAGATATTGGCTATTATCTCGAAGCAACAGTACGCCAGGGCCTTCTGCGATAACTTAGTGGAGCACTTGGCCACAGGGTACATTACTAGCATTATTCAATGCCGACCGATATCCGAAGTTGGTGCCGAGCAGGTATGCCATCTGAGCAGTTCGAGTTATGGTGTATGCTAACAAGTGGGTTTGCAGATGTTACTTGACAAATATGTTCTCACCAAAGCCTTCGAGAAGTTACCTATGCATCATGCATCATTCTCTGGGCATGAAACTCCCCCTTCCAGTTTTGTGCGCAGAGTTCAGCATTGCATGAACAGACTTGATCCATTGCTCAAGACACTTCAAGTTCGGCCATCACCGCCGGAAGGTTTGGTGCAGGCGTATTTGATTCATATTGCGGATCGGTCTGATACAAACTTCAAGAAGATCCTCGATCTCAAGGGCGTTCGGAAAGCGGACCATGCTCATCTGATAGAGCTCTTTGGCATTCACCGCGACAGCACTCCCAACGATAAATTGGTAGCCAGCTCGCCATTGCTCACACCTCTCATGACTACCCCAAGCCTGGGTAACACAGTCCCGCTTGGAGTGATGAGCCCATCAGTCGCAGCGGCTGTTAGCCCGCGGTTCGAAGCAGGATCACTAGGTGAGAAGCTTCTAAGTGCGGCAAGAGACATCAGTCAGAGTAGCACGAGCACTGCAGCACAGACGGGACTCGAGAAGGCCACGATAAATGAGAACTTGCGGAACTTTGGCAAGTTCTTCAAGAGAGATATTGGATCGTTAGGAGCGAGGTTTGGAAAGCGAGACGGCAGTGTTGGTGCTGAGGAGGCACGATAGAGCGTAGATTACACATGATGTCTAAGTTAGATTAAACCAATCGTGTCGTGTCATATGAGCCGGATGCCGAGTTACGAGCTATCTACGGTCTACTAGTGTTGATTGTTCGGAGCCTTATCCCTGGTTATCATGAGGAATCAATTAAACCTCCGTCGGCACCTCATCTCGCAGACATCCGAAATCCTTGCCACATTCGGTAATAGACGGATTAGTCATGGCCCTGAAGATTGATAAAGGCAACCATTGGAAAAGAAAGTCAAATCAAGTCATCCATCCCCTTCTAAGCCTTCTAAGCCCGTCCTGAGCGCCTCATCGAGTGACATCTCCACAACCCGGCTTAGAAATCCTTCTATCCAATCACATCTTCCCTCTCCATCTCCATCGTCAAAATTGATTCCATCTCCTGTCTGCATTTGCATTGCATCAATCCCCACATTCACCACGTTTCTCTGCCTCTTCCAAGCTATTCTCTCAGGGTTCATACGCCGAAACCGCTCTATTTTTCTTTTTACCGCCCCTCAACCGTACCTCAGTAGCGACTCAGTCCATAGGTACATGCTTTGCTAGTGGCGTTTTCTGTCATTGATCCATCCATATTAAAAGTATCGCGACAGCCCACCTTTTCTTTCTCACCTATAATTCCCCCTCCAACACCGCCAAACTGTTCTCCTCAACGTTTAAACGCGTTACTCTTCGTTCCAGCGCTGGTCTATCAATTGCAGCAGCGGCGACTACTTTTCATAAAACCACGAGAAAACCGGCTGTAGATTTTGGTGTTAGAAAGATGCATAGCAAGGTTGTCAGTATGTGCTTGTCCATATCCATATCCATGCCCATGCCCTCGTGCTTGTTGCCCCTCCATCATGAAACCCCTCCTCCAAAAATCTACAGGTCTGACGAGAATCACTAGTTATCGGCTCAGGGCCTGCTGCCCACACAGCTGCTGTCTACCTGGCGCGAGCTGAATTGAAGCGTAAGATTCACTTATTCTACCAGTTCTGAAGATGAACTGACACCGCATAGCCGTTCTCTATGAGGGCTTCATGGCCAATGGCATTGCTGCTGGTGGTCAATTGACCACCACCACCGAGGTTGAGAACTTCCCCGGTTTCCCCAAGGGGATCATGGGCGGCGAGTTGATGGTAAGCTTTTGCTTCTTCCTCGGTAACTCGTGAGTAACTAACACAACATCTAGGACAACATGAGAGCCCAGTCCGAGCGCTTCGGCACAGAAATTGTCACCGACACCGTCACCACCCTCGATCTCTCCTCCCGCCCCTTCAAGTACAGCACCGAGTTCTCCCCCGAGGAGACACACACCGCCGACTCCGTCATCATCGCCACCGGCGCCTCGGCCCGCCGTCTTAACCTCCCTGGCGAGGACAAGTACTGGCAGAACGGTGTCTCCGCCTGCGCTGTCTGCGACGGAGCCGTCCCCATCTTCCGCAACAAGCCTCTCTTCGTTATCGGCGGTGGTGATTCTGCCGCCGAGGAGGCTACTTTCCTCACCAAGTATGCCAGCCACGTCACTGTCCTCGTTCGTCGCGACGTCCTCCGTGCCAGCCGAACCATGGCCAACCGTCTCCTTAACCACCCCAAGGTCACCGTCAAGTTCAACAGTGGCGCCACCGAGATCCGAGGTGGTGAGGATGGTCTTATGAGCCACCTCGTTGTCAAGAACAACAAGACCGGAGAGGAGGAGGTCCACGAGGCCAACGGTCTCTTCTACGCCATCGGCCACGACCCCGCCACTACCCTTGTCAAGGGCCAGGTTGACATGGACGAGGATGGCTACATCAAGACGGTTCCTGGAACCACATACACCAACGTCGAGGGTGTCTTTGCCGCTGGTGATGTCCAGGACAAGCGATACCGACAGGCCATTACCAGCGCCGGTACCGGATGCATGGCTGCCCTCGAGGCCGAGAAGTTCCTCGCCGACCATGAGGATGACCAGCGAGCTGACGACCGACCCAACCCCAACTAAAAAACAAATAGACATAGACACCTAAAAATCTCAAATCATAGACTTGCGCCATTTTAGACAGGATATAGATATCTACATAAAGAGCAGGAGCAGTCGAAACTTTCAATTTAATCCACTTCACGTTTGCATGATATACAGAAAGTTCCAAACCAGAGTCTTTTAATATCTTTATCATTACTTGTGATCAATGTATTTCATAAACTACACAAAGGTCTTTCAAACAACTTTTAGCGGCCAAACCTAGGACCACAGCATCGTTACGTCGTCCTGGTTGGTATGGTATCATTTATTTTCTTCTTACTCTCGCCATAGGAGAGTAGGGGGTGTAATCTCGGTGCCCTTGAGTTTCTCCAGACCCTCACCACCCTGGAAAGTGTTAGCATCATGTGCATCATGAATATCATGGGATTTTACTTACGTAGCTGATGAGAGGGGACACCTCAACACCGACATCGGCCTTGTCACCAACGACAATGGCACCAGCAGCCTCGACCCAGCGCTTGCCCTGGGTCATGATATCGGCCTTGCTGGTATCAGGGTCATCCTCGCCAGTGCCGGGAGCGTTCTTGAGGGGAGAAAACTCGTCCTCACGCTTGACCTCGAGTGAGGCAAACTTGTCCAGGGTCAGGAAGGGGAAGACATCGAAAACGAACTGCTCTAGCTTGATGCCATTGGGCTTCTCAGGCTTGACGGTCTCGCCACTCTCAAGATCAGCAGAAGGGATCTTCTTGCGGGCAATATGGTGGGGGAGCTTGTGAGCCCACTGAGGAATAGAGTCGAGGAAGCTGAAAGAGTAGTAGTGGTTGACAATGTTGGCAGCACGGAATCGAAGGAGATCAGATTGCTTAGGGTCAAGCTCCTCAGCAGTGGCCTTGTCGATCTCGGAGTACTCAACAACATCGGGCTTGCCATTCTTGGAGAGAATCAGACCGACAGACTCAGTAGCGTTGCGCTTACGGACCACCTTGGTGGCAATGTCGACATTGAGGGCAGCAGAAAAACCAATGAAGACGGGATCAGCGACCCTCACAAGGCAGTTGTCAACGCAGTAGGCGTGGATGTGCTGAATACCGCGCTTTCGCATATCATCAACGACACCGGAGACGACAAGAGCGTTGTAGAGGCCACCGTTTCCATCAGGGGCAACAGCAACCTTGCCCTTGGTCTCGAGGAGGATCTTGCCATCGTTGGAGATGCAGGGTAGTACACCCTGCTCGAAGATCTTGACGTTGTCTTGGCTCAGGCCAAAATAGTTGTTTTCCTGGAAGAACTTCTCGGTAGGGCCACGGGTAGGACCACTGGTCATGACGTACCAGGGAACCACAGCGTTGGAGCCAGCAGACTTCTTGGCGGCGAGCTCCTGGATCTTGACAATTCGCTCACCCTGAAGTTGGAAGAGAGATTTGTGGGAGGGCAGGCCAATGTCGTAGCAGCCCTTGGGGGCAGAGCTACCAAGACGGGTGCCCTGACCGCCAGCCATGAGGACAACGGCGACCTGACCCTTGGAGATGAGGTCAAGACCGGAGTCGTACCACTTAGAGATATCATCGGCACTGGAGTCGAGAATGCTAGCGGTGGCAGATTCGGGGAGAGGCTCGAGGCGATCGGGCTCATCGCTGGTCTTGGGAGGGTTCAAGGCGCGGTGTGTGATGTCGTTGATATGGGCGGGGTCGAAGCCAGAAAGCTGCTGGTACAGAGTTCCTCGCTCGGCCGATGAGAGAGAGTCGTAGAAGGTGAAGACTTGCTCTTGACCGGCCTTTGTGTACTTCTCCTTGAGCTCGTTGAGAGCCTCGGGGCTGGGCTCAGCAGGGGCATCATTGGACTTGCCAAGGTGAAGGGCTTGCTTGATGGCCTCCATTGTGATGTAAGTGTATGTGAGGTTTGTGAGAGTTGCGGTGAGAGCGATCAGAAGCTTGAAGACGAACGTCCAGAAACTTCACAAAGACGGAGTATTCAAAGGCTGGTATTGAAGAAAAGAAAAGAAAAGAGTAATGAGCTAGGAACTATGGGGTGGGAAGAATTGAGATCTAAATACGAATTGGAGGAAGTCGATCTCGGAAAGACCCTTACACAGCAACCCGCAACTTTCCTTTACTTCTCCCGTTGTCCCTGACGTCTTCGGTCTTACCTCAACTTCCCTAGCAACTAAGACGCCTCTTAGCTTACCTGGTTGCTACGCTCTTACCTGACTTGTAACACCGTTTACCTCACCGTAAGTAAGGTAAGGTACAATGCTTGAAGCTCCTCCCACGCTGCCATGCAACGCCAACCAACGTCGAGCAACACTGATGCCCCTCAGCTGCCCCGCCTACTCCGTTAGTGCGCAAGGTCCAATTTGAGCTTAGTCCGCCAATTAGAGTGGGGGAATCGGCGGCTGAGGGACCCCATCGATCCTGCTTCATGCTCACAAGTTGGTGCTGATGCAGCGGCTTGCTGAGAGCGCTATAGCGCCCATGCTGTTGCGCTGCCACCTCCTATTGGATTTACTGGTATGACAACTGATGCGTACGTAAGCTCAGCGACTTGTACAGTCAGAGTTTGTGTTCAAGATCCAGAAACTCAAAGAATGTACTGATAAAGAGTGTAACGGCTGATGTCGTATTTGTCGAGACTACTACGGGGATCCGCGATGTTCACGAAAAGGAAAAATGATCTAGATTTTCGTCAGGGACCTGCAGGGTTCGTAATCGTCAACTTGTCTGTCTCCCATGTCTCATAACCCCACTATGACATTGTCGCCCATAGCTCAGACACGAACGGACAGGGCTGTTTTATGAGGCTGTGGCGGCTTACATTGGGTTACAGGTGCTGAAAATAGCACTCTGCTAGGAGGCCAGGTCCTGGGTCACCTTGGTTACGATAAAAATCCGTGCACTATATTTTGCCTACCAGCAATACTTGGGCTTCATTACATCTCCTTCATTCAACATCCAATGATAGTGACGATCCATTCGGTGAGAACGAGGAAAGTATGCAATGCTATCAAGGTGTTTTCATTTCAAGAACATGTTCGTGTAGACTCTTAGCTGAAAGGTCATTAATTGTCGGACCCAAAGCTCCTGTTTCTCGCTCCGGAGACCTTCAGATCTGGCTGCCTGTGGCGAATGAGCCAGACCAGTCTTCATACTTTTACCACATTATTTTGTAGAACAGTTGCCTAAAGCTAAGATATCAAGTAATAGATTCACAAATATGATGTATTGATCTCCGGGAAGTATTTAAACGCATATGTGCTATTCCATCAGAAGTCTTTGAACCGCCTCATTATTCCTTGTCTGGCAAAAACCGCTAGACTGTTCTATAGTTACTCCCACTTACACCAACAGACTACCTAGTCACAATGACGAGAAGCAAAGCTGCTCAAGAGGCCACTATTCAAGATCCTGTAGGTGACGATGGTGCCGAACAGGAGCGGGATATCTCAAGCTCGCCTCCTCAGCCAGCAACCTTCAAGGGACGTCTTCAAATGAGTGACTTCATGTTCAAATCAAACGAATCTTCAAGTGGCCAGACTTCCCCTATACGAAGATCCCCGAGATTCACAACTCCCACCATTTCGACCTCAGTCTCATCCGCTTCAGCCGCTAAAACGAAACGGACCAAAGAGCGAGATGTTGAAGACAAAGAGAAAGATATTAAACCAAAGAAAAAGAGAGCACGCCAGGCTTCTGGATATGCGCCTCCTTCAACATACGCACATCTCAATGGCCTGCCAGATGCCATCGCCTCAAATCTTCTCGTTCTCTTCATCGGTCTGAACCCTGGTATACAGACAGCACGAACAGGCCATGCATATGCGCATCCGTCCAACCTGTTTTGGAAACTCCTCTACTCAAGCGGCCTTACACCGCGTCTCTGCAGCCCAACCGAAGATCGTCAACTCCCTGAACTGTACTCCATGGGGTTCACCAACATTGTCGCCCGACCCAGTCGCAATGGCTCTGAGCTTAGCAAGCAGGAGATGGACGAGGGGGTTGAAATTCTTCATGAAAAGTGTCGCAAGTACCGTCCCGAGTCTGTATGTGTGGTGGGTAAGAGTATATGGGAGAGTATTTGGCGCGTGAGACATGGCAAACCTGTTGGAAAGGCCTTCAAGTATGGCTGGCAGGACGAGTCGGAGAACATGGGGGTGATCGAGGGCGAATGGGAAGGATCCAAAGTGTTTGTGTCGAGCAGCACAAGTGGTCTTGCTGCTACATTATCGCCAGCTGAAAAAGAACGTATATGGGCAGAAATTGGAACATGGGCTCAGAAACGGAGAGCGGAAAGGGAGCTTGAGGCAAAAGAAGAGAGCAAATAATAATGTATAGCACATAAGAGATTGACATTTACTCTTTTGGACAAACACTTCACTACAGCAATTGATTGAACGGCGGCTTATTCCTATCCTAACCATCTAGAATGAACTTTTGCCTTACCAGGCCCTTCTGATTTCAGATTGTAAGTACATCTTCTCCCCAACTCCGTTACGCCAGAAGCCAAAGCACCTAGAGCCTGGCCTTTTACTTGCATCGCTTCTCAACCACATTAGGTCCATTCTCCTCATACTCCTTTCGCGAAATCCACATCTGGTGGAAAGTGCCCAAACTAGCGAGAATGCTACCGCCAATCCAGGCACCGAAGCGTCGCTCACTTGTAAGACCTGCCGCGTGAATCTTGATCTTGAGTCCGGGGTACATCGCCATCAACTCGTTGTTCAGGCGGTCGTTGAATCCGTTGATCAGACTAGTGCTGCCAGTTACGACAACGTTAGCCAGGAGGTTGCCTCGAAGATCGACGTCAACTGCGTTCAAAGCAGAGCGGATGAGCTCGGGGATGGTTTGCGCTTTGGTGAGTTGCTCAGCGCCGGAGCCATTATATCCGACGGTCTCGTCAAACATGCCCTCTGTCACCCGGAATCGCTGCTCGCGCCACATCTGGTTATAACCGTCAGGCATTTCGAATACGCGGCCGGGTTGCGTCTTAACATAATCCTCATTGCCGGAAACACTGTAACGACCGGGGCCTCGCCAGACTTCTACCACTGACTCCTTGAATTCCGTCAACACACGCTCTTCCTCATATGCGCGGAATGAATCGTTGATCTGAAAGGGGAAGTGTCGTAGTCGGACTGAGGGAGGTGCCAGGGCGTCGACAGGCGTCTTGTTCTCGATCATGAAGGTGGGTGTCAGCTCGACCTTGGGCTCTGATGCTTCAAAGAGATTTCGAATCTGAGAGGAGAGCCAGATGCCACCAACAGGAGACTTCTGTATAGATCGCTTCAGCACCATACCGTCATGAATAGCTGTGACTGAAGTGTTGGCACCGCCCACGTCGATAACTAGAGAGGTAGCCTTGCCAGCGGCAAATGCTGCCAGCACCGGAGTACGACTCAACCAGAAAGCAGGGCAGCCCCAGTTCTCCATGATGATCTCAATAGCCTTCTCACGAGCCTTGGGTGTGTTCCAGGGAGCCTCTGTAATCAAGAGGGGATTCTCGCCCAACGGCTTCTCGGCAGATTCGGCAGCATCGGCGTCGTCCATGGCCACATCGCCCTCTCCGTCCTGGCCTTCTGCCTTGGGGTCGTCGTTTAGACCGTTCTTCGAGGGAGGTGTTTGTCGTTCGGGTTGCAAGCGCTTGACAAGCATGTTCTCCCAAATTCGAGCAGCAACGTCCCAATCCTCCACCACACTATCCTTATTCATGTAGTTGCGGACTTCGAAGTCGGGGCGAGGGATGAGGCACTCATCACCAAACAGGTCTTTAGGGTTGTCGCCGGTTGTGTGACCGTAAAATGATGGGAGGATAGATTTGGGAACATCTTCACCAGCGAAGCCAGCTCGAGTGTAGCAGTATCCAGGATCGAGAACGAGGGCAGAAACCTCATCTATATCAACATGTGTTAGTGGAGATCTTTGGCGGGCTGACGCGACATGGGGAGCTAGAGCTGCGCGTACCTCCTCCATAGATGTCAGTGGGCTGCATAGACGTGGGAAGGGGCTGTTGAGCCATGATTGATGATTTATGGATGGTATTCGCTATTTGCAGATGGCGAAGGTGAATTGAACGATCCGGCGCAAAAGTATCGCGGAATTGGTGGAGCTGCGCCAGACCAAGCGATCGATGGATATTTGCCTTGGAACAAATTTCAGCCTCGAGTGGTTGGTAAGGAAAACATAGACTAACTACGCCACATATTGTCGAGGCTGCGATGTGGCGGTCATGGCTCCACCAAAGCTTGCCGGATTATTTTCGGCGAACCGGCTCTCTTTAAATTTTCGCAGATCGGCTCCAAATCGCTTCTTTTTTTTCTTCATACATGGAGCGAGAGTTCCATGTCACCATCATGATTGTAAGTACGCATATGGCTCTCAATTATCCCTCTTCCCTTTGCCTAAATGATGAATTCGCATACTCGCTTCAGAACCGCTGCGATTGACACGGCTTGCTGTGGTTGATTTAAACTGCCAATTTTCTGATTCTAGTGCAACACATTTCTTTGATGTCTTAGCAATGAGTTATTGAAGCACTGCTAACCTCATTGACAGAAGCCATGATGTCTGTACGATACTTGCGACAGGCCAGTCGGCCTTTGATACATTCGATCTCCCAGACCACAAGTGCTCGTTGCTCACATGTGCTCAGCTGTGGCAATTCCTCAAGGACATTATGGGGTTCACAAAGCGTGATACATGGGAGGTCCCTAGCTACTTCGGCCGCTAGGAGCCAAGATGGCCTGGAAGGATATTCGTCTTTCAAGCAACAGCGTCGCACTGAGCTCTGGGCTGAGAAAGAGAGCGAGGATCCTCTATTCGAAGAGACACACCCTCGCCTCGTCCATCATGCAGAGCGCAAGACGGTGCCTGAATTTCATAAAGCTTTTCGAGATGTTCTTGATGATTCCAAGCACGTCAGCGTTTGTGGCCGAGTTCGATCCAAGCGCGTCGTCGGAAAGAATCTTATCTTTCTCGACATCGTGAATGAATTTGAGCGTCTACAGGTCATGCTCAACCGGTCAAAGTGCATGGTAGAAGAGGAGGCAAGGAGTTTGAAGTTCGCAATGTTCAGAAATTTAATAGAAGTGGGCGACCACATATGTAGGATCCCTAATGTTTATCCTGTTATTTCCCAGATGCTTACAGCCTGGCAGCTGTCGTTGGTGTACCGGTTCTTACTAAAGCCGGTGAACTCACCTTGGAGGCCAAGACTTTGCCTGAACTTTTGTCTCCTACCATGGAGCAGATCCCAGAGAAACTCACGGATCCCAAGACCAGAATGCAAGAACGTCATGTTGATATGTTGGTGAACCGACAAGCAATTGATGTCCTCCGGCTGCGCGCCGAGATCACTAAGCACATGCGTGATTATTTTCACTCAAGAAAATTCCTCGAGTTCCAGACACCGATTCTCGCTGAAAACGCTGGCGGTGCGGTGGCCCGCCCTTTTGTTACGAGAGCCACTGAGTTCAAGGATAAAGATCTCGCCTTACGCATTGCCCCAGAGTTATGGCTCAAGCGTCTCGTTATTGGAGGCGTCGACAAAGTCTTTGAGATTGGACCCTCGTTCCGTAACGAGGGTGTTGACGCGACACACAACCCCGAGTTTACTATGTGTGAGTTCTACAGCGCCTACAGTAATCTGGAGGACTTGATCAACCAGACCGAAGAGATTCTCTGCAGTCTAGCCCAACACTCCCAAGATCTCATCTCTACCCAACTCACATCTTTGCCTTCCATCGACATGAAACAGTTTGTGCGACCTTTCAAACGGGTCGAGTTCGTTCCCGCACTTCAAGAAGCCCTTGGGCTTCGTCTGCCCAAGCTCTCATCTCCAGATGCTTTACCAGAACTCCTGGCTATCCTAAAGCTTGCTGGCATCAAGGTGCCAGGTGATGTGCCTGCCTCGTTGGCCAAGCTGCTAGATCGTCTGGCTGCCGTTTACCTGGAACCCATGTCATTCACGGAGCCTATCCTTATCATGAACCATCCAGCCTGCATGTCACCTCTTGCGAAGAGCTTCCTTTGCCCGCAAACTTATCAGTTAGTATCTGCTCGTGCAGAACTCTTCATTGGTGGCCGTGAATTGGCAAACATGTACGAAGAGGAAAACGACCCCGAAGAGCAGAAGCGTAAGCTGCTCGACCATCGAAACCTCGTCAACAAGGATGACGGTAGCATTGCAATTGAACATAATGAGACGCCTGAAGGCGAAGCAGCCGTTGAGGAAGCTCTAGATGAGCCTTTTGAAGACGAGGACGGCGACGCTGCTCCTCTCGATCAAAGTTATGTCAAGGCTCTCGACTATGGCCTGCCCCCTACGGGCGGCTGGGGATGTGGTGTTGAGCGTATGGTCATGCTATTTTCTGGTGCCAACCGCATCAGCGACTGTCTAAGCTTTGGTTCGATAAGAAATGTTGTTGGACTCTCAGCAGCAGAGGAGAACAAGGCAAGTCCCGAAGAAGATAAGAAGCTTGAAGAAGACAAGCAGTCGAGTTCCAAGAGCTCATGAATCAACTCTGGAGGGTTTGTACTATCAGTAGACTTTTAATCATTGCGATGATGTATGAATGATGGAACTGTATAATATTGTAACAATGGCTATAACCTAGAAAGCTGTATAGAACAATAGATGATATATCGCGTTCATGCAGAGTACCTAGGCTTTGCAAAGAATGATAAGATGATAGACAACACAAGTGGGTTTACGGTGGACCAGTTATGGAACAATTATCAACTGGTATCTTGATATATATGTACAAAAGAATAGGTATCAAAGAATCAAATTACATCACACCAACAGCAAACAGACCCAACTCAGGTCTTACCCTTACACGGAAACAGACAGCTGGAACAGACTGCTTCCCTTCTTAGGGGTAGACATGGTCTTAATCCAGTCCCTCACAGTCTCGTCGCTCAAAGATGACCCAAAGTCAAAGGCGTCATCCAACTGCTTGATAGCGACGCTCGACGTACGCTCACAGAAGACAACAGCAACCTTGATGTACTGGTCGGCAGGACGCTTGAAGTAGTCAGAGCTTCCAGCGCCGTTTGTCAAGTGGAATGTGCTCTTGCACTTATCATCACCAGTAGCGAGGACCTCGTAGATGTCGACCTCACCACAGCCTGTCTTCCAGCAGCTGCATCCGCTATATTGGCCGGTTCGGGGAATGCGGCCGTTGAGAGCCCAGAGGGCGGGCATGTCGCCGTTGAAGCCGGTGTTGCCATCGAAGGGCATCTTGAAGTTGAAGAGGAAGATCTTGTTTGAGCCGGAGAAGCCCTCTGTAAGGGGGATCAGTGAGTGATATATCTAGGCTGAGGGGAGGTAGCATACTATAGGCAACATCAGGGACACGAGAGTAACCGCAGCTCTCGTCACACTTCTCAGAGCTGAAGATGGAGAACTCTTTGTTGGAAGGGATGAAGACGTCCTTCAGGATCTTGGGAGAAGAGGAGCCACCGTTTCCGTTGGCGTTGAGGTAAGAGAGAGAGTTACCCCAGGTGCTATACTCAGTCAGTATAAAGGCATATCGAGGAGTGACAGAAACTTACTTGTCAAAGACTCCGGATCCCTCGCCGCCATAGTTACCCATGAAGACAACGTTATCAGCAACACGCCGCTGAGCGTTGTAGTAAGAAGTGCGCTTCCAATGTCCGCCAGGAGTAGCAGTGTACTCTTTTGCCTTTGAGGTAGCCTTGCTCTTGACCTGGTCCACCTTGCTTTTGACATTCTCAACCTTGCTCTTGATCTTGTCCACTCCAGGCAGGGGGTCAGCCTTTAGCTTCAGGGGCTTCTTCGCAGCGTCGGTAGGAGCAGCAGGGATACCAACAGGAGCAGCCTGGGTAGCAGGGCTTCCGTTATAAGTGTTCTCCCAGGATACGACTTGTCCGTCGATGGTGGCAGTGACCCAGTCCCCACGCTTCTTCCTGCGCTGCTCGTGGAAATGACGATGGCCGTGGAGGTGAGGAGAGGGAACAGAGTCACGCTTCTTCTCGCTGGACCCGAGATTGTAGACTGCAAACTCCTTGAGATTGAAGGGGCCTCGAATGTGGACAGACAGCTATAGTATGTTAGTTTATACTGTGAAATGGCCGAGTGACGACGGTCAACTTACATCCTCACTCAGAGGTCCAAGAGCACCGTCGTAAGAGAAGGGCTCCTGATCACAAGATCCATCATCTCCCATCTTTGTAACAGCCTTGAAGCTTCCACTGCTGGAGAATCCCTCATAGAGAATCTGATCAATAACACCGCAGAACCAGTTTCCGCCTTCGTTGACGGCGCTGCCAGAGCATTGCTGTGTGAGGGCCGTGGCGAGGCCCGTGTAAGCCAGAATGGAAAGATTGGTGACCTTCATGGTTTCAAGTCTTTAATCTATTCAGTCTGGGTGACTATAGATATTTTGAGACCTATTATCGAGTCTCTGAGATCGTCGATATCAACAGTTGATAGGAGTGTTTCTGTGAATGTCTTCAAAGAGTGGACTCAAAGACAACAGAGATTCCAAGATATTTTTAAGGAGTGACTGGAAGTAAAGACAAAAAGAGTGTATAGTTCAATAAAGTAAGAAATGCCGAAAAATGCACGACTGATATGTTTCAGTACCAACCTCTAGGAGGAACTCGAAGGATGGGGAGGATTTCCATCCTTCGGTGGGGAGATGGGCGATATTAAAGAGGATCCAAATAACACAACAACTACTACTAGCTACACTACAACTGCTGCAGGACTCAAAGGGGTAAAGGAGCCCAGCGTCACCTCCAAGTCTGGGCAGCAGATCTCAATTCTGTTCCTGGCACAACCCAAGCCTACCTAGAGGTAATAGTGTACGGAGTGAAAATGGCCAAGATAGGTTGGTGGTGTATGTATTTGTTTCAGGCTACGAGGGGACTCTAGAGCCTGGGCCAATTACAAGCGTCAGATGACTTATTGAGAGTGGTTAATAAAGGGAACGGCCTGGCCATGCTGCTTTGGGAAGTTGAGGGCATCACAAAGAGCCACGCTTTGGCGTGTGGATGATGGCGCAGCGGTCTTGGCTTTGGGCCCGTCTCTTGTTTTAGGCTGGGGGCCAAGATGCTTGATTAGACGCCGAGACGCCATATAAGATTGCATTTCCCAGATAATATAATAATATTTGTTGTCTTTTACTCTGTGTGATTCTTTCTCCCGCATAGTGAGTGACAACAGGCAGATCTGTGTGATACAAGTGACGGGCCTCATGAATATCAACGAATATCACACAACCAAGTCATAGCAACAACTACCGCTACTAACAAAGGATCAACATTAGTCGAAACAAAAAAGGCTGGTAGTAGAAAGTGGGTGTGGTCAGTTCCCCTGCAACACCAAGAAAGGCCAACGCTTGTCTAATCTTGGCTTTCCTTGGCGTGTCCCCTAATTTATTTTTGACTCGTAATCGTCACCAGGAACAATCAAGAGCATAAGAATGCCTTTGTCAAGAGGAAAAGTCGGTCTCTGGAATGTCCACGTGCTGCTTGACTCGAGGTGCCCTTTTGAAAGTTAACCAACCTATTGCTAGTGCATTTCCAGCCCCCAAATATTAATGTCACATTCAAATAGTGGAGATGAGCATATCACTATTTCACCAGAACGATGTTTAAAGACGTCAGTCGTCAGTCAGTCATTCATTTTTATACAACTGTCAAGATATCCGTAGTCACAAACTGTTCAGATGAATTTCTCTATTGGACGAGAAGACATTAGTTTGAGCCCTGGCTGATACGGTTTCGCTGTTGAGTCGCGTCTTATTGGATCTGTATGGCCTCAGTTCAGCCACGACTAGGTTATGCTAAACAACTCATCAATACTCAGCAAGTCAATCATCAACGTGCCATGCTAAATATTTCGGTCCTCTTTAATCATCAGATTTCCCGTTTCCGTCAACACATTCATGAAAAAGGCGGGAGTCCCATGAGAAGTCTTCTCTATATCACATTATTCTGAGACATTTTATGCCTGATGCGGAACTAGCTATAAGTACAACTAGCCGTCAAACTCGGCTCGCAAGTCCAAGCTTTTCTGCTTTTTGTGATCTCCAGATTCCATCGCCCTATATCCCCAAATAATCATGCTTTTCCCATAACTGCATAGTGATCTCCCTAGTCATCGAAACCACCCCATTCACCATCATCACCACTGTCCTCATTCGCCTGTAATTTCCTCTTCTTGCTACCCTCAATAGCACCGCGGCGGTTGTTCTCCTTTCGTCTCTCATACCCGCTCTTGGACGTGATCTTGGCCTTATTTCCACTCCGGCGCGCTTCCACACCTCGCTCCTTGAGCTTCTTGCGGTCTGCCTTGCCGACATTAGGGAGAGCATCTAGGAGCCACTTCTGCACCCCGGCCTCATCTCCTGTTTTGCCAGCCTGCTTCTCGCTTGCAGCGATAACATTGGCGACCATCTTGACGAAGGGAATGTCCTCCTTGGTGTAGAATGTGACCGCCACACCACCTTCGCGACCTGCTCGGCCTGTTCGTCCTGCGCGATGGACGTAGCCCGCGCTGGAGCCGGGGACATCGTAGTTGACAACACCGTTGACTCCGGCAAAGTCTACACCTCGTGCCAACACATCTGTTGTGATCAGAACCCAGATGTCTCCAGCACGGAACTTGCGCATGATGGAAGATCGAGCAGAGTCTGTGAGACCACTGTGAAGGGCAGCTATTCTTGCTGCACCTCCAGCCTCTAGAGGAATGTCGTATTGTAGCTCCTCGTGCAGAGCAGTTGCTCGGTCAATTGTTTGCGTAAAGACCAAGAACGGAGGCCGGAGAGGAGGGCCCGAATCATCAGCAGCCGTAGGATGTAGCAGCTGTCGCAATGCCAGTAGTTTACCTTGCTCAGTCGCAGTGTAGATAAGCTTGTGAGCAATGTTTGGAACAGCAGTATCCTTGAGACCGACGACTAGTCGCACAAAGGGCTTCGGTGTGATACCCAGCGACTGTGCTCTTGAAGTCAGCTTCTCCGTAACCATAGACTCAATGTTTGAGCCCATGGTAGCAGACCAAAATGACACCCTCAGGTCGGGGTTTGTACATGCTGTCCAGTCAGACATCATGGCATCTCGGAAAAGAGGATCTAGCAAGACATCCGCCTCATCCAATATCAAGTCTCTCACAGTAGGCAGAACCTTTTGTGTGCTTGGAGGTCCCGAAGTAAGAAACTTTAGTAGGAGGAAGGGTGTGGTGACCAGAATGTCAGCCTTTGTGATTTGCTTGGGCTTGTCGTCTCCCTTGCTCTCATCTTCATCCTCAGAATCTGACTCCTTGTCCTCTTCATCCTCAGAGCCATCTTCCGCCATATCCACTTGCTCGGCTGAAAGTTGTGTGCGCTTCTTCATCGAGACGACCTTCAGCCGAGTTCCATGAGCAAGCTTCTGTCCTTCGCTAACGATCTGATGCACCAGCTCTCGAGTTGGTGCAACAATAATCGCCTCGAGTTCGTGAATATCGTCGAGGCTTTGCTGCGAGCGCCGGCGCAAGATATTGTTGATAGCGGGAACCAAGAAACTGATAGTCTTTCCGCTTCCTGTCGGGGCGATTGCGAGGAAATCGACTCCTGCTTCTAGTCCATCTTCATCTTTCAGGGCAGCCTGGGGGTGTACGAGAAGAGGAAGACTGCCCATCTGAACTTCAGTAGGAACTCGGTATCCCTGGAATACAAGATTATCGGCGACCTTGTTTGAGAGACCGTAGGCATTGCGCAGCTCGCCAAAGGAGTCCAAAGGCTGTGGAAAGAGCTGCTTCTTTCCATCTTTCTTCACTTCGACAGCCGCCTTCTTCTTTTTCTTGCTCTTCTTGACCTTGGACTGATCCTCTGTCTTTGAGAGTAGAGTGATCTTTAATCGATGCGATCGTAGCAGCTGGCGACACTCGTCCTCACTCAACAATCGAGACGGCCGTGTAGGTTTCGGTACTTGAACGGGCTCCTCCGTCTCAACAGCTGCCTTGACTACAGGCTCTGGCTTGGGGGCAAAGAAGTCGACTTCGGGGAGCTCATGGTGAGCTTCGGGTTCGGGCTCATTCTTTGTTCGCTTTCGCTTCTGGCCGCGCACCTGATCATGGTAGAGCTGGGGGTTTGTAGATGTGCCAGCCGAGGGCAGCTTCTGCTGAGAATTGCTAGAGTTTTGGCTGTTCTTTTGTGTCTTTTTAGTTCCACGGGATAAAACCTTGAGGATATCCATTGTAAAGGAAGGGTATGCGCTATAACGCGTGCTTGAGCAACGAGCTTGGGCTGAAGATCCAATGTGAAGAAAAGTGCTAGCAACTGAGAATTGCATTCAGAAATTTTGGTGGATCCATGTTGGCTTGACGGAAATCATTGCGGATAGTGGGGAGTGGGTGGAGAGTATGTGGCTGGTGTCAAAGGAAGCCATGCCTGGAGCACCGCCACAACCGTTGAGATCTGCTACCTAAGGTTACAGGCACCGTTCGTTAGTGTTAGTGGGCGCTATGGATGGTTCAGTAAATCCCCGACCCGAGATCGATGGGAAATTGTTAGCAACTGCACACTTTTTGAGCATCAGGAACGCTCCATGGATGATCCATTATGGGGGATCATCTTACCCAATGAAACTCTTGGTCTGCGCAGTAAAACATGTTCGATTAGTGTCGATCTCCGTCATAATCTTATCCAACTTTTTGCTACAGGCATGAGCATGATGCATCCCAAGGTTGACGTCACTCTGGCTGCCAGGATAGCCAGCAATCAGGATTTGGAACTCCCAAGCATGGAAAATACGTGAAACTTGGTATTTCTGCTTCTGCTTTTGTGTATTTTATGTCTTGCATTCCCCGTTTCCATTCTGCCCTGCATTGTCACTCTTGCATCTAAAAGCAGATCAGATCTTCAAACTAGTACATATACACATCACATCTTTTTAACACAGACAACCGCCATCATGCCGACTATGCTTGGTCTTACCAACGACCGCTCACCTCACGGACTTAATGCGGAAGAAAGCAAATTCGGTGGTCCCTCCAGCCAAAGAGGCATGGAACTTACCCCGCGCCAACAAAACGGTAGCATTGTATCCGGCATCGAAGGCTCCGACTTCTTCAACGGCGGTGGCAAGCAAAAGGAGCACGACGCAGATGAGGAATCAGATGAGGAGAATCTCAAGACCATCAAGGGCCGTAACCTCTCCGCCGTCAAGGAGATGGAGACTCTTCTCTGGCGTGCCCTCTGCGACAAGCCCAAGACTGCCCTCAAGTACATCGCCAAGGACGCCGTCATGTCGAACCGCTTCCTCTTCGGCGACCCTGTCCCCCGAACCGCTGACTCCGATCCCTCTCTAGAGGAAGAGATCAAGCACTGCGAGGAGTGGCTCGCCTACAAGATGCACGACCCCCAGCCCGTCGAGATTGGTCTCATGGCTGCTGCAATTGGCTACAAGCTCATCCTCTTCCGCCAACTTGACCAAGGAGATGGCAACTTTGGCATGCAGACCGTTCAAGCTACATGTTCGAGCTCCTGGAGGCAACTTGCTAGTGGCGACTGGGAGCTCACTAGTATGTTTGCTGGTTAAATGGTTTGATGATATGGATGGTTTCATGAAATGGACAGGCGTTAAATGATGAATGGAGTATGGGTTAATGATTCATGCCTAAACGAGCTACATCATAAATATTAACTACAGGTTGCTTGCACATCAAATATCTATGTAAAATCTTTGGTCATTCATTCAGCTAAATCTGTACGCAATATGAGGTGAATAATAAGGCTTTTATCATGTGACAAACAACGCTTTATTGTCCACTATGTAAACTTCTTGATACCTTCATGTCAAAACAATTAATACCCACGCTTCAACTAAGATACTGGTAGCTGCCTCCAACTCAAGCTCTCCAGAGTCCAGTATTTCCCGAACATCACACATCAATCTAAGAAGTCCAACGTCTTGGACCAAGCCTTTCGATGATAATCTCGAAGGTTGGATCTCCCTTCTTGTTTGGTGGAGTTTTCTCTTTCAATGTGTCAATAAGATGTTTGATCCTCTGCTGTACCACATGAAACCTCTCTTCAGTACGAGCTTTTCGTCGATATACCATATCTTCTTTCCCAATAGTACACTCGAGGGAGATAGTTACGCCGCTACCTTCCTCGAATCGTATCTCGTTTATGATATCTGCAAGTGACAATCTAAAGAAGCTTCGTGCTGGACACCATTGATAACTCGAGTACTATTCGGTGTGGTAGACAGTGAAGTCGATAGCGACCAGGCGGTCAGTTGCAAGTACTGTGGCAGTAGAGTCAGGGGATGAGTGGTCACTTGCAGTTGGATCATGGCTAGGTTTTTGTTTTTTGCCATGCTTTTGTTCTTTGCCGTGATCTTGTTGTTGATCGTGATCTTGCTCTTGGTCGTAGTATTGCTCTTGGTCATAATCTTCTTCTCTGCCATAATCCTCTTCGTTTAGGTAATAAGAAAAAGGTTCTTCTTGTTGTAAGTCCTCTGGTATCGGTGTATCAGGCCTTCTTCCGACGCCTGATTGGCTATCTTGAATTCCCATATCCTCTGTGATCGGAGGATTTTTCGATTTGGACTGATCAACTGGAGAAGTCGATATTGATTGCACCGAAAACTTTGGTGGTTCAGCATTGCTGTTCCAAGCCTCGACCGAAGAGGAGATAGGATTATCTTGACTTTGGGCATGGCCACTCTTTGCAGATACATCGTCATCTGGCGCTGGATCGCCCTTGTTGATTGTTTTATCCAACGCCATGTTGGGCGCCTCTTCCGTGCTACCGCGAGGCAATGACGATGACTGATCGTGGCTGCCAGATCCGTTGAGGTTCTTTGGACTATTTTCTGACTGCTAGAAGATATGTTAGCACTCAATGAAGCAGAATGACAATTGCTCAATGCTCTGGGCATACAGTTGGGTCAATGTGACGGCTTCTGACTATATTAGACATTCTCAAAATATCTTCCGGTTGGAGAGGGATGCTCTTGGGGGATCTCTTCGAGAATGGGGAAGGACATGGACAGAATTTGCTTCTCTTAGTGGAGGTTCGGTTTGAGTCAGAAGAACTTGCCATGGTTTTTGCGGTGGTGCTCGGATTGAACCTGTCCTAGCGATGTTGTTTCAAGAATGTGCGCTTAATCTCTGTATCTTCTGACGAGTGTTTGATGATGATTAAAGAAAGTAGCCTTGCTGTAAGTGACTGATTGTGTTGAAAATATTGTCTTCTGATGAATGTAAGGACGAAGACTGGGTAGGGACTCAGAAAGGATGAATACCTTAGCGAAGCTTCGGTATAGGCCAGGTGTACTTACCTTACGAGGCATCGCAAAATCACAAAGGCAAGTTGGTCCCCTGGAAGTGGAAGGTGCCACTATCACCTTGAGGAGAGCTTCGAAGTTTGTTAAGGAAAGAAGGCCATGCAAGCTGGTCATGACAAAGCCATTGCTATTGTCGAGCAGCCGTTGAGGGCAAGAGCAGACATCTAAGACCTCGAATCAGGGCGCCATATAATAACGAATACATGCATATAACCAAAAGGTCCCCTTAGACTTATTGAAAGCTTCGAGTATCCAAGTCGTTTTATTTCTTATGTTTAAGTTCATATGTTCCCTTACCACGGCGGAGCACCTTGTCATAATGCCCCGAAGAGATAGACTGAAACAGCTGGAGACTGATGAAATGACTACATCAAATGTATCAATTCTCTAGCATAATAGCTATAACATTATTTGAACTCATGACTGTGTTAAGGCCCATGATCGTTCCAGCACCGAATGCCATAATTTCCGTGCTCTTGTTGACAGCGAATGCGCTGAAGCACGTCTATCCTGTTGAAAGATTTGCAGTAATAGTGGCTTCGGTCAAAATCTCCAGCTGGTAGCTCACTTCAGTGTAAGATCCAATCACGTCTTGACCGACCCAAGAGCCTGTATCACGATCTTATCCAGGCTGTGTGGCGGGCAACGGAATTCCAAAAACGAATTCAAATGTTCCCAAAGACGCGATTGATGATGGCCAACGCATCATCTCCATTTCTCTGTTACTGCAAGAGCACCGCTAAGCCTCGTCTGCCGTTCCATATCTCCAACGTTTCAAGCTCTGATATCTTCAATGCGGCGTCATGATGTCATGGAGCATGTTGCTAATATCTCAGGGACTCGTGTCGTTATATATGAGTTTTGAAAGTTGACGCCGGAGATTTGTGACTTGTAAGTTTGTTCCCTTCATTCATCGACCCATCTCTTACGGGAAATCTCTAAGTGGCTCAATACTGATCTCGTAGTCCAGCCTCTTTCCGTGATTTTTCACATCCCGTGTATCGCTCTCAATAAAACGGAGAAACTGCTGACGAATGTTCCCAAAGACATCCTCGTTGTACAGATACACTTGCCGGAGACAAAACTTGGGCCCGTATTGGCGTATGCATAGCCCTATTATCAGTTCCTTATCGTTCATAGGCAGGACGTCCATAAACTGTCTGAGGGTCATTGTGAAGAATTCGACCGCCGAAATGCTGAACGGGTCGCCGTGACTGCCATCGTGAAAGGAAAAGGAGAATTGTAGAGGGGTGGGAGTATTTGTAGTGTGACCGCGGAGATGCGAGCTCAGTAACCGCCTAGCCGCTGCTATATCATAGGAGTTACTGCTGAGCTCTTCAATATCTGGTTCAGACGTGGCAGTAGTATCCTTCTGAGAGAGCGGCGTAGATCCAAGCTTTACAGGCTGGTCTGTAACTGTCGTTTCTGTTTCATTTTCAGAAACGCGAGTACTGCTATCCTCTCCAGTAGGCGGGACTGATCGTATCGCGGTTTTGAACCCGCAGACGATCTCATCCGTGGTATTCCTCACTGCCTCTGATGATAGCTCCTGTGTGTCATTTGTCCTTGAACCTTCACCCATGGAGGCAACAGGCGCGGGAACAGATTTTCGACTCGACCTCCTAAGGTCTTGTCTGGGGGAAACTGCTCGGGCGACTGATTCAAGCCGAACATTGGCATCTTGAGAGACCGGGTTGGCTGTGGGTGCACGGGAACCGTTGAGACGCGGGCTTTTTGTGCGCAACGGCGACGCCTCAGATTGCGATACAGGCCTTTTTGTTGCCCGCACAGGCTTTTCAGTGTCAGTTGAGTGGTGTCCGCATTGATCAAGAGAATTCTTACACTTGTTCTTGAGGGTTGGCTGGCTTCATGAGATGTCTCAGGATTCACATTCTCATTCGCATTCTCATCCTGAACGACACTAGGTAGTGACGTCACAGGAGCTGAGGGCATAGTCTGACTCTGTACTGTACGTCTTATCTCCTCGATTGAAGGTAAGTCGGGAGAATCAGCAGGCTCTCTAGAGTCACCATGTCAGCAAATATAGCTACCACATTTGTTGATACCAATAGCTCACCTCTTGGGGTACGATTCACCAGACATGGGCGATGCTGGGACATCAAATACTTGGTATTCGTAATCAGACTCATCGCTGGACAGATCAAGGGCGATAGGCTCGTCAGGCGCATCACCTCGCTCGAAGAGATTGGTACGCCTCTTTTCTTTGCGAACCTTTATATAGTGTGATCTTCTGTTGTATAGCTGTCGAAAAAACAGCATGGTCAATGTTTTGATGAGCCTATACAGGACAGGTACAAGCCGACTGTCAGTTACTCGTCCATCCAAGACGCGTCGGAAACAACAAGAGGAGATTAGACTGACTGTTGGGTATCCTGTGGATAACGGTATTTCTTGGTGTTTGCAGGAGAAACCTCCTCGGGCCAGAAGCGAGGACCATGATTCTGTCTGACAAGGAAATCTTTCGCCAGCCTGCGAATCTTTTGCTTACAAGGCTCGGAGGACCACTCCAATATATCTTTGTCGTCGATGATCTTTTCGTCTAAGAAGCGGTTCATGTGAAATTTACGAGCAGTGTTGAACTCATTGAGTAGCTTCTTATCAGCATCATCGCCAAACCCAAGCTCGCTGAGCAGTTTCCTGATCGGAGGCACGTCCTTGGTAGTCCTCGTGCGAGAGGAAAAATAAAATGGCCCGGTCCGACGCGCGGTACCTTTCTTCCTTGAGGTCATGATCAGGACGTGATGTACGTACGTACGTACGTACGTAGAGGACAATTCAACTCAGGGATATGCAGAACGGATTAATGAAAGAATGGGACGGCGGTAGAACGGGGGGGCTATTTAGTTAGATTGGATGGTTCTGCAACGCGCCCCAGATTCCGACACCCCTGTCAGAGCCTCAGAGAAAAGGAGCATGGGGGGGCTCGGGTCTTCAGGGAACATTACAGTGGAGGCATGGTAACTTTCCACACATTACGGCCACCGACCAGTTAGATCAGCGGACCATTGCTGTAATGCCGGGGCCAAGTCTTGCATGTTTACATATAAACCTACAACTGCAGCAAAAGAGTACACTAGCCATGCACGCTGTGATGCTGGTTGTTGGGCTGATGTCTCGCTTATTTACGTCTGATGGTGTCGCGCGCGGATCAGGCGACGGGCGGATGTAATAAATGAGAGTTTCCCGATTTCTTGTTAGGGAATTGATGTCGTATTGAATCAGACTTTTAATCTGACTGTAAGAAATCAATCCATTGTTGCATACCTAGGTATCGTGCATAGACATTGCATTGTGTAATATTATGTAATCCATTGTTTACTGTAACGATAGATACTACAGCAGCCTTGCCCACTGTCTGTCCTTCTCTTGCTCTGCAGCCACAAATTTTCCTTCCATAGGTAGTTTTCTCTTCTCTCCCACAACAAAAAGCAAATCCGAAGCTATTTCCCTGTTTTCTGTTTCTCAAGGGGCCATCTACCCCTGTGAAACCACGGCTACTTGCATTGCGTAACCACCCGTTGCACTGTTCGTTACCATTTCCACAGTATCAAACACTTTACCGACACTCGAGCGGATAACTGACACGCCAAAAGCAAGACTGCCTCGTGTTGATCTTGGTGGCTGTTCCCCATAGTCCGAGAAACGCGTGCTCAACCTTGCACACACATGGATACGATCACATTCCTTCCCAGGTCTCTAGGTCCAAACTCTAGAGTTCTCTACCTATCGACTGCTCTAAACTAAAGGTGCTATATACTCTGTACAAATCTGTTATTACAAAAGTCTGGTACATGATAAGACAAAACCCACAGAACAAAACCCTGTTGACACATTCATACCCGTATAACCATTAAAAGTCGTTGATCCGCCAATTTCCCAAGAATAAAACCACAATACAATACAATACAATACAATAATACAAACACAAAGAAAGAAGAAACCGAATTTGTACCCATCCATACTAACGAAACTGTACAGTCCCCTTCAGATAGAAATGGGCTTATCAGAAAAGTAAATCCTGAACTGTTGTCTCTGCAACACTGGAGTAGATCCAGCACCAGAATGTCGCTGCATAATAACTCCCAGGCACTCATCTTTGAAAGACTCAAATCCGTCTTCGTCGCCGGCCTCGAATTTTTCACACAAGTTGGACGTTCGGCCTCTGAGAGACATGTGAAGGGTTCGGCCGTGCCTCAAGCCCAACTCACTAGCCACAGCCGCAAGAGACATGTGGAATAAGAAAGATGACGGCTTCCAAGACATGAAGTCAACGCCATTAGCAATGTCGGATCTGATGACTATGGCTATTTCGCGTCCATTCGGTCCTTGTCGCTGTGTGTCTTGAGGCTCCAGGTTGCCAGGGCGGCTGCTTTGTTGGCTCATAGCACTGCCCTCTGGTCTCACTGTAGACTCCGCCTCCCGCTCCCGACTTGGTCCAGCTTGAACCGTTGGGGTCTGCCTGACCGGCACCTCAGGTAGCTTTCCCTGAGCTTTGGCGGAGAGGCCAGTGATAGACGTACCGCGGGCATCTAGTTCTTGGTCTGCACCCGCTGCTATGGCTGCCTCTGTAGTCTGCCTTTCAGCCTGGCGAGCTACCTCTGCTCTGATAGCTTCGGTTGGAGACTGGCCTTGTGTATCCACGGCTGAAGTTCTTGGGGTGGAATCATTAGTGGTGGCTGAGGGCTGTTTGCTTTGGCTCGCATTTCTTCTGCCCTGAGGTCCAACTACAGCTGGGGGAGGTGACGGAGTTGGGGTTGGGTCCTCCAAAGCTTGAATCTGTTCTTCTGTAGCAGCCCCCTGGCGATAGACTGGCTTGCTCTTCCGCTGAGAGCTTCGGACTCTGGGAGGGAGGCTCTGTGTCTTTCTGCCACCTCGAGTGCTCTTTGGAGGCTGACGTGTCGGTTTCGCAGACGTGCTCGGGTCTTGTCTAGGTACTTTGGCCTGGCGGCTGATATCATTGGAGTCTGGCTCGACCGGGCGCTTGCCATTAATATGTGCCTATGAAAAGATTTAGTCTCAATAAGATGAACTTGATAGAAGACACTAACAGTTTCAGTGGCCCCTGGAGGGCTTGGAGGCACTTCGTACAGGTCTGTCCTGGACGCGCTCTCTGCTTCTTCGGGAATAGGCATCATGTTTCCCTCTGTGTCAGGGACTAATTGAGAAGACGAAAAGGGTTCAGAACTCGAGCTTTCCTCTGGCGTATCTCGTCGTTGTTGTGCAAGAATAAAATTGAAAATCACTCCCTGGCCTGCAAAGGGATCGTCTCTTGGGACCATGTCAGAAAGCCATACTTCTGAGGCGGTGGAGATGTTCTTACGTGGACAGCCCTGATGTGTTGGTCCTGGACTGCATGCTCTCAACATCTATAGGGTTGTCGATACTCTGGCCTTTGATAATATGCGAGTTATTGAGGACTTGGTGTTTGTCGTCACTCGGCGTGTCCGGGGGCTTTAATGGTGAAGTGTCTCTATCGCTAGGCTGTGATGGTAGCTTGGTGGTGGTAGAGTTTGAGGGTTTGTTTCGCTTGTACTCTCGGGCTGCACGCCAAAAGACTTTGATCATGAGACGACGTATCCTGTTTGAGTCAGCAATAGCTCATGTCTACCTAGGGAATACTGTATGTTTAGTCCGTCTGGGTCTGAACACTCACCGAGAAGAGTCTTTAGAATATTCAAGACACCTTGTGTTGACAGAGTTATGCCTCGCAGGCCAGAACTCAGGCCCCCTTCCCTTGGTATCGAGAAAGTCTTTGGTGACCTCTTGGAGTCCTCTCTGGTGAAGAGGCAACCTCCACTTGGTGAGTTTATATGCAGGTAGTTTGGTGCTAGGAGATACGAAGGACTCGATCTGGGCTCTGATGGCCCTTTTAAAGGCGATGTCCTGTTCTTGGCCTGGGTTGCCGTAGCCAAGGGCCTTGCGAAGTTCTGTGAGATGGGGGATAGTGGAAGTTTTTGTAGTTTTGAAGAGTCTGTCAAGGACTTTGGGGGGGCTTCCCTGGCCTTCGACTGGTTCCATAGTGTTGGCAACAGAGATATATATCTTTGAGGCAAACGTGTGCATCCTTTTTATGTGTAGGTAGGTCGCTTTTCAGGTTGGGGACGAATCTTGCCTGATCGACCGCCGATTGAGAGATTGCCTTATTAGGGACAGGATCACACTTGAGCACTCAGTAAACTACCAATTCATCTGAGGTGAGTGCTAAGCTTTTGGTCCGAGTTGAAACCAGGTGAGATTTCTTATGAACATGCACTTGAACTCTGGCGCAAGCATCCGTAGACCGCGGAAGGATAGGGGGGATCCGCGAACCATCTCGGGGGCCGTAACGAGGCAGATTCGCGATAAATTTGCCTTCAGTTTCAACAAGACCTCAATTGCTTTCCCCTGGCTCACAGGTATTAGGTTGGTACCCGTTGTGTGGCTCAATTTCTCAGAGTGTCAGTCGCTCGATTAACCCGTTCTCAATGCCATTGTATTGAAAGGTCAGCTTCTCAATCACCACCTCAAACTACTCGCAGTGTTCAAACTGTTTTACCCATTCAATTACAATCCATTTTATCTCTTGCACAGTGAGCAGAAAAATCGAGTGTACATTCCGTTACTTGTTCTGTCCAACCAGACTGTCGCCTTGTTCACAGAACCAACAGCCAACATGCATATTCACAAACCGCAGCAACAGGGGTATTCAATAAAAATGTAGAAACTCCACTCCACCATAACAGGCTGAGCGTACTCTTCCAAAGCATCTTTGCTCTTTTCTCCTCCTAACTAGAGCCATACTATTGGTCCCATTACCACACCTGTGGCCTCTATATAGGCCTGACAGGGGGGCTGCTAGGAGTTTTAGTATGCTAAATTGCTTAGGATACTAATTTCAATGAGAAGACTCTAGAAGCTTGCTGGGTTTAATTGCTATCTCTGGAAATGTTTCAGCTCGTCCCAAACGAGGTGAGAATGGTACTAATCTTGGCTCCTTGACTCCTTGACGCCTTGACAGCTGTCACTCTTGCGGGCACCATGATCAACTCACCGTCTTTTGTCTCACAAAATCTGCTTGACGGGTTTGTTTTGCTTTTTCCCCGTTGACGTGTCAGGGCGAGGACAAGAGTTGACATCGACACGCAAGATGGTTCGGCACGCTTTATCCTGGCAGTCACAGATCGCGACTGTCCACTCACACTTTATCGTATCCTTAATCTTAGCTTGAGAAAACTCTTCAAGTCGGATCATTGTGAAAGATAACATCAGCCTGTCTCCCTTGTCGTCATCTGTTCCAACAAGGCAGCGTGAATCTCCACAGCGTGAATCTCCAGATTCTCCAGCTCATAGGGCTATATATCTAATTTTAGATAATTGCAAAAAGGTTCAAGAGATAAGGAGAATAGGTTGCTTCCTAGCGAACTCCGCAATGGTAGTTTAAACATGGGGTAGACTCTGGCATGTTGCATCGCTATTGTGAGCATTGAGTACCGACAGCAAGGCAACGGGATCTCCAAAGGGAAATCGCCGGACTCTAGGTTCAAGACTCTGCCGTGCATGATCTGGCTCCTTGTTCCTGAAGACAAGATACCTAGCATTGTAACGCTTCGTCCAATCTCTTGGATCAAAGGTTTCCCAGCAACCCTCCATAGCAACAAGATGCTATCCGGACTTGTATCTCCTGCCTCCTTAACATTGCACATGCAGATGTAGATCTTATCTGGCCCGTGCCAAATGATTCATCTCCTTCGTCCTGGTCATGAAACAAGAGATGCTCCCAAGTTCTTGGACCAGAGGCTGCAGCTCCGGGGCGCGAACCACTACCAGACGGTACCTCGAGTGAAACGGTGCCTCAGAGTAAACGCAACATCAAGTTAATCCCTGTACAAAAGCAGCTGTACTGCTGTATCCTCAGCCATCCAGAAATAACATGCCACAGTAAGAATAGCACGGATGGTCGCTCTGGCCGCCCATTCATTCTTGCGTGTTAGTGAGTGACTTGCATCGTGTGCATAATAGTTATGAAAGGAGATCGACATATGCAAAACCTTCATTGCACAAATCCCTTCTTTGGCTGGGACAGAAATGTTGCAAAAATGTTCCCAATGTTAACTACTACCTATTGTGCGCACACTCCTTTCCTCGAAACAAGTCAAATGATTAGTACTAAACTCCCTCAAGACGATATCAATCATCACACCAATTGGTAAGATGGACTCACTTACATCAGTCAAGATCTCAAGACTTTGACATGCCATTTTCAGGTAGTATCTCCAGGGTAGACAGCCGGCCAATTGAGGAGCACCAGAGCACATAGGAAGACATCCACTACATATGCTCCAATTCTTAACTACCATAAGCCAATGCAAGCAAGTCCTAGTCATTTCAAGACTCGGTCATCATTTGTAGTAGCCAGTCAGAGCTCTCTTCACCTTCAGCTTACAGTCCTTAGTCATACTGCACATCCATTCAGCTGCAGGTAAATATACCGACTCATTATTCCAGCCTGGAGAAGTGCTCATTTATTACACAGACGGACACAGTGTGTACAAGATGTCTATAAAATTTCCCATAGTCGAAGCACCCGAAGCTCGTTCCACGCCCCGAACAAAAGATGACAATGGCAGCTGGTTATCTGCCGATGGACCATATCTCACTTACATCAAGCAGAGCTGTTCTCGACAGCCCAACCTTGAGTTACCCGATGGACGCAATCGTGCTGTTATGCTGTGCGACAGACAGCATGTTCGAGCGACAGTTCTTGGGTTGGATAGTCAAGGCAAAATGCTGTCGCCTGCGGAATTCCCTCATGTTGCACAACTGAGGAATCATTTCTCTCAACTGCGAAAGTTGCGTCAAGATGGCCAAAGTCATCAGATGATCTATCTTGTCGAAGGCTTAAACACAGAAGTTATAGCACTTTTAGGTGACGAACTTCAGATCGACCCTATGTTCTTTGTCACCCATGAGAGAACGTCGACATATCTGCGATGGCCGTATGAGCCCAATCTAGCACCGTGCTTACCCTCACTCATTGACGGAAATCGATCATTTACTGCAAGCTACTACGACATTCGAGCTCTTCGCGAAGAGTTCGGGTCCTTCAGTGTAGGATGTGCAGAATCTGGAAGAGACGCCTTGAGGACGAAGCTCGGCAAGGATTGGGAGCCTACAGTTATCCTTCACAGAAAATGTTCATTCTGGAAAATGACATTTTCTAATGAAAACGATTGGAGTAGTGAGTTACTGTCTATTATTATAGCCCGAGAATAGTCAAATTGATATTCTGTAGTTTTAATCCTCTGCGATCCACCCTTTCGAAAAGCTCATATATGGCAAAAACCACAGCCAAAATCCGAGACGTGGTCACTCAAGACTATAGAATTTTCTGCACCTCCGTTCCAAGGAGGATATGCAGATTTTATCCCCAGTCCCTGGACTGTACGGAGCAGAACATCAGGGCCTTCGCGGGAATGTCTATATGACGACCTGCTTCACTACTACACTGAATGCTACAATGACATATCTGCCAGGCAAGCAGCTCAGCTAGACATGACTGTTTTCATGAGGAAGATCATAGCGTCTCATTACATGCTTTTGATCGAATACCACGACGCGCTTCTATCGACAATGGCATTTCCTCTGCAGCGAAAAGACAATTTTGCATCTGTTCAGACAACATCTCTCGAGGCATCGTGGAGCAATATCCAACTTTTATGCAGCCGACTCAGCAGATATATCAAAGATGTTTCACAAATAATGCTACAGTTGCACATAAAATTTGACGATCCCGTAGTCCCAACCGATTACACACAGTGGACAGAATCCGAGTCAGATTTTCAATACATTTATATGAGATTGCAGTCTCTCAGACAAAGAGCAGAGTTTCTAAGCGAGTCGCTCACTGGAGTTACGGGTATCAATGGAGCTGCCAGGTCGATTCGCGAAGCCAAGACTATCAAGACGTTTACTATTGTCGCGCTCATTTTTATTCCCTTGTCATTCTCTACGAGTCTGTTTAGTATGTCTGAGCGGTATTTGCCTGGCGAGAAGAACTTTGGGGTCTTTTTTAGTGTGTCGTTACCACTCTTGGTATTCATTTTTGCTGTTATACTATTGTTTGATCTGGGATATGATGAGAATAGTAGTTGGACGTTCAAGACATTTACAACCAGAACATGGAGGTCATTATTCTAAGAATATTTCGAATAGACAGAAACTGCTGTCACATCTCATCATCTACATACACATCTTCACCATCCTCTCTTCCCTCTCCATACAAGACCTCGCAAACGCCCGCCAGCGGAATATCCATCACCGCATCCGTTCCCTCACTCCAAATCTCCCTCCATCTCAATCGCCCATCTCCATGCACCCTTCTCTCCCTATTGCGACTCCCCCTCAATCTTCCCTTCGCATCAATCTCCGCCAACTTACCCGCCCCATCAACGACAGTCTCAACACTCGATAGTGGCACTGTCAACATCTCTGTATTAAACGCAGCGAGAGCTACGTAGATGTACACTACTGTCATGACGATGAAAGCCGGTATGGCGAGCGCCCACCACCGGTTGGGATAGTAGTTTATCCCCAGGGCGTGCAGAAATGGTGAAGGGAGATAGCCCCAGAGGAGGTAGATGAGGAATGTCAGACTGCTGAAGAGATACAGCACAAAGCCGTAGTATTCGTACGTCGGCACCTTTGGCGCGGCTCTAGGCACAGGCGCGATTGCATCGTCATCAGATGCGTCTGGTGTTGTTGGCCGTGAAGGGCGTAGAAGAGATGTGAGTGACGGTGAAGGGGGCAAAGGCGTTGGAGGTCGCCCATAAAACGGAGGCGCAAACAGATTCTGCGACAATTGCCGTGGGGGAGAATCTTCGTCTTCTCCGGAAGAACTGGCTGATTGGGCGTCTGAGAGGATATCATCCTCGTCATCTGAACTGAGTGACATGGTGATTGTGATTTGTCTGTTTCTGTATCAAGAGTGTAGTTTTGAAGTGTCAAGTCGAGGTTCAGGGCACTTGGTTGAGTTTAGGCCAGGTACCCGCTACAACGGGGCTGTTCTAGTGCCTCGTCTAGCACGTTCAAGCTTCCGGAAAGCTTTAGGTAGTCTATCCGCACGACCTTAAAAATCATGAAGCGATTGAACTGTAGAACTGAAAAGTACAATAACAGGAAATAGTTTATGACCTGGATTACTTCTTGATTATCTTTAATTACATCCACTATGTCATAAGGCTAACCCCAAACATCCATGTGCCCATAGCTGCCACTAGGTCGACCTTGACCACTCTCCTCTCCTCTCCTCTCCGCTACCCTCACTCTGATTAAGCTACCTATATCCCAAGAGTCATCATCATTAATCAACATCTTTAATATCTAACTATGTCATACACTTTGTACAAAAGAGCCCTCTCTTGAAGAATACTTCAACTCTCACCCATCAATAGGGCATCTATACTCTCTCTCAACAACACCTACCACTCCATTCTGCTGCCTTTCCTGCAACTCATCCAGGCAGCTCTGGTGATATATGTGCCGGCATGCCAATACTACCAAAGGCCCCATAGGCTTGTCCTTATTACTGCCCACGCTGCTGTTGGCGTTGGTCTCGATGAGCATGCTCGACGGCCTCGTGTCGACTCCCTTACCCTTAGCCTTGAGTTCCGTTTCGCCATCATCACCCTTGGCGCGCTCCGCTGCGTTGGCCTGCCTTTCTTTCCTTCTCTTTTCCTCAATAGCCTGTTTATCCTCCCACGCCTCAAACACTGCTGTTCCAGCGACTCCAGGTCCCCAGACTCTTCGGCTGCATGCCTCACACGTTGATCCTCTTGGTCGCCATCCTCTTTGACGAAGCTCAACTGATTGATTGACGTTGACAAATAGGCTGCGCTCCAACAGGCGATTCGATAGCTTGAGGATTGACTCTTCATACGCATACGCTGAGAAGATGGACGCCAGTACTCCTCGAAGATCTGCCAAGTTTGGAGATGACGCAGCCGCTTGTGTCAAGAACGCCCTGAGAATGCGCAGAAAAGACAGGTTGGAGCTGGCATTTGACACCAGCTTCGACCCCGACAGAGATGTCGTCTGGCTGGATGTCGTTGTAAGCAGCGCCGTAAACGTGTGCTGAACCAGCGAGCGAAGAAGAGCCACGAGTTTCTCCTCATCAAACTCGTCGTCACTCGTGTTCTGCTCAGCAGCAGCGCTGAGAGCAGGTGACAATTTCTTGGTGATTTGCACACACGCATCGATCAGACTCAACCATAAAGCCTCGTCCGATGACAGCGCCTCAGTTGCCGATTTTGGAGTCTTTTGTACCAATTTCGACTTCTTAGTCGATGATTTGGTCTGGCCTTGGCATAACCATATGCCAACATGAACATATTTCTGAAGAGCTTCGAGAAGATCCTCAGCGGCGTACCCAAGACTTGGTCCTGAATGCTGTTCTTCAGCACCTGTCAACAGTCCATGCATTGCGGACTCCAAGGTCTTGAGATGCTTGACAAGTCGTTCCATAGCGTCCTTGACTTGGCCTTCCCGAGCCATCAACACAACGGCCGCATCAATCACACCAGTCTCCTCCATCGTCGGCAGCAGCTTTTCGAGCCTCAAGTCAGTTGACTGCACAAGACCAACGTAATCAGATACATGAGACGGCTCAAATTTACACATGAGCTGCACATAACGTTCGACCAAGTCACGAGCGGCCACCAACTTGTGATCTGCTGTTGGCTCCCCCGGCTCCAGCAATGTCTTGAGATATGTGTGCTGTAGGTCTGCTGCATCCTCGGTAGAGTCGATCATGTGCTGATGTAGCTCCAAGCCCTGCTCTGCTAGAGTCTTCGCAGTTAATGCGGCATCAAGTTCAAGTAATCTTCGTGCATGTTCTTTAACAACACTGAGAACTTCCTGAATCTGACGTTCAGTCAGTCCTGAGTGAGGTCGCAGGCATTCGCGGAGGCAGTCGAAAACCAACTCTTGGTCTTCCGGGTCCTCAAAATACGTCTGGACCAGATTGCCATACTGTTTATCTGTCTTGTATATGCGTTTCAGGATACGATAGAATCCTGCCTTCTTGAACAATGGCATCAAGTCAGGCATGTCTGACGGATGATAAACAGAGAGTAAATATTCAGCGCTGAGCTGTGCATCCTCAGCTAGGTCGAGGCCTGGATAATTGCACAGACCAGTCAAGACGCGCGAGAGTGTTGTGCCTGAAAAGAGAAGGTATTGTGGGAACTTTGGAAGGTTCCGCGCAATAAACATGTCGAGGTAGATGGTATCCTCAGGGGCAAAGTCGTTTGGATTCATGACATCCAGCAAGATAGAGAGAACATATTGCCGGTTTATGGTTTGTCCAAAGATCTGTTCTTCTGGCATGTCTCCCCTAGAGCCGTTCATGTGCTGATCGGTGGAGTCATTCAGGAAAGGGTCCTCGAATGCCTCGTTCAACGCGCTCAGAAAGCTAGGGGCATCCAGTTTGAGAATCATACGAAGGTAGGGAAACGATGGCTGCGACTCAGAGTTGGGGATGGTACGGAACTCGTTCCCACTGCCTTTTGGCCAGGTAATAGTTCTCCCGGAAAAGAAAAACCAGTAAATCTCAGATTTAGCTTTGGTTGCCATCTCTTCACTCATCGCTTCATCGTTTGGATACACCCTGCCAGTCAGTGTATAAGACAAATATGGGAAAATCTTGAAGGCGTTGATGCTGAAGAAATCATCTGCTGGATTGTTTGCCGTGAAGTCCCCGTCAACCATGAGGGGTATCAATAGAGACAGAAGATCAATCATCGGAGTGATATAGTCACCAAGTGCCTGATTCCAGACGTAGATCAGAGCATCGTATAAGCTGTGTTGCTTACACAGTAATGTTATCTGGTCAAGGTCCAGTGTCACTGTCTCCATGTGGCAGATCATTTCCTCAAGTCTACTCTCCCACCCTCGACTGACGTAGTGCTGGACCAAATCTTTCACAACAGTTGGAGGCACCATCGTGATGGTCTTCTCGAGGATGTATGGTTCGAGACACTCGAGAAATATGCCTCCAATATCAGCATCTTCGTACCAGTCATACATGTCCTCGAAGAGGAAGTCCTGGTTGTCGACGGCTTGACAAGCTGTGAAACAGGTCTCTGCTAATTGCTTCATGTGCTCATCGTCGTAACTCTCAGGATCCTTCTGACGCTGACCAAAAGCATACTTCAAAGAGGCACTGATGATCTCCATAATCTTGTCACGAACCATGGTGTGACGCAATGAAGGATCTTCTGGCAATCCAACGGTGAGCTTGTCTGCGTCGCCAGTATAGTAAGAAGTGGCAAGCTGAATAGCGCCTAGGTAGTCGCCATTTTCCATCATAGCAATAAGTCTGTCGGCCCAATTTGACAATGCGCCAATTGAAACTTCATTGAAGCCAAGGATAAATATCCTCCCCTTGTACGCTTTGAAGCTCATGTAGAAAGCATCAGCTACGACGCCATGCATCGAGGAATCGTTTTCATCAAGCTGTTCCACAAGAGTGTGCAGCTGCTCTGAGAACAGGTCTGCGTGGTATATGTACTTTTGCACAAGATCGAAGCCCTCTGTCATGCGCATGCTCCTGTCTTCAAGTACGATCATTCTTTGAGAGATCGTAAGCACCGCTAGTACTGAACGGCTGAGCCATTGCACAGCAACAATCGCTTCTTCGCACTTCCACCTGCTTCGTGCCTTGAATCTGTACGACGCAGGCTGGTCCTTATCTTCACGGGGATACTCGTCTACATCCAGCACTGTCAAGATATTGGACCAGCAGTACGCAAGCTTCACCTTCGAAATATCGCTGCCAGTTTGAGGGTCAGGAACCTTCAGTTTCACTGCTGGGAACCATGCCAAACAGCCTGTCATCGCGCTATGAGGGGGAACATCCTTAGGCCGCGCCGACTTGTGTTGAGTCTGTGCTACTGGTGTAGTTGACACAATAACAAGAAGATATGGTGTCAGCATGGCTGTCAAGCCTAGGGTGTCTGTTGAACACTCAACATTGCCAAGGGGTAGAGGTGCGAAGGCAAGGACGGTGCTAGGCTTGACCGTCTTCCCTGGAGGCATTGGCGCATCCGGATATCGACCAAGAATCCGATGAGTTTTCACGGTTCGCCCAAGTGCACCGGTTCCTCTAGTCGCCAGATGCGAGAAAGCCATGCCCTTATTATCAGCTGAAACAAGGGCTGTATGGCGTGTTCCCAAGAACCCGAGGTGAGTGATAGCAACGTCAGGAACATGTCCATCTACCGTGCGATTTTGAAGCTGCGATGGTTCCAAATGTGGTATTGTTAGGAAAGGCCTCGAGGCACGGCCTGTATCCCAGGTAAAGATGTTTCCACTCGCATGTCCTCCTGCGATTGTAGTATGATCTGCGGATATCGCTATAGCAGTGATTGGCCCAGATTCGACAGCTGAACCATGTCAGTTTCATGTAGCGCAACGAGCGGATTGTAACCTACCTTTTGTCCCTGGACCAATAATCATTTTGAGATTTTGGTTATAATCGAACACTAATATGATACCCTTCGACGTTCCAAGTACTATCGTTGCTGATACAGCAAGACAAGTTGGGGAACCAAAGTTGCGTTTCCCTGCCTCAGAGAATGCATGGCCATTGAGCTTCCGTAGCTTTGTCCAACGAACCACCTCCCACGGCGGCGTTGGTGTCTCTAGATCGGCCTGGTCGAGGAGGAATTGCGAGCTTAAGGAGACGTTACGGCTATGGCTGGAAAGAAAAGGAAATGCCGGAGACGACGAGCGAGGTGTATTAATTGCCGAGGAGGAAATTCGCGACTGAAATCGGCGATCGAAAGGTCGGAAAGATGGTGAGGGACTGCTCAGGCCGGGACGGGAGGCTACAGACGGGAGAACGCTGCTTCCAGGAGAGGAGACAAATGATCCCTGTGGGAGGTTAGAATAGGGCTCGAGATCCTAGAATTGGTGCTCCTACTTGAATAGATGGTGTATCGTCAGGTCCCGACAAGACCGAATCTATCGGGCTACCAACACGCTTTGGTAGACCATGCAAAGAGCTTCCACCCAAGGAGCTCACGTCTGAACTATCCTGATGTTGCTGCTGCATGATCTCGCGATATCTATTCGTAACGGATCCGTTTCCTATAGGAACTGGTGTAAGATGACGGTCGGGCCCGTCACTATCCTCGAGTAAACCATCATTAACACCATCAGCACCAGCATCCACATCAGTACCAGCTATCGTGGGCGCATTATTTATAGTGTCGCCATTGTCCAAGCCCACGTCTCCCGCGAGCGACAAATCTTCTGAATCGGCCATTGCACTCTGGATTCCATCACTGCATGCGCAAGCACTACCGCGTTGAGATCATGGCACTGCGGGAGTAAAAGCTGCAGATTGGCGATAAGGCAACACTGTTTATGGAGCTCGGTCAAGGTATAAGATGAACCAGGTCGGAGGGGCAACGGAAAAACGTGGAAGAGTTGCCTTTTCTGGTATGATTAGACTTTCGAGCGCCTTCGATTGCTTGGCTCTTTACGGATCGATCCGCGTTGCAAAAGACGCGAATTAAAAAGGTATGGATTGCGCAAACGAAGCTATGGTGAGCTACGTAGGTTGGTAGGTAGGTCAGTAGTTCGTTAGTTACGCAGCCCCATCTTTTGGAGGTTGGCAGCGGCGCAGCGAATGCACATGCCAAGCCCCAGCCCACTCCAGGTCCAGGTGCGGGCCGTTGGATTCTCCGGACTGCGCTGTGACGTCTGTTGCCGATGGGACGTCGCATTCGCGACAAGAAGTTCCACCTTGAATCGAAGCTTTAACCAAATGCTACACCCCTCGCAATAAACATAGTGAAACACTGGAACCGAACGTCATTCGCAAATCATACTCGAAATGTCTTCGATTGGGCCTCAATTGCCGCCGCACCTGTCGAAACGGAAGCGTACACCTGATGATGAAGACTCAAACTCCAGCAAACATCGTCGCAGCGAATCTCCAGCAAAGAATACAGATGAGATTGAACTAGAAGACTCGGACGATGATTACGGTCCCAGTGCACCTTTACCGCTCAAAGCACCCGTCGGCCCAGCTTTGCCGACATCGAACAAGGATGAGATAGAACTCGAGTCCGATTCCGAATCTGATATTGGCCCAGCACCACCAAAGCCCACGGTTAGGCCTGCGCCGCCTCCCGCCGACATTTCGCAACGCCCAGCAACATCTCCCGACTCAGATTCAGACTCCGAAGATGACTACGGCCCTGCACTGCCGGGCTCAGCCAAAGCGAACAAACCCACGATAGGACCTCAGCTTCCATCCGCTGAACCAGCACCCCAGCGCGACTCGTGGATGCTTGCGCCTCCCACGGTATCAGGCTACTCAGAGCGCGACCCAACCAAGATGCGCAATCGTAAATTCGCTTCCAAGCCAGCGTCGTCTTCTGGTCCCTCGACTGTATCGACAATGTGGACTGAAACCCCTGAAGAGAAGCTGAAGAGACTACAAGACTCGGTACTAGGACGCGCCGACAAGAACACAGACACAACACCGAAGCCAGGGAAGTCTCGGGAAGAGGAAGAACGGAATCGCAAAATTGCAGCAAATATTGAATCGCAACGAGGTAAAAGTCTATACGCAGAGCATCAGGGGCGAAGAGAAAAGGAAGGTAAAAAGGAGGAGGAGGAGGAGGATGATCCTAGTAAGCGGGGATTTGACCGAGAAAAGGATATGGCTCTGGGTGGAAAGATTGGCACCGCGCAAAGGAGAGAGCTGATGAACAAAGCTGCTGATTTTGGTGGCAGGTTTTCAAAGGGATCTTTCCTCTAGCATATGGACGATAGATCTCTGGGATTCGAAGACAAGAAACTGGATCAGTACTTTTTTCTATCCAAATGAAACTCATAAAGCGTAGTTCTTTGACCAACTTTCTACCAATAGTACTATAGATAATTGAACAATTCAAATCTACAAATAGCTTCAAAGCTTTTGTAAGATGAGAAACAGCCAGCCGTTTTCACCCATCAGTGACGATATTTCGATAGTACAAATCACCTATGGCTGAGCCTTTATCTCTATCATTCACTATCACTAGGTAGCTCGTCAGGAGCAGAGTGTATATGCAGATGGAACAAATATTCTATTGCGCCATCTAACTATCAAAGACCCAGAACCCATGAACTCCGCCGCTCCGTTCCCGTCCAGCTAAAAGCGTTGTTTTCTAGCCCAATGCAAATACAATAGCTGTCTTACAGATAGACAATCCCCAAAGAGTATTGGTAATTCCTCCCTTCGCGCTACCTACGCCATCATTGCCTTCATGGCCTGCGAAGCATGATACTACCATGCACGCCGCCTCAGGGGTATATATAGCTCGCCGAGCCTATACGTCCGTCCTCACCATCACCCGAATACACACCTGACCGACCTGCTGTCGCCCCACGTATATGTCATGCGGTATAAAATAAATGCTGTGTCGTCCAAGTCAATTCCTTTATGATTTCGAGATTCGTGACGGTTGTGCCCAGCACTTCATGCTGGGAAAAATGAGAGAAAACCATCGCTAAAAAAAAACAGTCGCATACTTTATATAAGAATAAAGGTCAGGTTCACATCATTACGTGGAAGCTGGTGTGCGATTTGCCGCTTCGAGTTGTGATGGTGTTACAGTCTCAGAACCATTTTGGTTATCTTGTGCTTGTCGCCTCCGGCCGAAACGTAGAGCACCTCGAACAGATGACAAGACACTACCGTTTGATGTTTGGGTAACTTCTGGTGCTTGGTGAGCCTGTTCTGGCTGTTGAACAGGCTCCAGCTCAGCTACAGCGTCTCCCGTCCGACGTCGACTGGCGGGGGCTGGAGTTCCGTTGCGGCCACTGCGGGGACCCCTGATCCATGCAGAGCGGATCGCGGCAGGGAGACCAAAGCGTGGGTTATTCCGCGGATCAAAGCTTGAACCATTGTTGGCACCCGCTTCGTTGGCAGCATCGGGAGCCGGCCTTGGCTTGGGAACATAGTAGTCGGCCTTGCAAAGCGGGCAGCAAGCTCGTCGGCTTGTCAGCCAAGGGTCAACACAGACGGCATGGAAAGCATGGCCACAAGTCAATCCGCGAACGTCGTCATCGTCTTCTAGTGTGTCAATGCAAATAGCACATGTATCACCAGGGTTTTCGAGGCACTCGGGTGGCAGAGCGCCATCAATGTGGTCATCGTCATCGTCGGTCTCCTCACTAGAGATTCGCTGAAGTCGGTTGTTGTTTGCTGTTTGTTCGGTTGAGGTTTGGCCTTCAGTTGTCTTGGGTGTATCCTTTGGCTTCTCAGTCTCGGGCACAACAGCTGTGGCAGTAATTTCGGGTGCCGATATTTCGGGGGCGTTGCTTGCTCCCGTTGTCTCTCCCAGTCCATTCGTCTTTGGCGCGGTGGTCGCCGGTTGCTCGTCGGTCGAATCGCGTACCTTTGCTGAAAAGTCTGGCACAATTCCATCCGCCTCTCGAATGCTGTTAGGTCGAGTAGGAGGTGCAGAAACGCCACCAGTTGTGGGAAGACCCTCCTTTGCGCGATCGGAAACCCATGTTTTGTACTTCATCATCGGGAACTTGTCGTTGACTTCGTCCATAGTCATCAACTTCTTCTCGCGGCGTCTTCGATGAGGTCGAGGCATGTTTTCAAGGGTGATAGGTTCGCCATCTTCATTCATTTGCATTTGTCGATTTCGAGCGTTATAACGGAAGCAGTATTTAACACCAACGATGATCCTGGGATAGTCTGTTAGAGCCTTTTCAAGATATGGTCCAGCCATCGCCATTGGACGAGGCCAGATGTGGGTGCGTAAGCCAAGTCTCACCATAAGTTTGTGAAGACAACACCGAAGCCTAGAGCAACAAAGAAGAGAAGAGGTGAGTTCGACCCGCCTCCGTTGTCTTTCTTCTCATTTCCGCTGTCTGTCGTCTCGGCAGCTGCGTGAGAGGTCGTCGACGAGGGATCCTCCGCGGCGGCAGCGCGAATGACGACATGAGTGACCTCGGTCAGAATTTGATGAACAGCAACCATGTTTGCTTCCGGGCAAATGCCAGAATAAATGCTGAGCAATGTGAGGCTGGCTCGAATTAACTCGCGGGCTTCCGTGCGGGTACCATGGACCGTCCAAGGACAAACGCTGGCAGATGCGGCGGCAAATAATGCACGGGCAGGGGCAATTAAAGTTAATAACTGCCAAGCCTCAGCAATCGCCTTCTGAATGCAGAAAATGCGATGTCTGTGGTATGAAGCTCCCTTTCTTCACGGAAGAAGGAGAAGATACTCGACTTGAAGCGAGTAGTTGGTGAGGTGAGAATAGCCGGGAGGGCGAAGGTGGAGTGGCAGAACAGGCAAGGCAAAGCAAGAGAAGAGACAGATCCAGCGGCAAGTGCGAAAGTGGCCGCGTAAAGGATAAAAAGAGAAGGAAGGAGCCCAAAGGAATGGGGGACGGGGCGAGCGAAACCGGGCCGGGGGGCAGCGACAGATGATGATTGGCTGTGTCTATCAAGCGAGTGGGGCTCAAGCCGTGAGGGGCACTGTGAGCCGGTACCTCTTTAGTTGCAAAACTTAGACCACTTTGAGGGCTAGAGGCTAAAAAGACACGGCGCGGGCTGGAGAAATCCTGGAGAGGCCCTGGCTACTGCTCTGCGCTGGAGCTAGCGGAGGTGGAGAGAACTGGACCTGCTGAAAGAGGGAGGTCGCTGCCGGTTCCAATTGGAGTAGAGGGCCTTGACAGGGGGATTCAACGGGTGGAACTGACGGGGTGATTTGTCTGTGGCTGGAACGACGATTGAGTGAGTTGGTGTGCTGAGTTTTGAGTGTGAGGTTGGCGGTTTGGGGGTGATGGGGGGAGGTGGTTGGTCGGAAAGATTGCCCGTTTCGAGGATTACGAGACGTTGGATAGATATCGCGTGTGATTGTCTGAGTTGCAAGATCCTCAACGGATGTAAGTTAAATGAGTATTGACTTGGCCTGAATCAAGACGTGCGACAAATTGAAGAGATGAATGAGGTAGGTAGGTAGGTAGGTGTTGGATAACCATGAGATAATGAGTAAATAGCGTGCTCAAAAGTCATTGAACACCGGCATTTTAGAGGAACTGCATGTCCGAGAATGTCATGATTGATAGATCTATAAGGGTCCAGAGGTCAACGGAGGCATCCGTTGATAAACCTTGCCTTGTTGCATTTACAATACAACAAGCAGTCTTGTTCCGTATTCGCGGGCGTATTTAACGCAGTAGTACGCTTGCTTCACTCTGTCGCTCAAATCCGTAGGTGATCCGTGGCGCAGTCCGCGGGGGACGACGAAGTCTGAAGGCGTCATTCAAGCGCACAGGGACTCTGACCAGGGGTTCCTCTGAGCTCCTGGGCTTTGTTCATTTTGAGGAATTTTGATTATCGGATTTTCCTTGTCCTATGAGACAGGGCAAGTTTCTGAGACGGGATGAACAAGATTAACCATTTCCAAGAGTCTGGAAGCCTGGTTACATTTGGCAGATCCGACTCACGTTACGGTTTCACTTTAAGCAACCTGTCAGCTCTACTCAAGTCTAAATCAACTCCAGATGCAGTCATCTCACTACCTATAGTTCACTGTAAATACTAATCTCAGCAGGTAGTTTACCAACTATTGAGCTTCCGCCACAGTAACATGCCGTTCGCAAATTTCCGAGTCACCGGTTTACGCCGTTGAAGTTCTAACTGGCAATCAAGGTGTATTGGGGGACTGGCTTTGGCCGCCTACTCAGAAGGCTTTGTTTATTTATTTATTTATCCTTTCTTTTGCTTGCTTTGGAGGCCCAAAACTGTGGCCGGATAATGACAAGCATCACAGCGCTTCCCACCGAAACGGCTCCACTTGTTGCCGACTTAATTCGTCTCAAGCCCGGCCCGCATCACGGAGCTCCTTGTTTCTGAACCGCTCCACTAGGATCGTCATCGGCAAAAAGAAGGATAGTAATTAATGCGAAAATGTTTTAACAAAATCGCACACTGAAAGGTTTCGAGGTAAAATAAGACCAAAAAGGGGGGGCAAGGTTGTTGACAGGTGATGATGCTGAGACTGTCAGCTGTGGCCTCGGCCTAGGTGGTCTAGACAAGCGGCACAGCTCAGCCGTTCACATACGATCAGTAGGCGTAGGGGACGCATTCAATATCTTTGGTTGGCCTTAGTGTGGCTGAAAGTGCACATAGAGTTCGTGTGCCTGCGTATTGATGGTGAAATACGCGGTGCCTCTATGCATAAGCCCAGGTTTCACGGCGAATCCGGTAATGTCAATTCGCAGGTAGCTTATTATCATGAAAAACAACAGCTCAATTCGAATGACGATGTTCCTGCAGTAGGGAAGTGCCATTGTACGACATAACCTTCGATCGGATGGCTCTCATGCAATCGTCAACCCATCACAGGCCTCCAATGCACCTCAGGCCTCGGGTGACAACTGTCTCAAAGAGTGGGGATACGACAATCTTTAAACAAACAAGAGAATATCAAAACAAGGCGGTTTGATAATACGACAAGACTTATTGAAGCAACCTCCAGCGATGCTGAAACACTTCCAAGATGCACAGCACCAAGAGAGAGAGTCGACATGTACACTACAGTGCATCACGTTAAGCTCTCACACGGCTCCCTAGCGTCGATTTAACTTGTGTGGGTTGTGCTTTTGGGATGGTCTTACAGGGATAATGTGCTGCACCCCGTCCTCTCTGGCGGGTCTTGGCTTACTGGCTATCGTCTTGGCTTGTGGCGATTGGATCCTAAATGCCTCGCTGTGATGCATTAACGCTCTGACAGGAAGAAGGTCAGCGGGGTTTGAGCCTCAAACAACCGGAATCTGCGGGAGGTTCGGCTGCAACGGGTTCGTTGGTTCTTTTTTTTTTTTTTACCTCAATTTTCAATCGTTGAAGAAGAAGTTTCTTGTGTCCTCGTGCCTCATGCCTCGTCATGGTTTATCAGGTCATTGCTTCGTGTGTGTTCCGCGCATCCCGGTAGTTGGTGCTTGATTCTTTATGGGGCTATGACGCAGTCACTGAAACGTTAAAGAATAGGCCTCGAGACAGTTGCGAATGTCTTGTCAGACACCAAAGCAAAAGCCAAAGATTCAATCCACGTAAGATCTTCGCTGGTTAACGTTACTTGCCAAAACCCGGAGCTCTCCAGCATCAGAGAAGAATCAACTACCGAGATGGGGGGATGTCGTCGTCAACGCCAGGCTGTGCAGACATATCCCATGTAAGTGCGTTGGATTCTGTTAAGGTGAATTACAAATACCAGAGTCTATGATGTCTACACCATGAGGCTATGTTGTCTTGGCTCTCCATCTTAACATCGACAGCATAGCAATCGCCATCAGTGACATGCTTGTCAAATCATACTGATATGCTCAAAACCTCCCTGTCAGTGTCTCTCCAGTCCTTTCCACTTGTGTCAAATCACAGATGGATGGACCCTGACTCTTGCTGCATGAGCATCGATGTCCTTAGTCAGACGTTTTGACGATCAGAACGTTCCCATCGATTTGGCTTGTTCGGAGGCTTTTGACGAGATGCACACTAAATTGCATGTGCTTTGACGAATCAGTGGTGAGCCCAGGTAGACTTCAGCCATAGATCTTAGGGTAACGGCAAGGCCGTTACTGGCTTTCTTAGATCGTGGGTGATGCTTAGCTTGAGATGTTATATAGAAGTCTGGGCTGTGATACTGGAACCTGGGGTCTATGAACCAGATGAACACATCAAATATCAGACAAAATCATTCAATTTGAAGTATCTACATTGATGAATCCATTTCACTACCCCTCAGCTGTCGTAACTCTTTCACTTGGCTTTGGCTTGGCTCTGGCGTGCCCAGAAGGCGTCGAATGGCTTCATAGACCTAAACCCCGGATGCCACCCCCCGCTTTGCTTAGTTGATGGCCTGGTCGAGATGCCTCATGGGGTACTTCAGCGGAGATGTGGCGTTAGATCTGGATCCGAAGCCAAAGACGTACGATACTCTTGAAAATGCTTATCCTGTCTCAATATTGACTGTTGCAATCGTGAAACGAATTTACCTAAATAAAAAAAATGACCTGGAAGCATTAAGCAATGATAGAAATTGAAAGAGCCTGGTTGAGTACCTTATCGTTCCTTCTCAAGTTAATCAACCAATCATAGACCCCCAATCTTCCTCCACACTGCCTTCCTAATCGAGGCCTTAGACAGCTCCACACTAAAACACAGCAAGAAACAGGCCGCCCGATTAACGCTGCATTTCACACCGTCTAAAACATCTTGACAAAAACGTACAAACAACTTGAACTAATCACACAATCCCTCAAAATGCCTCCTACAAAGCTCCCCGAGTCTGGAAATCCTCTGTAAGTCCTTCCAAACCTCTCAGAATAGAATGGCGGTGCATTATACTTCTACCCTGGTGATTCGAGGTGGAGAGACGATGCACCTCGCAGCGCAGTTTTGAGTCAGCTCCTCAATAGAAGAGGGTGTGTGTGGGCTGACCTTTGCGCGGTTCTTTATAGTGTCTTTCTTGACATTACTCTCGGAGGTTAGTCTTCCCGTGTGTTCTCCGAAGACGGAGCTCATCGCTGCCGAAAGTGAGGCTATTCCCAGTGATCTGCGGAATAGGCCGTGATGACCCTGTCGATATCATTGTTGTCTTCGAGCACTCAATCAATGTTCTCAATTCAAACTAACAATATCAGGTGAACCTCTTGGTCGCATCCAGATCGAGCTGTTTAAGGATGTTGTACCAAAGACAGCTGAGAACTTTCGTCAGTTCTGCACCGGCGAGAGCAAGAACAGTGCCGGCCGTCCTCAGGGCTACAAGGGCTCCAAGTTCCACCGCATAGTGAGTTTCGTATCCCCGATGACAGGTACAATCCTAACTTGAGGAACAGATCCCAAACTTCATGTGCCAAGGTGGTGACTTTCTCAATAACGATGGTTCAGGATCGACCTGCATCTGGGGCTACAAGAGCTTTGAAGACGAGAACTTCACTCTCAAGCATGATCAGCCAGGCCTCTTATCCATGGCTGTGCGTGGTATACCCCCTGCTTCCATGAGATTGTCACTGACAGATTAATAGAACGCTGGACCCAATACCAATGGTTCTCAATTCTTCATCACAACTGTTCCCACACCTTTCCTCGATAACAAGCATGTCGTCTTTGGCAAGGTCGTCGACGGCATGGACGTGGTAAAGAAGATGGAGGCTACCAAAACTGGCTATGCTGCCCCGGATAGACCGAACCTTGACGTAGTCATCTCCCAGTGTGGTGAAATGTAATCGTTCATGGTTTTGCTGGTTTTGTAGACTGTCTCTTGTTGGAAATCACAAGGAAATACGGGGCGGTAAAACACAATCTGGTGCTGCGGAGGCCGAGATCTGTATCAGTAGAGATACCATCCCAAATACACATCTCGATGCGCCCCTGGCTCGGCGCTTTTCATGTCTTACTTTGTTACACTCGTGTCTCTCGAGGTAAATTACATGCAGCTTGTATCGCAAATATGGCTCGGCATCTGATATCACCTTCCTGATAATGACCAGAAGTTGGGCATAGAGAGTCCTTGGGCATAGAGAGTCCTTGGGCATAGAGAGTCCTTGGGCATAGAGAGTGTAAGAATTCATGGTAATCATGCCGAACTATTTGCTATGAACCGATTAGTTACACGACCAAGTTGAACGATAAGCTGGTGAACCAGCCTCAAAGGCTCCCAGAATCACTCTCACCGCACCGTGTTAGAGTGACTGCCGAGATGATCATATTACAGTCCATTTTAACACATTCACCAGAACAACAAACACGTTTCACTTCACTAAACACAGAAATCGATGCGAACTATTTTGAAATTTTTATCTTAAACTCTGGTTCCTTAGATTCCCGCGTATCCCATCGCCCACCGGCAAAGCACCCAACCAAAAGCAAAATCATAACGCTGCATTAAATCATGTGTACATGCCGAAAGAAATTGGCCTACCTCTTCTCTCTCCCCTTTCTCCAACGCCCATAGACACTGAGAGAAAAGGGGGGAGGTGAGAGGCGCATAAAATCAGATTGGTATCTATATATCCAACGCCGTGAAATGCGACCGGCGCCCCTTTTTTGCTGTGTTGTAAACCATATACCTGCATCTCTCGGAGATGAGGAACACGAAGCCGTCTATATATACTTGAGAGACGAAGGAAGGACGGTGAACCTTGACAGTATAATAATATATGTCAAGGAGTGGGGTTATTGAGTAACCTAGAAGTTACCAAACACCCAGTTTTGGCGGCGGCGGAGGAATGGCGTGGGAATGGGAGGACCATCGCTCTGTGTCTGAGAGGGCGCGCCGCTGCTGGTGGAGGAAGTTTCCTCGCGGAACTCGCCGCCGGGCATTGTATGTTGGGGAGCGTTAGCTTCTCCCGAGGAGGTTGGTGTATTAATGTGTGTGACGATGGTCTTGATGACTGTGGAGGGCTGAGGTTGTTGCTGCTGGTCACCACCAGTAGGTTGTCCCTTGGGTCGGGTGGTGTAGAGAGTCTCGTAAACAGTCGAGGCAGTTGGTGGTGTAGGCACAGCATCAGAGGGATGAGAAGTCTTGCTTCGGGTGACAAAGGCTGTTGTTGTGATTGTCTTGGTGCTGGGTCCTGCCTCTGTAGGCTCAGGTTCGGGCGTAGCAAGAGACTCAGCGGGCATGGTAACATAGACAGTGCTGATAATGGGAGAAGGCTTCACAGTCGCTGTGACAGTAACAGTAGCCACGCCACCACCATTGCCAGCGCCTCCGTCGACGGGTGCAGTAGAGGTAGGCCTGACAGCAGTTGATGAAGGAGCAGTGTCGTCGCCTTTGCTGCCATCAACGTCGACCTGGAAGTTGGACTTCATCTGATCCTCGATGCCAGCAGAGTAAATGTTCTGATTGTCGACCCATTCAAGAGTTTGTAGGTTCTTGGCAGCGAATGGTTCGGCGTCAGGTCCAGTAATCTTGATGTCGATAACACTCGAGTAACTCTCGTTGCGGGCGATGGCATCCATGGTGAAGCCATTGGGATCCTTGTCACCGCGCATAAATGTACCAGCCCAGGGGAACTTGCCATTCTTGGTGGCCTCCATGTCAATCTTGTCCTTGTTCAGGTCGGGCCAGTCCCAGTACCAGTAGATGGTGTAGATGTCACCAGTCTTGAGGTTGTCGGGCAGCTTGATGTCGGACTGGCAGGCCAGCTCCTTGGTGGAGAGAGCGCCTTGGGGAGCGAGTTCGCTAGAGCGCTCAGTGCTGAGTTCACCAGGGTTTGGCTGATAACACTGGCCATCGTCGTAGTTGCGCGTAGCGAGAAGCTTGCCACGCTTGTCACCGCCTGTGCCTTGCTTGTTCCAGAGAAGATGAACGTCAAAGAGCTTCTCCTGCTCCTTGGGTTGAGTGGTGCCATAGAAATAGATAGTGCCGCGGTTTCTGGGCTTGTTGGGCTGGTTTTGAGGAAGGGTTGTGTGGCCATTCTCAAGATGCATAATAGCAATGTAATCGCCAGGGGCAGCCTCGAGCATGGGATATTGAGGCTTCTTCTCAAGCGGGAACTTGTTGAGAATTTCTTCGCCAGAGTAAGCGGACTGGCCTGACTGAGGAAGAATGTTCTGGGGAATTGTGTCGGTGAATGGAGGATTCGTAGAGTCGCGAGGCACATATCCACGAGGGTATCCTATGTTCCCAAACATTGTGCCATTTCGAGCGAGCTTGTAGGCATACTCAACCCAGGAGTGCGCCAGGGCTGGAGAAATGAGCGTTGTACTCGCAAGAGCGAGACCAGAGGCCTGGAAGAATTTCATGCTGAATACTGATGTTTCGTAAGGTTTTTTTAGTGGTAATTTGCTGTCGCAAAAATGCGAGTTGGTCGTTTTTCTTTTTCTTGTGTTGAAATAAAATTGCAATGATATTTCGAAAGGAAAGTTGACGAAGAGTGAACTCCGGGGAGGAGAATGAATGCGTCGCGTTTTATGCACCAAGGAGCGGAAGAGAGGCAAAGCCCGTCACTATGGAAATCCGCAGATGATGTTGTTATTGTTGATGAAAAGGGAACAATTGTTGTGTGCGAGCGAACAGTGAATAGGGCTTTGTGGTGTTAAATGGTTGACAGCTGGCGAACACTGGCAGAGTGTGAGTGGCCTTGGTTGACAGGCAACGAGCGGTGACTGAACACTGACCAATAACGAACACTTCAAGCTATCAATGAAAGAGCCTTGAACCTCTGCAATCAATGGTGATTGTGGTGTGTTTGACTTGGGTTGCAGTGTAAGGTATGTTGTTGAAAGACTGAGCGAGCGCCGGCGCAGGTAAAGTGTTGATGATTTGGTCAGTCCTGCTGAACCTCAAGTGAAAGAGGGGAACACAAGGAAAGAAATTTGTTCAATGAAAAAAGAGAAGAGAGAAGAAGAAGAAGGAGAGAGAGAGAGGTGACAAAGGAAAAAAGAGAGAGGTTGTATACCGCTTGCTCTAGTTCAGCATCTTTGGTGTTCGTGAATCACGAACGACAAAACGGGTGATGCGTGTCAATTTGTGATCCGAGAGCGCAGGAGCTTAACGTCAGAGGCTCTTACAGCCAAGAGATCACGACAGCGAACGGATGGTATAGCTTGGATCGGATGGGAGGACGAGTGGTGATGTAGAGATTGCACGAGATAGGGACAATCAAGAACACAAGCAAGTGGGGGGTGTTTCGTAGAACTCAAGTGAGGTAGACAGACACAAGTAATGCACGGCAATCAAGCAGAGATGACAAGCAGGCACCCGAAGGACGAAACACTCTGTTCTTTTAGTCTGGAGAGAAACATGAGATCTGGGACGGGGGATGTGAGGCATTGTATAGGAGGCCCCACGACCTATCGTTAGGCATCATATTGCGGTCCAGGAAACTGGCCTCGTACAGACGGAGTCGAAACGCGGACGGGAAGAAGAGAGAGATGCAGGCATGCAAGGCACGATCATGGCAGGACAGGGCAGGGGAGAAAGACGAGGCGCGGCTAAGAGCATGTCATTGTTGAGATGGTGCAGAGCTTGGCGTAGCATCAGCTAGTTCATCTCATCGTATCGCGCATATCTGATCGCGGCAGCTCATACATGGGCATAATACAGCCACTATGGCGCGTTTAGACTGGGAATGCGGGCATAGAAACAAGAGCACCAAGATCATGTTCGTCGCAGCGTCGTCTGGGGAAGCGCTCAAGGGGGCACAGACTCTGTCCCAAGAACCACTTAACAGAATATGAGCTCTGTAGCCCAGCGCAAGGGTAAGGATCCCAGGCTGAGAATAGATGTTTCCCACGAAAGAGGAACGTTTCGAAACTGGGATCCTGATAGCCGCCTGAATGGTCAAAGAGCATCGTGTCAATAGCTCAGGCAACGCGTCTGGGTCGAGACTCACAGCCCAGCGGTGGTTGGCTATCCACAGAGACGGGATAGTTCAATTCAAAGCGAAAACAAGGATATAGCTGGTCTAGAGTCTTCAAAATAATGCCTGTAGTAGACTAATCTGTTGCCGGGATTATCAAGATAGAACAAGAGAGAGAGAAAATAGTATGAAACGTCTGGATGCGAAACCAATCGGTTGGATGTCGTTGCTCGGTTGGCGCCCACACAACGCGGGCGTCTAAGGAAATTAACTGGCGGCGGTTGCAAGCGCGGCTGTACCTTTTTTAGCGGCCAGGGACCAATTGGCTGTGGCTTGTGCTCTAGAAATGATCGATACAGGGATTTGCGACAGGGGCTGGTTCGCTGTAAATTTAACAGAGAGCAGTAAAGAACTGGTATTGCTGTCTCAGAATTGCGTGGACTGGCCAGTCGCCTGAGGCCTACCGTCGTAGCCAGTGCCACTTCTTCGCTTAAGCTCAGTGCCTAATCAGTTGTGGTCTTGGGCCAAGGCTACGGTGAGAGAGTGAGAGTGGCTTACCATCCATCAGTTGAAGATCTATTTTAGACGCCTTTGTTGGTCATGACTATTATCTCTCACATTTATCTATATGAAACCGCAATATCCTCTTTTTTCTTCTTTTCCTGTTACTTTCTCAATCTCTCTCATTTATTTACTGATTAGTGGTCGTCATCGTCCCACAAGGTCATTTTCACGGTCGCTATAAAATTATCGCTGCATTGACGACCTTGTTTGATCAAGCGCCCGCCCGACTCAACTCCACCAGAATATGATGATGACGAGGCCAGCAAATATCTTGGAAATCTCGTGTTGAACCTTGACGAGGTCGCTCAGCTTGTGGCCGTACATTTTTTTTTTTCTATCTGGTGGTCTCCTTGTTATGAGCTGTTTTCTCGTATATTTCCTTCTTAATGACATGCTGTTCCTTGACTCATCTCCACTGCTGAACCCTCAAATGCAATGCATGCGGTGTCTCGTCGTACACAACCATCCATACCAGCAAACATCAAAAGAATTCTATATTGCTCATTTTATTTAACTAGGGACTGCTTCAGTAACCGACATTCTCCTCCTTTAACATATCTGAGCTGTTCAAGGCATATTCACTCCTTCAGTGCGTCCCTTCAATATCCAACCCTCAACCCAATTCAATCTCAACACCAAATCACACATCGTCAACTCCTTCAAATGAATATCGAATTCGTCTGCACTAACAATAACAAACCTCCTTCACTCCTCAGAAACTCCATAAATCTATCGTCTGAATATTCAATACCTCCGCACCCCCTCAAACTCACTCATCCCTCATCCACGCCCCTCCCTTGACACATTCTCCTCACACGCCCTCTCTGTTCATTCGGTCTTTGGACGTCTTTTTGAGAGAACAACACACGTCAAACACCCAACTATAAACTTGCAAGTACTAAAAACTTCATCATCTTCAGAACATACACCGTAATTACAATATCAAACTCATTTCAACAGCTCACGTGCCTGTGACTGTAGCTAAGTAAGGTATCTCGTTCCATCTCCATTCTTCAATGGCTTCTCTCAATGTCTCACTTCCCCATCCTTTCTCACCCTCCATCTTTCCCTCTCTTACTCCTTTCAGCTTCTCCAAGTTTAGCTTCCGCAATTATTGCTTTTTCGACGTAGATGGCGTGCACAGACTATTTGGGTCCTTTTTTTACTCCTTCAGATTACTTACCTGTAGTCCACCTACGTAAAGGGAACGGAAAAACCGTTGGTTCACACCCTCGGAAGCTTTATTCAATAACCCAATCTCGAGTGGATCGAGATGAAGAAACGCTAAATTCCATCGTCGCCATCTAAACCTTCACGGCGCAGATCCTCCTGGTGCCTGCATGCGCTGTTTACCTTAGTCTCTGTTGCTCCATGTAGTGATCGACCAACAAACCTGTCACTCTAAACTCTCTTTTAGCCACTGATGAGCTGAATTCTGAGACGTCATGAGGAATTTCACTGAAACTGATAATCATTTCCCTACGCGGACATTGAATAACCACATCCATCAAAAAGAGGCATCACAGTGAAGGCGAGAGGTGACGAGTTGGGTGAACTGATGAATTTGATTCTGTAATCTTCCTTGAACTACCAAACGATATACTTGTCGTATCTATAACGAACTTGGTATTACTGTACTCTCATAACCCAACAACTCCGAAAAATCATCCTGAACGCCACCGAGATTACCATAGCGTACCAACCCAAACCGAACCGAACCAAATCCGTAACATTACATGACTATTGTGACATTAAACGCGTAAATGCATGATCCATCTCATCAGTGATCTCGTTTACCATCCTCCTGCTGCTGCCATTGTGACTGGCACATGGCTATCAATAGCATCTCCTCGTCTTCGCTTCATAGGCCTGGGGCTACCATCACGATCAGCTCCAGCCATAGCCCACTGTGATTGTGTCCATAGAGCTGTCTGGTCACTGCTGGTCTCGGGCTTATGGTGTGATCCCCATTCTGGTCCACCAGTGCTGGCAGACCATCCGTCCAGCGCCGGCATATCCCAGCCTTGTAGGCTATCTGGGTTATCGTAGCCAAGTGAACTAGACAGATCCAACCCTGATGTGGTCGTTGGGCTCTGGAAAGGGTTCACAGTGGAGATGACAGGCTTGAGATCTGCCAGTGTTGTTTGCGCATCGTAGTATCCCGCCGTCTGGCTGTGACCGTGTCCGTGTCCGTGTCCAGCAACCGGGTGGCTATCATTTGCTGTGCTGCATGTTGAGGGCATGAAACCAACGCCTGTGCTTGGAGGCATACCGTGATCAAAGCTGGTCGGGTACGACGGCTGTAAACCTGCTGTTGGTGGAGGTGTAGCGAGACCTCCAGCAAAGGACTCGAACAGTTGAAGTCCACCATTGTTTGTCGCGGGAACATTTGGCACCTGAGCCAGGCTCACGCTGGGATCCCATGCAGAGCTAAAAGTCTCGTTCATCGCTGCTGTCATGTGCTGGTTGATTGAAGGCGTGGGCGACATGATGGCATCTCGCGACATGGAGGTAGAAGGATAAACGAGGGCCTTTTGTTGGTGGTAGCGGGACATGGGATCGTTGACTGTCAACCAGCGCCACGAAGTGCCAGCCGGCTTGAATACCGGGTTGTACTTGTACCATTGGTTGGTTGTGTTGAATCGCCAAAAGACAATGCCCTGGCGGACCCATCGGTTGGAGTCGGGAGCACACGACCAAAGTTCTTGGTACATGGCAACCTTGCAGATGAGATCGCTTCCAGTCAGGTCACGACGAGCCCAAGAAGCGGCATCGCCATCGTCCTCGGATCGCTTGCGCTTGCTGCCAGAGCGGTCCAGATCGTGCTTCTTGCGGTCATCTCCCTTGCTGCGCTTGTCCTTCTTTCGCTGATGCTCGACATCAGGATACTGAACAGCCATGCTGAGAATGCTAGCCCACTCCACGGCGGGAAAGGGGACATGAATATCCTGACGGGGGCGCGAGTGGCAGTCACAGTCAGCCTTGGAGTCGCTGCAGCCCCGGCGGTGAATGCCAGTCTCATTGGTGTAAACACCTTGCTTCTTGTCATCACCGTGAAGCTCAGATGGGCGAGTGAGACGTGTAACACACTTCCATCGGTGGTTCTGGAGGTTGGGGTTTGTGATGGCAACCTCGACAAAACCAGTGAGCTCAGAGCCTGAAGGGAAGCGAGCATGCTCATGCAACTCAAGAGTAGCACACATCTCAAGAAGTAAGCACTCCTCATCTCGAGTGGGTAGATCTAGAGTCTCGTAGATCTCAGGCGCATCCTTCTGCCATCGGCGAGTTACCGTCTTAACACAGGCAGAAGTGGTTCTATCCAAAGAGCGGGTATACTCATGGAGTAACACATCCTTTCCAAGTACACTGGGGCTGTCATCACAGTTGTTGTACTTGTTCAGGTGGGGGAAGGACTCTGTGTCCAGAGCGTTGTCCTGAGCGTCATACGCGATCTCATCCTTGAACTTGACCTCAGACGAGGAGACATAAATCTCTGCCGTCTTAGGGCGGACTGAGATAAGAGACTGGAGAGCAAGGAGTTGTGAGAAGTACTCGTAGTTGGGCTTCACATCAGGCACTCGGCCTTCAGCAAGAGCAGTCAGGACAGGGTTAGACTTGAAGGATTCTTGCTCCTCTTCGTCATAGTAGTCCTCAGAGTTTGTGGAGCCAGGCTCCTTCTTCTCTTCAGCAGGGAAGAGGAAGTGGACTAGTGAGGTCAGTAGGAGATTTATATGAGGCACGCGGCAGTGACTTACAGCATCGCAAGTCCTCGAAGAACTTCTTGACCACTTGCATATGACTTGAGACCTGCTTGCGTCCCATTTGCTCAATGCTATCGTTGCTGTTGTCGATTCGAAAAATCTCTTTGCTGCCAAGGATAGCAACGCAAATTGTGAAGATGTACTCGCTGATGAGCATGTTTCGACCATGGAGCTTGCCACCCATAGAGAACTTGCGGCGGCCCATGTGAGGCATGAGAAGAACAGCTGAGTTCCATTAGTACATGTCAAGTATGGAGCAACGCGAGGGTATTCTTACAGTCAACAAAGGCATCCTCAAGCTCTGGTCTTCTCCAAACACCACCCTTATCCTTCTGGGTGTCTTTGTGTGCTTGTCGATTGCGGTACTGGCGGAAGGCAGGCCAGAAATATAGAGGGTTGACACCATTTCTGGGCCTTCTTTGGTATCGAGGTTGGTTTCTGGGTGTAGGCACGCGGTACAGGCACTCGAATGACTGTGAGGGGATCATGGGAGCTGGGAGGCTGACTGGTACCGAAGGCGAGATGCCTACTGTGTTGGGATAGCATGATACCATGCTGTTGAAGTTGTGTGACTGCGCATTGGCGGCCTGTTCACGTAGAGGCAGACGGCTGTTGTTGTGATATGTTCGTCGAGCATCTTGAAGATAGTCTGGTGAAGGTGTATAGCGTTGTGAGGACAGCACTGGCCTCGGGTGATAGAGTGATGAAGACATGGCAACAAGCAAGTGTTTGGCAAAGGAATGCCGACTGGAGAGCTCAATAAGATAGAAAGACTTGAACCAGCTGAAACGAAATGCCTTTGAGGACTCTACGAATGCAGACAATGAGTAGAACAGAGATGATGAGAATGTTGAGAGGAATTCAAGACGTGGAATGGTGGGATAGATGTATGCATCTGAAGAAAGGAGTGTTCAGGCACTGGAACGAAGAATCACCAGGAGAAATCTAATAAAATCTATAAATCCTAGACTGGGGAGTATATCAGTGATAGTCTGCGGACCAGGGCTGGAGCACCCCTCTCAACTCAAACAATCAAGATCAAATCCATCATAAACCATCCTATACTGTCCTAACCACCAAGGGTAATGGGGTCGTGGTGGATGGGGATGGGGTGGGGGTAGGGATGTGTGGGAGTGGGAAGGGCGCCGCTCCAGCTCCAGCTTCAAACTCCAACAACAGCGGGGAACAGACATGGCTTTGCCCGGAGGGATGTCTGCTGTCGGTAGTCGTGGCGGCCAATTGTGAGTGCCTGCAGAAGCCACCAGCACATGGCAGCTTGGAGCATTGATCGAGGGCGTTAGCATGCAAGGGAGCGTCAGGGCGGGGCCGCGATATCTATGTGCTAACCCGACCTGAACATCAACCAAGGGACTGTGGAGGGGGGCGTGTGTCGAGGGATCTAAGAGACATCTTCAGAACGAACGGTGCAAGGTACAGAAGGTTTGGTATGTGCACAAGATTAGAATCAGACATTAAGAGGATCCGCAAGCTCCCCTGGCCCGTCGCCCGTAAACTCAGGGCATCGAATTCTTCTGTCCAGATCGGAGCCACCCCGAATAAGCGTTGTGAGTAATCCATGCTATCCGCTCTGCAGCGATCAAACGACCCTTGCCAAGGGAGAACGGCGCAGAGCTCATGGAGAGCGAGATCAGCCGTGCAGGCACAGGAACAGGAACCCTCAGCCTTGTCGCAACTCTGTCTCTCCCGTGTAAAGGCAATAGTATATCTGTAGTTTACTATTCCATGCTTCACATATCCATCTCATCAGTTTCATTGCCAATATTCACCCTACTCCTCCCCTTTCCAGTCAATTGCTGAAGGGCCACCTTGTTCACCTGTCCTCCAACCTTCTTCTGCATCTTTGCGATCTCCTCCTCAGCATCGACTGCCTCTGCCTCCGCAAAGTCCAAGACAAGCTTACGACCGAGCAAGTGGGTGTCCCTCAACGCATTTAGTGCGTTCTCGGCTTCGCGGGGAGTGACAAAGTCGGCAAAAGCAAAACCCCGAGGGGTATAATCAGCCTTCTTGGGTAGGCGTACCGATCTAAGCTGGCCATAGGTTCCAAACAGTGACCTGATGTCCTTCTTGGTCGCCTGGAAAGGCAAGTTCTTGACGATGATCTTGGTGCGCTGCCCTGCAGCCTTCTTAGCCTTGTCTTCCCGGCGTCTCTCCTCGGCTGCGTCATGGCCCTTGTGCGATGCCTTAACAGCCAGGACATGATCGTCAAGTACATGACCATCCATGACTTTGAGTGCAGCCTGGGCTTGGCTCCTTGTGCGGAACTCCACAAACCCAAATCCCATGCTAAGTGTCTGCCCTGGTTTCTTCGGGTCCATTTTAGTCTTAACTCTAGCAGAGACGAATCCGTCGAGGGACTGAAAAGCTTCAGCAAGCCTAGATGTGGAAGTCGAAAAGTTTAAATTTCGCACAAACAGAGAGGTGGTTTCCAAATCCTCCTCCGGCTTATCACCGCGTGACAGCAAGTCATCCACACTAAGATTTTGAACCGTCGGAGCCGGACGATCTTTTAGTGACACGGCTTGATCCAGTTGGTCGCCACCTCTGAAGATGTCACTTGGCGCTTTTTCCAAAAAGAGCACACTATCTCCAATCCGGCGATATGCCAGCTTCCCAAAAGCGGATTTGGCGTAATTGGGCTGCGAGAACTGGACAATGGCGATTGTCCCGCTCGGGGGCATCAAAACTCTCAGCACGGGCCCAGATTCCTCGAAGAGCTTACGGAGCTCGTCGATCGTCGTCCCGTAGGGAAAGTTTTTCACCAAGATGGCCATATCACCCCGCTTCTTTGACTTGAAAGCTTCGAGGTCCACTCCATTAGCGGTAAAATATGCTTTGGTCTCTTGAATGACGCTCGTCTCCGCGATGGCCTGCTTGATGGCAGCATCGGCCGAGGTAGGGTCAAGAAGTTCTGATTTTGAAACACCAAGACGGTCGGCGACCGACGCGTTGACGGCGTCCTGGCTCATATACAGCGCATTCCAGTTGAACGTAGTAGCAGCTGCCTCTTGTTTCTTCCGAATCATGTTTTGTTTCTTGAGGGGCAGTTTGGAAATTGCAAACTCATCCAGACCCGTGTCTCTCTTTGCACTCGCAGGAATGATGTGAAGAATACGCCCCTGAAACGTCGTCCCGTCCATGGCTTGGAATGCTTCAACAGCTCCCGACGGGTCAGTAAACAACACCAGGGCGAACCCCTTGCTGGTACCTGAATTGCTGACCGGTAAATGAACCTAGTATTTCAACAGTTATTAGTTGATATCCAGACTAGTATAATCCTCAAGAAATGTAGTAAGATTGGCAACAATTCAGTCAATCGAAGCATCTACTAAAATATTCGCTCAAGTTCTCATCAAATACCGAAGTATAAGCTGTCCCTATCTGAGCTTCATCACGTCGCCTTTGTTTTGTAAATAAATAAAAGAAAATCGTCTGACACATACCTCTTCAATGGTTCCGAACCGCTCAAATGCCTCCCGGAGATCCTCCTGGGTGGCGCTGTAGGGCAGGTTTCGGACAAAAAGTCTTGATGTTCGGCGGATCGCCTCAAGTGAATCATCCTTTGCCGGTTCACCCCCCGATGCCTCCATCGTGGTCTCATTCATCGCCACGCCAGTTGTAGCTGGCGGGTCAACAGAAGTGAGTTCCATTGCTTCGCCTCCCTCTGCATGATCGGTCTCAGTTATTGATGGCCCTTGCGCAGGAGTTCGTTCCAAGTCATCGGGATCAACAAGGTCCAGTAGTCTGTTTGTTCGTGAACGAAGCCAATCGTCATCCTCTGCGACTACTTCCCCCTGTTCCAGACTTGATTTCGCAGCTGTTTCTCGAGGCTCCACGGGTTCGTCGCCTACAGGAGTTTCCGCCTGCGCATCAGAGACCACCCTTGCTTGTTTCAGCTGCGATGGCAAAGATTGAGAGACCAGCGGCTTTTCTGGTGCTTCGATCCTGCGCTGCTTCTCCCTTCGAGTCGGGATCTGCTCGTACTCATCGTCGCTCTCCTCTTCGGGAACAGCGGTGGCAGCAACAGCAGCAACGCCGTCACCGATACCACCCCGGACACCATCATCGAGCGCACCCTCTCTGCCTTCCTTCATTACGTGAAGGAACTCGCGTAGCTTCGGGTCCGCCGGCTGGGGCTCATCTCGCTTACGCTTTCTCAAGCTCGAGTCTGACTCCTTTTCAGCGGGCTGCTCATTGCCCTTGATTGTTGTGGATGGTGTTGATGCAGGTTTGGAATGCCAGGCGCTCTGGCCTTTGCCTTTGGTGAGGGCGGGGTCTGAGATCTAGCATTCCATCAGTATGAGAAGTCAAGACATTAAGAGGAGTCAACTCACAGGTCGCGCAGTCTCTACAGCAATCTTGGACATACGAATGTAAGACCTGTTGAAGTACTTGACTGCCTTTGAGGCATCTTCGGGTGTCTTGTAGCCCACATAGCCAATGCGTCGCTGGGGAATCAGCTTGACATCGGTAATCTCGCGACCTTGGGCGGAGAAGTGCTTCCGAAAGTCAGCCTCTGAGATACTGGGTGGCAAACCCTTGATGAATATCCTCGATGAAGCCATTATGATGATGTTGTTGTTTGTTGTTTATATCTCCCGATCAATGGCGAAAGGTTTCACCGTGGGAGTTGAACGCGTGAAGTCATTTTCAGAACTTGGGCTCTTTAAGAAGGGAGAGAGGAAAAAAAAGTTTCTCTACCACATTCTTATTGCCCGAGGTTGGGACCCGATGTTGGCCCGTGCACCAGATTTTCTAACAGTCCAACCCCACCATCAGCTTCCAAGATGCTTCTATATTCAGTTGTTTTTCTTCACCGCCCTGAGCTCAGTGATGGGAGAAATTCCAGCGAATAAGTCAAACGCCACTATAAACAGTATGACAGAACTGAAAACGGTTGAGTATAGCTACCTATTCAAGAATTTAGATATCTCCTTTCTCTAGAAATTTTGCTCAGCTGAACATGACGAGGCTTTTTGACCAGTATCAGCCGTGAAGCTGAGAAATTCTGCCATGTCAGTATTCACTCTACAGGCAATATACATCAACTCAAAAGCGTACATCTGTCTACAAGAGCCTCATCACGGAAGAAACCACTTCGTATTCTCGGCTCCCACTTCACGCCTTCAAGAATGTTGGTGTGGAGGATATGGTTTTGCCTGCAAGACTCATCTTCCACACAAGACCTGCATCTTGAATGCCAAGGGGGCAATTTTGGAATCCAGTGGCTTTCTGGGCTCTTGTGGTGCTTCTTTGATTCTGGTGCTGTTGCATGTTTTCTGCCTTTCATCTTCAGTCATTGATTGTATTGTTCATGTCGAATGAAGGTGCTGTCGACCAACAAAGCCGTCGAGACTGCTCGACATCAGTGCTACACCTACCGCCTCTACAGCACTCGTTGACTATTGCTTCCTCGAAAATGATTATATCATCAGTCGATGAACTACTGAGTACCAGTAGCGGATTTTAGATCAGATTCCTCATCTCCGACATGCAAGTCAGATGGCGGGGCGTTACACGTTTGTTAGACGCCGATCATGCGCAAATCTCCTCGAACACTGCGAGGCAATAAGAGCCTCAAAGTTCTCTTCGTATGAGCTCATTATTCTTTGACTTGAGGCTGCCTTCTTCAGTCCTCACTTCATTCATGCTCAAAGGAGATTCATCATACCAGGCTCATCGTTTGCAGCAATGTGTTAACTGAATGCAAGAAAATAGATCAACAAAACATCAACTTCTCCGGCTGGTTCCCTAGCAACTTGGAATTAACTTTCAAATGAAGTAGCGGTGAGTTGACATCTAGAAATATTCTTAAAGTTTATATGGCCCTACAACTCTGAATTTGGTTATCCGACATTCCTAGCCTCCCACCTTTCAGCTATCATTGTGCAGTCCGGCAAATATTGGTTCTTGGAGAATCGCGAACTTGAGATGAACATAATAGCTTCAGCTTCGTAAATAGTAAACAGTAAATACTTAATTAGAAGTGCTTTTCATATTCTAGATCTGCCAGAGGGGTGCTGAGATGTGCATTCTTGATGTGCATTCTGGCATACGTGAGATGCACACTCCACACCAGGAGCTCTGGAATGACTTGTGAGGGAATGCGGATGCAAGCCATATTCTCTGGAGAATTCTTGTCAAAGTTTATGGAGGGCCATCTGACTTTCAGCGTGCAGGAACACTCGGAATTCACAAGTATAAGAAGACCTCACTGCTCACTCACCAGTTCTTACACGAGTGTTGTTCAAGGAATACTAAAAATGTACGCCAGATGCATTTCACAGTACCTTCAGCACCATACCTTGGAAGATACATTAGTCTGTCCTTACAATGGATTCAACATCGACTCCATGGCTGATCGATTGGACTCCAACACGGCAATAACACTCCGGAATTACGATCTTGGAACTCGTCGATATGTCACCGAGAACCCGATATTTCACCAAAATAATTACATTATTCCCGAGAGATGACAAAGGCATTCGAGATACTGGACTGCGGTTTTGATCACAAGAGCTTGGGAGTCAGTCACGGTTTGGTGGACAGGTCGTCTTGAGTCACGTTGCGATACTTCGCCCATGACCCACGAGCAAGAGTTATCACACTATCCTCCGGATGCGGCAACAACTCGACTACAACAACAACTATTCTTCTTCCGGTTGAACTTTGAAGTTTATTCACGGTTTGGACCCCGTTTCTTTACTATGACTCCGGTGTCAATCCATCATTGAAAAACTCTTCATCACTTCTGCCACGGTCACTGTCACATTTGGCGACCGAAAGATATCGCGAGTTCCAACAAGGTTCTACGGCACCGGTTTCCCCTCAGAAAGAATTTGACGTTGTACTATCACTGGTTACCATGGGTAGAAGAGGTAAGAACTGCAATCGGCGTACTGATAGTTCTTGAAGCGAACTTCGTGGGCCATTTACTTCATGAGTTTCCGTATATGTATGACGCCACCAAAGTCTGTCACGGTCTTGGCATACTTTGATGCCTTTTTGGGCTTTGATGAGAGATGGGCGCAGGAGGCTACCTCGGAGGTTGGACCTTTTGTCGTTAAGCGTTTCCACTACAGTGTGGACCTTTGAACTTCTTGGAACCTTCGTGATAAACGTGACGGTGCTGTGAGAGGCCTTGTTGACATGTCCGCGGTTTTCCTTCTGTGGTTCTAAACATGCGCCTCTATGTGCCTGGTGCCTGTTTGACATGTAGTCCTGGCTTGAGTGTACTGTAATGGTCTGCAGTCAGTGTCAGGAACTCATCCGCTCATATGGAGTACGCCCTGGCGAATTTGCATCACCCGGGGGTGTGAAATCGGGATGTTCATGGTACCTCCCCATCAGTCGTGCCTCGTCTTCGTTACCTACCAATAACTACCATCTCCTATGTGTTCCTGGTTTATTAAATTGGAGCTGTGCAATATCACCAACAGCACAGCTCAGCCGATATGACGAGAGGTGTGATTCGGCTGGCCAGAACTCTCAATGAACTCCGTACATGATCGAGCATGGCAATACTCTGCGAATTGTACCCAAGCTCATGATCTGATGAACTGGGAGTCACAGTTCACAAGATTTGCGTGGAGAGTTGATGGTTTGGATTGTTTACTAACTCAATCACTAATGCCAAGGACCATGTGAGTAGGACCCTTGTTATCCCGCGTCTTTACGCCTTCGAATGGCAGAGCCACGGCATCTTTGAGTTTTCCTGCTTGCTGGTCAGTGTCCGTAGCACTTGTTGATCTGTAAATGTGAAGTAGAGCTTCAGCTTTGGAATTGGTAGTACAGGGGTTGATCCAAGCACAACATGGTACATAGCGACCGACTAAATCCAATAACATTTTAATCCTAAACATACGTACAGAGTAACAATACTGAAAGTATCAGCAGTTCAATTTCATCATGCCGGCATGGATAGAACAAAATTGGACGTAAAACTGGTTGTACAGGGTAGGCTATGTTGCAAAGATGGAGCATGTCAAAGGGTCCGGTACGTACACAGATAGCTACGGACGCGAGCCGCGCCGCTGGCGTCGTCACAGCGAAAGAAGCATGCAGTCCGGGCCCCATCCACCATGAAGTGCCCGTGCGCTTTATTTCCAGGGCAGCTCCCACTGAAACCGACGCTGATGCTGACGAGGCTACAGCTTGGCCGGCGACAGCCCAATCACGAGCATCAACACGCGACTGTACACTTAATCCGCTCCACAGTCACCACAAGGCTTTAGCATTTGCGCGTCTCATCAAGTCAATCAACGGCAAAACTCCAGACACAATCAATTGTAATACTAGTCGCTATTATTTTTACTTTATCGGCCGAAAACATTAACGCCTCGTACCCTCCATATATCCCGTATGTACTTCCTGAATGCTCTACGACTAGCATCCCGGCCCGTGTCCCTCAAGAAAGGGGCGCACACCAAGGCGTCGTCGAGCGCCAGCCTCACGACAACAACTCAGACTAACAAGACTTCGCAGGTCGCCTTTGTTTCCTAAACCGAACACTTTCCCCAACCTTAACTTAACACAAGATGGCCGACGCTCACGTTCCCAAGGCAGAGTCTCCCGTCGCTCGGGAGAAGCTCGAGGGTAAGCAGCACCCCCTTTGGAGGTTGAGAAGCATCATACTGATATAATGCTAGCTCAGATCAAGTCCGCCGACATGGTGAGATAATCCAACATACGTACCGATATTCCGGACGCGATCGCTGACGAGAGAGTGCCAAAGACGGAGGATATGCAACAGGAGTCTATCGAAGTTGGTATGGAGAATCTATGACAGTTTTGCGCCGGCGACAGGAAGACGAGGCTGACGTGACGATAGCCCAGGAAGCCATGGCCAAGTTCACCATCGAGAAGGTTTCCTCAACAAGTACTGCGTCCCCGTAGACACCCAGGCTGACACGCTATGACAGGACATCGCACAGCACATCAAGCGCACAGTTCGTACACGCCAAGCCTGTCACGATCGATCCCATACTTACAGAGTGTAGTTCGACGAGCGAAAGGGACCAACCTGGCACTGCATTGTTGGCCGAAATTTCGGTAGCTTCGTTACTCACGGTTCGTCAAACCCAACACGCCGATCTCCGACTCCATAGCCCCGGGGCACGGCTGGCTGGCTAACACGCTACGCAGAGACCAAGCACTTTATCTACTTTTACCTTGGCCACTGCGCAATTCTGCTATTCAAAACGCAATAGGCATGGGAGAAATGGCTCACCGGTGGGGGCCTTTGGAAGAGCTTGCTGTAGCGAGAGGGACGGGTGTGGTGGGACAAGAAGAAGGCAAAGACAAAAGCAAGAGGCAGCGAGGCAACACGATGGCTGCTGACTGCTGTATCGTCCACCCTACCCTGCTGGATCTGCCTCTATGTACGAGACGGGCGGCCGTGGAGCTTGCGGCTGTACTAGGTTCATGATCAATAATGAGGGGCGCTCGCCCAGTTTTTCCAAATCGTTCCGTTCCTGGCCCAGCCTGATCCTGATGTTGGGAAGTTTGTTGCTGGGGGTGGCTGATCAGCCGTGACGGGCTGCCAAGGTGTGCCTGATGCAAGGCTGTTTGTTGGCTTTTAGCTTGAGATCGGAGATTCTGACAGCCTGGTGTGTCGTGTTCCTGAGACATGACTGTCACTGTCAGACATGGCTGTCATCGTCCGATTTCTTCAAGGCTATCACTGATGATGCTGTTGTTGGAATAGGCTCGAGTCAGAGATGTCACTGGCGACAGCAATCGCCGATCATGCACGATCCCCAACATCGCGAAAAATCACAACCATCCAAGGGTCTAGTTAACCGTCCGATCAACAGCCTCGACGATCCACCTCTAGCCAGTTCACGTGGTCTCGAAGAGGCTACCAGACTCTCACCTTACTGTAGATGACAAGGCGCGGCCCCAGAAGGATTTACTTACCCGATTACCCACGGCGGGCAGTCTAAGCAGTGTAAGCGACGGCACACCCGTCAGAGGATGGCAGATGGGGACCTCTGGGATCGGGACAAAGTCAAATGCCTCGTCCGTCTTACCGAGTCGGTCCTGGAGTTCCGCTAGCTATCACAACTCACATCAACTCTCTAAGTGACTGAAGCTAGAGACACTTTCGGAACGGAGGCGGGGCTCCATATAATCGACGCCCTCTCGTTGGTGTTGGCGTTGGCGTGGGGGTGGGCGTTTATAAAGACGACGGATGAGGAGGGTACGCTTCCAATTACAGTTGCAGGTACAGGAACAGAACAGGAACAGAACGAGTTGATCCCCTCTTTGGGGGTAAAAGTCTAAAGAGAGGATTTGAGGAGTTTGGCTAGTGTGACGGGTAACTAAGAAGTTGATGTGTCATAACCTCATATGGCCGTTCTTTGTCTGTGAGAACGCCATCGAGTAAATGGAAGATCTTGGCTCATGATTAAAAGTGAAGCATCAAAAACTCTAATAGCAGGGGTGCAGTATGATGTTATCACAGCCTTAGTGTCAGTGTAAGATCATCAGGCACTATAACAATGACCTCAGACCTGGAGAAATTGAGTAACTGGCTTAGAAGACTGGAATTGATCAACGTCTGGTGATTTCTTATCTCAACCTCACTTTGACCGATAATCAATTCACTCATGACAGGCTCTTGAGGCACACACAGTATGAAGAGGCTTTTTTCATTGGAATATAATGGTCCGGGCCGCTGCCGTTAGAATCATCCAATAGCACAGACGCTCAACCGAAGAGAAGAAAATACTCTGATCAACACCATCAAGTCAATGAATGGCCAAGCCAAAGCCTAAAGTGACCGAGAACACTACGGCCCACTCGCTCACACTTGTTCACCCACTGAATTGGGTTGGGTGGTACCCCTCTGTGAAGATCCTGGTCGAGAAGGGTCCATATGGAAAATCTCAAAGTTGAGAAAGAAGAAGCAATTGAGGGACCAATTGATAGCGTATAGTTGACTTTGGTCTAGTGTTTCCTAGTGAAGAAAAGACTGCAGCGAGATTTGAGCTCTCGTTATGAAGGAATTCCAATGATGATAGCGTCTGGCAGAGCTGGACGCCTGTACGTGCGGTTGAACCGGAAGATGCACCACATGCAGTGCTGCACCACATGTGCATCGCATGGCATCGCATGAGGATGCATTAGGATCAAGAGGTGCAGACGGGGGCGGTCCACCGGGCCCGATTAGACCGAATGAGCCGAGCCTATGCCGCTCGGTTGAGATGTCTGATATCGTACTGTGTTGCACCTGAATGGAGTAGATGACTGCTGATGATCATTGTTGGTAATTCTTGACAGAACATGAGTTGCTATGGAGAATCGATGACCAACAAGCTGCACGATCCTGCTGATTTGGTATGATCTGACGAATATCAAAGTGCCGTGATAGGTATAGCAACGTTGGATGTGTTGTTGTATCTCCCGAAGTGGGCTACCCTAGAGTGAAGGCGAGGATCCAGTTGGGCAACAGCTTGCTTCACTATCGTTCGACTTCGATATTGCTGTGATTGGGATGAACACCTAGATAGCTCTGTGTATGACTCGTTCTGCGACGGTAGTTTCTTTTTTATTATGCAGTTTCATGACAAAACTGTTGTCTCAAAACTTCACTCTATGGCCTTCAAGCGTCATGATTTCAAGCATATACCGGCCAACAACCATGCTCCTGTTTCGTCTCAAGGCAATCAAATTGCTTTTAATTGCTACCAAGGCCTCCTTTATGAAGCGAGTAACTTTATCTTAGATTTACGGCAGAAAACCTAGTATTTACGTTGGTCAAAAGAGGGCTCCCAGGCACTGAAGACATAGCGGCTCGAGCTCACTCATCCGAAACGTCAGAAACTGATGTCCTATGCGATAAAGGTATTGCTCATGACAAATATTAATCACTGTTGATTTTCAAGCATAGTAAAGTTGTAAGTCACACAAATGTTTTACAGATTCGGGGTCCCAAGCGAGGGTTACGCATGGCAAATATTGAACACCATCAGACAGCCACTTCGGGTATTCCTACAGGTTCAAATGCCGACTTGGCTGGAAGCAGATTGAAACGGAAATCCAATATCTGTTGATCTGCTGATACAAACTATTGCCCTATCGACATCGGTAGACTGATGTCGCAGTTACATTGGCGTGGACAAGGGAGTTGGATCAACACATGGTATAACCTCTCATTCTTCACTCCTCAAGACCTCAGCAGCTATTTGTGTATTAACAAAGATTGGCTGCTAGAGGATACACAGGAGAAAAAGGGTAGTCGAATTACTAGCCAGTAATTTCCTTGGAAGCATGTTGAGGGCGCTGTGCCGCCGCCCTTGCAATAGCCAATATCTTCAGCACCTCCCGTTATATCGAAATACAAGCAGGTCGCTCAAATATGCGTTTCAATGTCTCTGTGCCCTGAACAAGGACCAAATCAATGAACCAAGTTGATCCTAATAGTCATAGAGACTCAATGCTATACTCGCACATGGTCAGTACTGTATGTGACAGAAGGGTTATGATGAGGCAAATAAGCGCCGACGTTTGCCCAGTAAACTACACCAGCAGAAGCCATACGAGGTGACAGCAAAGGAGCCCGTGTCAGGGATATCACCCTTGTCCATCATGGATGGGAATCGAAAAGTCAGCGGGTCCAGGTAATACCCGATTTCCACCTGAATCACTCGCCGAGAAAACTCCCCTTCTGTTTTGTTTGTTTTGTCTGCTGCAATTTTACTGAATGGCCGGACATCAAGGGTGAGGCATCGACACAGTCCCTGTTACAGATGCCATTCCCTCTAATATCGGTAGTTGTTAGTATCGATGAAATTTCTAAAACGTAAACCAAACACCAAACAAACATCAGACTCAGGATGGTCACGAGTCAAAAGGCCAGGCGTCAAAATCTGAGACATTCAAGGTTCTTTTTGTAGGATCACCGGCTTAGCAGATGCAGATACGGATACAAAGTGGGAGATGTCAGCGCAGCCTCAAAAAGACACGAACAGCTGCGGCGCATGCATGGCCCACTCTGTAATTCGTTATTGCAGAATATTTCCTGCATCTTTCAATATGTTGCATTCGTTCAATTGAATCGACAGACTTGCAGACCTCCCTCGTAGCACAATAACATCATCTTACGACCATCCACTATGTAGCGGTCTGCAGAGAAACCTCGGATCACCAGGCTCATCATCCGGGTCATTAAGAGATTCTCAGGACATCCGGACACCATGGACTGGTTCGACGTGGGATGTCCCGACAGACCAGGCGAGGCGAGGCGAGACGGAGAGAGGAGTCTCGATGGAGTCTGGAGCCATCTGCCAGCGTGACCATTTCCATAGCGCTAGACGGGCCTCCAGCACATTCACAGTAAGGTCTTTTGACGGTGAGGACGGGAAAAGGAGTCAGTGGTCTTGTACAGCGAATGCTTGCTGTGGCGGTTGGTCTGTTGAAAAGGCTGGCGGATAAAGTGACAAGACAGAAGACTTTCACCAATTGAGAACCCTTTCAATCACCAAATTTACATCGCCAAGCGCGATAACAAGCCACCGACAGCTGTAAGTGTTGTAATTGTTCAGCAGAGGTGCAAGATATGCAGTAACTACAGCGGGATGCCACAGGCTGTGATGTCAGCGATCATGCTTTCGCCGAGCCACTCCCACTCTTGTGCAACTGTACCTCGAATGAGGCGCGTCACCGAAAGGTACATGACCTTTTTCAACTCTTCTCTTGGACCGAGAGGAAGGCACATCCTTGTTGCACAGCACAGCAGCGGTGCCCCCCATGTCGAACAAGGGTCTTCCGCTTAGTTCCCCCGGCGGACTGATCCCGGTCAGAAACAGCTAGGCACACGTTCTCAGGCTGTTACTGGACTGTACTGTAATACCAGTAATATTCGTGGACTCGAAATAACTGCCAACGTCGAGATGTTGCTGCTTAGGTTGGCGGGCATCTGGATTCAGAACTGCATTCTGTGTGACGAACAAGTGTCTTATTAGCTCAGATCGGTACACAGGGCATTACCAGAAAAGAGAAAACAAGTCGAGTTCATGTATGTATGATTAGAGGGGCTCGCTAATAAGTAACCGTTGAAAGCCAAAAAGAAAATCCTACCATTATGATTAAGGGAAAGCTTAAATAAATCTACCGAGCGTGGGAGACAGGTTTGAGTGGTAGAGCTTTACGACAAGCTCAACCCACTGCAGACAGCACTTGAAATATGATGACTGCTCAACGAACATTCTGCATGTCGCTCGGAAAAGAAAAGCCAGAGATTGGCCTATTCTATCTCGAGAATCAATAGTCTTCAACACAAGAGGAGAATTATCGGCGTGGTGGAGTTGATAAAAACCACCGGTGTTGCGGGGGCGGGGCATTTGGTGTTGTTGAGGCTTTCTTTTTGATGGAGATGTGCATATGTACTGTGTTCGATCATGCAGTGTCATCAGCAACCGGATCATGTCGGAGACTTGTAGAGTGTGAGTGCGTTCTTTTTCTTCTGTGCGTTTGTTCGTTCGTTTGTCTGTCTATCGATGGTGCCCGGTGGTTCGGCTATAGAGTCCGGCTTCTTCGGTGGCCGTGGCTAATAAATCCTGCTTTCCGCTCTTCAAAATGCTTCTTCCCCGCATTGCGGAGCGGAGGAGCGGGTGTTCCCTTCTTATGATGCCCATCTCGGGTTAGCAGCGGTCCCGAATACTGGGACGATCAGTATGAAGTTTCGAGAAAGTGTCAAAGGCTTCATCATGTAGAGGTATATTGGTTGATGGCAGTTTGGTGATTGGGCATATACCTTGTGCGTCTAGCTCCCGGGTAGCTGAGCTTGTCGAACGGCCACAGAGAGGTGACATGACCGTGCAGTAATTTGTTGTGATTTATTTTTGCAGCTGTCAATATATTTGGGTTCAATTAAGACCACGGAAATCTACTGCAATATTCGGAAACCAACTTCCAAAAGTCTATGCTACATGTCGCTCTCTGTCATGCAAATCATATTCGTATTCTTGTAGGTCTCAGGCCATTTCTTCACGAGCCATCTTCACGAGCCCTGCATGATCTATGCATTTGCTCTCTTCATTCATGTCTTGGACAACTCTGGACCCAGATCCACCAGGATGAGATGATCGGCAATCATGTCCAGCTGCCACCAGACCATTTCATCTGCAAGGTCCCGACCACGCCAGCCAAAGGAGGGTCGCAGTAGATGATTTGCGTGGATGTTTTTTTTTTTCTTTTGGTCAAATTTGCACAGCCTCGGATGAGCCTCGAATAAATCGTCCTCAAGCTCTTGAGGGCATTACGAATATTTCCAAGAACAATCGTATTAATTGCAAGGGTTTCAGAGTCAAAACGTCAGCCTGCCACACTGATGAGCAGAAAATAGAATGGCTTAGCCTTTTCTACGATGGAAACGGACAGTCCGACATGCATTCTGTAAGCCACATACGACCATAGACTCCCCGGGGTTCAGTCTTCCATGCATGCAGATGCATCCCTGACTGACTCTTCATCAGCCATCAGATTCAGAGCCCAAATCAAATAAGTGGTTCAGACAAGAACGGTACCTGGAACATACCCTTCCGCATATCCCCCAATCAGCCTCTCTACACACTCGACACAAACAGAAATGATGGTGGCCGGATGCTGAGCTGTTTTTAAGCTGACCACAGATCACGGGGATGCCGCCGAGACGGGCAGACTCTCCAAGACATGGCGCACTGGCATCTCTGCGTCTGTCTGGTTAGCAGTAGTACGAACAATAGCATCCTTTCGTATGGAGGCATAATAGGTGCCGTATATCAATGTCTGTACAGATTATCGTAATGAAGAAACAAAACCAGAAGCATGGGGGTGCTAGAGTCATTCAAGCCTCAGAACAGACTGTGAAAATCCCATCGCGGAAGCTATTCGGCACATGTCCAATCATCAGATCCCCCAAGTCCTCGGTCGCCATGTGGCAGCGTCACTGTGCTGCACCTCACATCACTCCTAGTCTGCCACTGGCTGGCTGAAGATATCGGGTTTAGCCTCACATCGCTCGATTGGAAAAAGCAGGGTTCCAGACATCCGCCTCTTGATCCTCAAGTCCCCTTCTTTCGCTTCCATAATCAATCAGGCAGGCATTCAGATAACGAAGCCTGAAAGAAACGTCGAGATTGCTTCTCTGCTTAACAATCCACTTGCTCAATCTTTCGAGTCACTGGAAATAGAGTCACAGATCCACAGTGAACAGTCAGTAGGGCCAAAACGGTCATGGATCCGTTGCCGGCTTGCTGGAAGCGCGGCGACAGGGGTTATGTGTATGGGGGGTTTGAGCTCGCGCTATTGTTATTGCAGGCACAGCAAGGCAGATGAGATTGGGGCCAAGTTCATTTATTAAAGATCCATTTCAAGGGAGAGATGATAGATAACAAAGGGGTAAGGAAGAAATTCAAACCTCAGCAAGGCTTGAATGGCTGAAACTCATGGCGATGGCCTTTGCAAGCTGCACAATTGTTTCAGCAAGTTTTGCTCCAGCCCTCTGAAATCTCACTGCCCGGCCAGCCGTTTCTGGAATGAGGCCTAAACAGCTCAGATGGGATGGGATGCCCACCCATCCCATCCCATCCACGGCTCGGCCACGGCCACGACTGCGACTACGACTACAACCACAACCAGAATACCCCCGGCCGGATGACAGATCCGCCATGAACTCCCATACCGAGCCCTTGATGTCTCGCCATGGGTCGTCCAGACTTCAGAATGGGTCGTTCGTTCGCTAGGCTCGTAGCTCAACCTGCCCGCTGGATCCAGCCCGTCAAGTCCCGTTTCTCTGGGCTGACGACCTGACAACCAATTGGGTCAGGAAAACAAACAATATGCGACAATCTGAAAAGCTCCATTGTCTCGCCTCTCGTCCTTTCACTTGTCTCCCCAGCTTCAGGTTGAAAGAATCCTTTCTCTCATGTTCAAATACCTCAAAGAGAGACAAAGATCTTGCACCTCAGAGGCCGGCGAACGGGACGGGAGGAACCCTTTGGCTTTTCGCTTTTCTGGGACGAGTTTACTCGACTAGCACAACGCCTTGCATGCATCCACCACCTCACTCGGTCGTTGTGGGCCTCTTCGTGGTACTTGATCCGCTCTTCGCCGTAAATGTCGTCGTGAAGTACTGAATCGCAATCCGAAGCTATTCCAGGGCGTCTTATAGGGCTCTACAGTGGTTCAGAGCTCGCGTACAGTACTTGACCTCTACCCCTGATGAGACCTTGACCGGTTGACTCTTCCACATGCACCATCAGGCGCACCATCAGGCACGCCACCGCAGCCACGGCCCCAGTGGACGCTAGCGAAGCTGAAGATATTTGTGTACAGAAAAGGAACATTTGGCCCAGCAAATGATTTTGAGTTTGTTGCTGTTGGAGATAAAGTTGCAGTGAGTTGCAGTGCTTCTGAGCTCTGAGAGGCCACTGAGACACAGCCCTCCCGACGGCTTCCCATCACTGAGACCACTATAGAGCCTTGAGTAGTGGTCAAGTACTCTCACCCCGGACGAATTTCCGTAGCGTACCGTGCGGGTATCTTGGCACATCGGCCTAAGACAGCATCTTCCTGCTGGAGTGATGGTGCTGTCAATCGGTGTTTTGCGCTGTCGGACCCCAAATTTGGTACTGTGCTGCGCTGTGTTGTTCGCTGTGCTGTGCTGTACTGTCCACCCCGGTCAACTTCCCTGTTTGACCGCACCCACTCCCGCCCGTCAGGTAAGGTCAGACGTGCTTGCTTGCTTGCTTGCTTGCTGGTGAGGTTGCAGAGAGACAGGCAGGCACGGGTACCTCCCCCCAGTTCCTTCCGCACGCAGTACCTTGGTACACCCTCGTCTCCCGTCCTTGACCTGGGCTCGCCGCTGCCGCTCTCATTCCCTCATCATCTCCGCCCTCCAACAACTTTCTCCCTCAACTTGTTTTTTGCTTCTCGACGAGAGTTGCAAATCACAAAGGGCGTTGGAGACTCTTTGTGTGCTTTGAGGTGTTGGGATATTTGCACTGCCTGTCAGTGACAAAACCATCTGGCACTCCCCTTTGTCCTCCTGAATCGGAGAGCGGCCCCCATATGCCTAACCTCTCACGCCCATCTCATCAAAACAGCGGCCTCTCTCTTAAATCACCTTGTTGGATGACAATGTGACAACGTTCCTCACGATTTCTTTTTTAACTATTCCACATTGACGAATTCTTACTTCCTCAGCTACGGTTCTTCGACTTCCTCTCTTCATCTTCAACCTGCGAAACCGAACGATCCAACGCCACGCTTCCGCCCTGCTTCTGCATTGATCGACACAACATTCAACTCCGCGACATTTCCCACCCCACGGCCTACAGAGGCTCGTGATGTCCTCCAGTATGAACTCGCTCAAGGTTCCCGAAAGCGGGCTGCAGCTGGAGGGCTCGACTGGCAAGGATGCCAGTCTCCCTTCCCAGGCTTTTGCCGTCACCCTGAGTGACAATGTTATTGAGGACATGATCAAATGTGTCCAGAATGGAGATGGCATTCAACTTGCTCTTGGAGCCAATCCCGTAAGTTCACAGAACCTCTTGTCGCAGCGGTTTCAAGCTTGGAGGTTTGGCTCATGTTTTCGAATGCTAATGTGCCCGTGCCAGACCTTGCTCTTCGGTTCCAAATCCCACGCCATTGAGCCGCCCTCCGACTCGAACCCATATGATCTTTACCTCACACGACCTTTCGAATCGACACGAACTGCAGAAAAGATACCATATACTGGCTCTCTCTTTGAAAAACCATCAGGCGCTACTTCGAAGAAATTGAAGACTGGCAAGGCCGACAGCACCACTGACGGCAAGACCGCGAAGTCCAGCAGGAGTGCCCAATCAGGACGAGATTCTGACATCGAGGCTCTTCAAAATGGACTTGCGGCTCATGCTGCTTCTCAGGAGAAGTCGGTCTCACTTGCATCTAGTTTTGGGATGATCATACTGACATGTTTTGAAGGACTCGCGTGGTTGACAGGTTACCAGCGAAGAAGGCAGCTATCAAGGGCAAAAGCAAATTGCTCGACTCAACTCCACGATCGATCCCCCAGTCACCCGGTCAAGTTTCACTCGGGTCGCTTACACCCAACCCTACGACATCACAGCCCCTTGATCGAGCCAAGGGAGACCGAGCTATGCTGGTGCATGAGCTTGCTGTGCAGGACCGCTCATTTGATTACCTGGCCAAGAAGTGGGAAGGCAAGGTGGAAGACATGGAGCCGACGCTTCGAAAAGTTGCTGATGATCTCGACGATAACAACAAATGGTCACTGAAGAAGAAGTCCTGGAGAGACCTTGATGTTTGGAATTATGATTATGATACCCAAGAAGTACGACAGAAGGCGATTGACAACGCCGTTCGACAATATGACAAGCAGAGAGTCACTATCTCGGAGCCAGAGTGGGACAGATTACTACCCAAGGAGGAGCGAGGAACTGGCAAGAGTCTTAGCCGAGTGCAGGCTAAGATTACAAAGACTGTCAGCACGCCGTCAATCAATGTTGAAATGGCGGATGGAGGCACAACGCCTCGAGATAGTGGGGATTCTCAGGACGCCAACCGGCCAAGGGTTGGAGGAGAGGCCATGTCGAGGTCCACCTCAAACCCTCTTTCTACTAAGCCCAAGAAGCCCACTGCACAGGAGGCCCAGGTCAAGCGCCTTTTGGGCAAATCCAAGGCTAAGACGACGGCATCAGCTGCACCCTCCAAAACGACATCTAAGGTGTCTTCCGCTAAAGCATCTCCCACCAAGGCACGGTCCACCGCAGCGCCCAAGGCCAATGGGGGAAGGGTTCTATCGCAGGCCATCATTTCTAACTCGGACACCTCAGAGGATGATGCTGCTCCTATGATCAAGCCTAAGCCGAAGGCTGTGCCTAAACAGGTACCCAAGATGAGAGACACGGTCGTTGCCAAACCTCGACCTGTGGTAAGGGAGCCATTGAAGCAGCAGATTACGGCCAAGCGACCTCGCGAGGATGATGACTCGAGCTCGAGCTCTGGAACACCATTGTCGAAGCGCATCAAGCCCAAGCAGCCTCTTCCTGCCCCTAGACTTAAGCATCGACCATCGGACGCAAGCCAGAACTCTCGCGGAACGATAACCTCAACCTCGATGAAGAGCAAGAACACGTCCCCAACGAAGTCTTCTCCTCTGGCGTCATCGCCACCCACCAATGCCTCGGATCTGGAGAATGAGGCACCCGCTGCTTCAATTGTTGCGAAGAAGCGCAAGGTTGAAGGCTTCAGCAAGGGTGGTGTCACAAAGCGACCTGCAGCGTCAAGATTTTCCGACGATCTTGTGCAGAAGGCACAGGCGTTCAAACTATTTTACCAAAAGTATGAGACTCTGCACCATGAGATTTCAGCGCTGGACAACCCTTCAAGCAGGAAGCTGGGCCATCTGATGGAAATGAGAGACCGACTGAAAACGATGAAGATGGAGATTTACAGCGAATGTCCCCCAGAGAGGAGCTAAAAGGCGGCAATAATACAACAGAATAAGGACAAGATAGGGTGTGGGTGTTTGATTTCAACGGCGTACAGCATCACGACCGGATAACTTTTACAGTTGCATTTTGCATTGGGAAAACAGGATCTGCATGAACGAGCCACCTGTCGGACAGGAACGGAGCTCTCTCTGATATTTGCATCGTATTTCTTCTTCTTTTTTTTGATTTTTTTTTTGATACCACATGAGAAGACAAGATAGGCCAAACGCGGCCAGAGACAAAGCCAAGCCAAGGCAGGCATTTAGATTAGGCAAAGCAAAAGCCAAACAATACAATACAGAAAATGTTGAAATTGAAATCATGATATTCATGTAGACTACATTGAGTGACAAGAGAAACCTGGTGATTGATTGAGAGCCTGGCCCAGTTGCGAGTAAAATCAGTCAATAGTGACAGTGATTACTGGTAGTAGTTGGGTGCATGGGAAGAGGAAGTGGTACTATGACGTGAGGCGCATGTGATGGGGGTGCGTGATTTACCTTTGGATTTACCAGATTGGGCCCTCAAGGTTTGATATGGATGCTGCTGAGAGGGTTGGTTGCATTGGTTGGTCTTTGGTCCGTCCTTTGAGTTTTGAGTTTGGTGGGGCCGTATCAATCTGTGTGTGTGAGCTGATTCAGGACAGGACCCTCCGAATAAAGAGGAGGGATTAGCAAATAGGTACCTACTTAGTTAGCGGCTGATCATGGATGTCTAGGTAGTTTAGAATGGGGCTGTAGAGGACATATTGGTTGCAGTTTGGAGGACATAGGTAGTAGTAATTGTAGTATGGTTTTATTTAGTCTTTGTACCGTTTATGCGACTGGCCGTTGTCAAAAGGCGTTTGCTTGAATCTGTGGCGATAGACAATGAACTCTTGTATGGCGACAACGCAGCTTGAGGGCATTGAATCAAGAAGGGCAGAATTCACCAACATATCTATGTCCTGCAGGCAAACTGGTATTGAAGATGTATAAATATCCGCCCAGACGTGAGCATCTTGATTCTAGCTTCCTCATCAACTTCAGTCTCAATCCCAGTCTCGGTCTCAGTCTCAGTTTCAGTCAAAGTAACTGCCATCACCCCCAATGACATCTAGACGCTCCCAGTTCGTCAAAGAGGCGCCCCCTGGAGCTTACTTCCAAGACCTACCATACGTTTACACTGTCCATCCTACTCAGACTCAAGATCCGTTCCGAAACGTGCCTGCTCGCATGGCTGAAGACTACAGCCCCATGTATCCTCCCTCTTCAGCTGCAACAAACATCTTCGTTCCTGGCTGCTGCCGTCATCGCCGCCGTGCATCCCGGTACTCAAAGACCTACGAGAGCGAAGGCTCAACCAAAAACTATGCTTCTTACGAAGACGTCCAGCCTGCTCAGCCTGCGGATCGTCTCCCACCACGCATCGCTCTGAAACAACTCTCTGATTTTCTCCACGAAGCTGCTATCTTCTACAACACGCAGCTCATGGACTTTGCTCGTGAGCACCAACGTCAAGGCCACGACACCTCCAATGAAGCCCTTCGACAGTGGCTCTGGAACGACTGGACCCGATCTCGCGATAACCCTACCCGCGAGAACTTTACATCTATCAAGGCGAGCATTACACTCTTGCTTCGTCAGGTTGAAACCGCGATTGCGACGCCTTGGCTAGAGAACGCAGACCTAAACGTCAGATTCGACTTCAGCTACAAAGCTCTCAAGAGTTCTTGTGATGAGATTGTCAGATTGTCAGGCAAGGTCATGAGCGATTGGCAAACTTGTCGATTTCTGGCTGTCGAGCTCAAGAATGCCCGTGTTTATGCCGACCCGGAGGGACCTGTTCTGAGACATTTGTTTGTGGGGTGGGAGAAGGGCGAGCCTTGGTGATCCTAATGATGGGAAGACAGGTCGTTCATGTTGCTGGAGTTGTTTTCTTTAGTCTCCTTTGTTGGAAGTTCCTATGTGTTTTGTTGGTTGGAGTTTAGTGACCAGGTCGGTTGCCAGGATGAGATATACAGTACAGACATTGCTAGGGCGACCAATCGGGAAGACGGTAGAGTTTGAGGTTCATAGCTCCCTTTCCCCTGGTCAGTCAGCCACGTGGGCCATGCCGATCACTCATTCGAGAGTGCTTGTGGCGGTGCAATGCTGCATGATGTGGCTTTAACGCCAACGTTGATACATACTCACGAGCTACCTATGATAGGAAGATAGACTTGACCCAATTAGATGTTAGCCAAAAATTCGCAACTTTTTTTTAATTGTTAACAATTTTTTTTATTTGCCGTCAGTAGACAAGACAATGTGTGGATTACAATAGCGTTCTTTTCCCCCCAGACTTCTCCTTTGTAAAAAATCCCTAGTGAACAGAGACTATGTTCTAGACTCAAGGTGTCTCCGAATATGCGCTGCAGCATACAAAGCCTTGTGTTCTTGCTGAGGGCATGTTGAACAGTTAGTTTCCTGATCAAAACTTCTGTTCTGAATTTGTTACTGTTGAATTCTCTTTTTGCCACACCGACAATCTCCTTCTCTCACTCTGATTATTCCTCTGAGTTAACCTCACCATAATTGGCAAATAAGTGTAGAAAGCAGAGACTTACTTAGGCTCATCATCATGGGTATCGAAGCACTCGATTTCCCCCAAATGTGGGAACGTCCCAGTTACACTCAACTAGCAGACATTCTCCAGAGTCTCGAACTTAGCCCTCCAATCTGGAACCACAAGCGCCGTCGCTCTGAGATCATCGAGGAGCAAGAATCTCTCGCCAGCCAGCGCAAGGCAGAAGTCACTCGGTATCTCTCCTCTATCATCAAGAGCCCCTTGTCATGGATCGACGACGATGATGAAAAGGAGGTTCTCTGGACGCAGGCAAGCAAGCGCATGTCGGAGCGGTGTGGACGCACAGCTATGGGAGAGGTTATTCGCAGGTGGCCTTTTGGAGAGGGGAACGATGAGTTCGAGTTGATCATTCGAGAACCGGCGCTCACAGGAGATTCTTTGGGTTTCAAGACTTGGGGGTCTTCATATGTGCTATCGCAGCATCTTCCTCGCATGGCGGAGACATCTCTATTTCGATTATTCGATGAGACGTTGGGCCAACCACGACCTGATGTCCTTGAACTCGGTTCTGGGACTGGACTCTTGGGCCTTGCTGCAGCAGCTCTATGGAAAGTCCCCGTAGCACTCAGTGATCTTCCAAACATCGTTCCAAATCTCAGAGAGAACGTGGCCAAGAACACTGAGCTTGTCAAGTCTCGTGGGGGATCGCTCACAGTTGGCGATCTCACCTGGGGAGGGAGCGAAGACGAGGTCGATCAGACCCTGTTTGGGCAACCGAATCAGTTCAAGGTATGTTTTTGCTCGTAGAGAATCCGTGATTGCAGGGCGACGCTTATATGACTCTTGCTTACAAACGATGTCTGACCCCCCTGGTGACTAGATTGTCCTCGCGGCTGATCCCATGTACGACGATGAACACCCAGCGCTTCTCGCCTCAGCCATCAGCGACCACCTTGCTCTTGGCTCCGATTCACGCGCTGTCGTCATGGTCCCGCGTCGGGATGCCACCACAGAACGCCTCCTCGAGTCGTTCCGCCAGGCTATGCTTGACCTCGACACCCCCTTGTTCTGTGAGGAAGAGGACGAACTTGCGGGGCAGGACGACTGGGTTGAGGACGATGACGCGGGCAATGTGCGGTGCTGGCTGGGTGTCTTCAGCCGTGGTGGCTCACCGCCGTCTCAAGTCGGTGATGCAGCACCCATAGAGCACTCTCTGACTGGCCACGGCAGCCAGTGAGTAATAGACAAAGGGGGAGTCAGGTGCTTGAAGAAGAGACGAAGTTGATAGATGCGATGGAAAATATCAGACGAACTACCTTAGACAGAGACACTGAGCGAGTGAGGAAGCATAGCCACAATAGAGACCAATGATTTTATGCAAGCAATTGCACTGTTTGAGTCATGGATCTCCCGTGAACAATCAGCAGACGCTGCTTTAGGGAGTAGTTCATAAGGAGCCCTTCTCTCCCTCTTTTATGCTTCTGCTTCTTCTCTTCTTCTCCACTTCTACGAAAACACACCGCACACAACACCAACACCACCTTCAAAAGCTGCTTTTCTCTACAACATACAACAGTTTCTTCTTTCTCTAGGGAAGAATTGATGACCAGCCTTGGTATACTTTCTTTTATCCACTTGCATAATTTCATCCACGCTCATGCTACGTCAGGATTCAGTGCCAGTTCTTAGTTAACTGACAACTAACTAATTCAAGTCTACAACTCGAGCTCCTACTCACGGCCTTTAGCAAGGGTCTCAACGGCGCTGATTAACCCTCAATCAATCGATCAAAGGCCGTACTTAAACATCAAGCTCAGACATTCATTGTCTTTCTGTTCCTCCTGAATAACAACCTTTACTCAACCGTCTATCACCCACAACCTCACAACACTCACCATCGCTGACCGCTTAGACATTTCTTGGACAGTTACACTTCAGACTGCTTGGCACCTTCAACACTTGTTCCACAACTTTGCTTATTTTCTTACTTCTTCCAAGATGACCGGAAAACCAGTTTACAAACCTGACGAGATCCGCTTTGCTTTGAGCCTCATGGAGAAGGATTTCTACAACGATGCGATATCTAACGCTTTTCGGGAACGATTCAACCGAGCACTGACAGACAACCAGATTAGATATTTGAGGAACAAATACGGCAAGGATCCTGACTATGGGTGAGTTGTCCTGTACCAAAAGGTCTTGCCACTTGCTTTTGAAATCGACTAACCGGTCTTTGCTCGTAGAGCTCCCCTTTGCAATAAGCAATCCAAGAAACGAAAAGAACGTCGATCTGACTCTGGAGCTGGTTCTTCCGCTTCACCGGGCTCAGAGTACGTTGCGAACACCGCCCCGATATCCCTTTCCGCGTATCTCTCTAACCCAAGAAACAGAGGATCACCGGCTGAAGCCAAGAGAGCTCGCCAAGGGTCTTTCAAAGCTTCAGCAGGACCTTCTCAACAACCTCCATACCAGTTTGAGTCCCTTCCAACGCAATCACCAGTCAAATTCGAAGACATCAAGTCCCCAAGCCCGTCCTCTGTCCCCTTGTTCCACGCAGCACCAATGGCTCAGATGGGAAATCTTCGTTCACCACCTCCAAATTCCTACAGCCTCTTCTCGGGAGCACCAGCCCCGACAGGCTTGCGTTCTATGCCTCTAGCTAACTCTTGGCAGACGCAAGCTAGGGCAAACTTCAACACCAACTTTTCCCCGATCAACACTCATTTTGGTCAACACCAAATCAAGTCACCAGAACAGGGAAGCCCTGAGGGCTGTAACGCCGCATTATACCAGACACCTCATCAGTCACCCAACGCCCAGCTTTCATACGCCTCTTATTTGAGACAGCAACCAAGAGCTAGCTCTCACGCACCAGTCTCATCTCCGCAGCAGACCGTGGTCGTAGGGGGCGGAGTCTAGGAGCCCTCCGCTACTCAACACTCACCGTCGTTTAAGATGGAGATGCCCCTATCCAATTTTTCTCAGCTCTCCGATTTCGTGTATCCTCAGCAGGTATCACACGCTGAAGAGTATACGCAGGAGCAGGAGCCTGAGATGCCCAGACAAGGTGATATCGCCCCGATGTATTGTGAGGAGTACTTCGAACCAACTCAGCGAGCGGCTGAGCAAAGCGAAACGCAACCAACCCAAGATCAGGATGAGGAAAACCCAGAGAAGAAAATTTCACAAGATCGTAAGCAATCTGCTGCTTCGGGCGCCTCTCGCGACAGCAATGAGCACCAATCTGCCAAAGCAGGTTCCTCACACGACTCCAAGAACTAGAGTGGTGACGACGGGGATCAATGTGACGATCAACTTCAAGATGCTCAGTACTACCTGGGATCTGGAGTTGCTCATCACCAAGCCGTGCCCCTGAGGTGGTGGCTAAATTTTCCCACATTGTATACTATACCTGACATAACCTAATCCCTGGGGACTGGCGATATCTCAAATACCCTATTCCTTCTCCGTGATAGATCTGGGCCTCTTTGTCGCTCCTCAAGGCAGTGATTCGTCTTTTGTTTGACCTGTCCACAGGCAGGGCCACACGTATGGCGAAAAACACCAGCTGAGCGTTCTGAGAATTGTTTCCCAAGGCTGTGGGCTCAGTGCATATCACGAGGCGTATAGGCCTGTCGCATGTGTTAGAGTTGATACCCAAGCTGAAATCCACAGAATTAGATAGGCAGAGAGACTCGGTTTGGATACCTAGTTCTTAGGCTACTTAGCATAACGAATTAAATAGCTTGCACTTATCTCGATCCACTCGTGCCATACAATAAATCATAACATCTTGATATAAGTTTGGAAAATTGATTTATCCAAATATTTCTGGGCTTACCCTCCAGCTCTCTAATATCATCAACTCGTCCGCTAGAGCTTTCCAACAGGGTATCTCGTGCAAGTAGAAACGAACAGACCATCGCATAAACCTCTTCAGGATGCCTCTCCAATCTCCGGTACAAAAATTGTGATGTGTGTGTAAGCATGCTGGCATAGAATAGTCCCTTAAATCCTTGTGACCCGACTCCCAAAAACTCTCCAGTATGAAATAATAACATTAGACGTAACGTGGCATAAGTATAGGCAATTCGACGCAACCATTGCGTTGAAATAGAAGGTTATGAATATGGTTGAGCATGTTTACACCACAATGCTGACGTTGCGACGGGTGTCGACCTCCTCAACCGGGAATTGGAAAACGACCTTGAAGAGATCTCGTAGATATGCATATCGCTGTGAACTCTTCATCATCATCTGAATACTCTTGGCCATCTCCTGGGCAGTAACACGCTTGCCTCGAGCTGGTAAGGCATGGTGTCTGGGGATTATGGCATCGGTAAGGACGGAGTTTTTGTATTGTGATAGCAATGTCGAGTGCGAGATGAGAGACCCAAACGATCCAGGAGGAAGATCCTGCACAAATTTTTGTAATGCAGCAGCAGCGGCTTTGGGCTCATGGATGGTATCACGATTGAAGCCAAGATTCATAGCAGCTCGGAGAACGAGTACCTTTGCACGCGTCACATTTGCATCTTCTGATGCAGCTGTAGTGGTGGCTGTGCTTGAAGTCCTGGTGCTGCTCTTTGAGTAGCTGGAAAGATTGGACGCGCTACTCGACCACCGACCGCGGCTATTGTCACTAGGGGTGCCTAGGACAAGAATGTTGGGCATTGTTGGCGAACGACTCTGTGGAGAGATGGGCGTGTCTTCAAACTCGGTTACAGGGGTTTCCGGAACAGCTGGGTTTCTTGGTTTCTCTTCCTGCCGCCCGCTCTTGACACTATCGTGCCTCGAATGGACTGAAGATGGGTTTGATCCTCGGCTCTGTCGGCCGCTCTGATCATTAAGATGCTGAGGGAATGCGTGTCCGGCTCGAGGTGTTCCCCTATCAGGTCGAACTTGTGTCCAGCTGTCTCGGAATACATCGCAGAGCTCCCAGCAGGCTTGGACAGTAGAGCTCAGCAGCTCTTCATCTGGCGGTCTTCCATCTCTTCTGTTCTGCCTGAGATTGAAGAGCATCTCTGCAAGTGCCCAACAGGCCCTGAGCAACTGATCAGTTTCCTCGGCCAGATCACTCCGTTGCTTCATTAGTCGATGACAAAGCGCGATATAGAAGTCTAGTGTGCGTTCTCGGAACTGCTCTGGTAGGGTACCATCCTGAGCACTATAGAGGCTGCCAACTTGTTAGAGTAAGATTCAGCACTTATTAAATGCACTTACTGGTTGTTGAGCTCAAAGCTAACACGCAAAACCGAGTCCGCTGCTTCATCATTACGCTGCCGGACGTCAAATAGCGCTTGACAAAAATCGCGACACAAATCAAGGTTGACCTTGACATTGAAATTGCTCACGTCCTCATCTCGACTGTGGTAGAGCCGCTGACAAAGTTTCCAGCATGTTCTCCATGCTTTTTCGTGGGCATCAGGAATGCCATTTTTGCCAAGAGCGCGGTTACGATTGATTGAACTGAGCTTAGACAAACTGTTGCACAACGTCCAGCACTCAGCAAGAGTTGTTCGTAGAGTCTCGATCTCGTCTTGTTGCTGTGGTATCGGCATGGCTTCTGATTCATAGTCTTCGTCGTCACCCTCAGCCTCGGTTTGTTCGTCGATTTCTAAACAGATTAGCCATATCCGGTGACGAAACCAGTGTTTACTTACTCTCGAGACTACTCGTACTACTCGAACGTAGCCGGGCACCATCGTCCAGCATAGATTGCAGGTCCTGAGCTCGGGGTGTGGCGCTGTCGATGCTGTACCGCACAGGGTTCACATCGGTTAAAATCGGAGGTCGGACAGGATGAGTCGATGTCTGATGACCGTTTAGTATATGACATAAGTTTAGGTCGAGGGTAGCAGACCTTCTCCTGTCCGCCATTAAGAGAGGCTAGGCTTTCAACCTCCGATTTTGGAGATGTCCTTGGACTTGGCCCTTTGTGCTCCATGGCTGGAGGTGCGGCGGCAGCTGGAGCAGCCTGAATGGTGTTAAATGTGTCGTATCTATAATGACTATGAAACTTACCCAGCTGGAAAAACTTTCTGGTGCATGGATGACAGAAATAGCCTCCTCGTTGCTGGACTGGCGCACACTCTCCGGTAAGTTAGTTGTGAGCATCAAGAGCTGTGGTCAAGTTAGTTCATAGCCCAGGATGTCGGTGGTGCCCATTGTGACTGACCTCTGACCGACGGGTAGCCTTTCTATCACTAACTTCCTTCTCAATATCCTCTGAGACATCGTCCTCGATCTCGGTCGTTTCAGTACCATTAGATGTGACTGGAGAAGGACCCACAATGTCACTAGGACTCATGACATTGTAGGAGCTACTTGACATGCGATTGACGGAATTGGGTCGAAGCGAGGACGAATCGGTAGCAGGAGGAGGGGAAGAGCTGAGACATGGGTCAACAGAGTTTCCAAGAGGGTTCACGTTAAGCGCAGAGCTTCCAAGGCAACATACAATGGTCTGAATGGAGAGCGACGGCTCTCATTCTCCGTCGGCGCAGACATGTCTGTCTGAGGGTAAACGAAAGGGAATTGTAGGCTTCCAGTCGATGACCTCAAAGGGGCTTCAAGGGCCATGACGGGAACGTGGAGTTTCTAAATATTTAGCTACCCTGACGGTGGTAGTTGAGAGCTCAGGTGGCAGAAGGGATCTTAAGACAATTCACAACTCCAGCCAAGTGTCGACGCAAGAAAGCCTTACGATACAGCTGTCCCAAGGTTGACAGATGATCGAAACCTGATGTAGGAGACAGATTCGAGATTACCAACAGCTGTCGTGACGGCAAAAGAATAAAAGATGAGCTTGTCGGTCGGCGGTCGATGTGCGGTCGCGCGGCCAGTTAAGAGACCTATGGGCTAAGATCGGGAGGCTGCGTGACTAGTCTGACCCAGTCGAACAGCAATAAGGAAAGATTGATAAAACAGAAACAAACAGAAGGTCCAAATGCTGAATGAAGGGCTCAATGACACTCCGACGATGAAGCAAGCAAGCAAGTTCGTCCAAGAAAACCAGCTCACCAAAAGCCGAACCCAAGAGAGAGAATGGTTAGAATGGAGGGGGAAAGGTTTAAAGAAACAGGCAGAGCCAAAAGCTGGAGCACCAGCGGTTGCAACAACGGACTAAGGCAGACAGACAGACGCCAGTTTGACAGGGGTTCGTGAGACCGGGTCCCTTGTTCTCGCAGCCCTGCTACATTGGGGTGTTATGGGTCAGGTACTCAATTGTAGCTCTTGTTACTGTGAGAGTCAAGTAACGAATAAGCGGACAGCAGCGTTCAAGATATTTTTTGATGCCACCTCTCGTACGGAGTAGCTGTGAGCTGGCTTCAGAAGCTTGCTACCTTGTTACCTGTCTGCTACCTATCCCGGTGAACTGCCTTGAGTTGTTATGGGACCGTACATGCGGCCGGCGCTTGTCGGGAGCGCGACGGTTGGCGCGGTGGGAAACAAAGAGACGCGATAGTTGTTGAATAGGTAGTGTGTATAAGCCCTTGCAGAATTGCTTCGTCAATGGAGTGGAAGCAATACAATTCTTTGAGTGATCCAAAGACTGCGATTACGCATTGACCGTATTTATGTTTGTTAACGGCTCACCAGGTTGAACAGGAAAAGATAGAATGTCGCGGAACGTGAACCAAAAGACGGTTGGATCATGAATGGGGTGTGGCCCAGCTGACGGAATATGGGAGGTGTGGATATTGAACAAGCTGGTAGCAGGAGGGGCTCTGCGGCTAGGACGCAACCTGTGACACTTGATACTCCTGGAGAGTACCCAGCTAAGAGAAAGTACAGCCAAGACAACTCTGAAAGTCTGAATTGTCTTGCCGAGACAAGGCAGCGAGCGGGTGGGCCAGTTGTGTGGACCAAGGCGCAGATGGGACTTTAGAGTGGAGGGTGAAGTTGGGGGCCAGAGATGTTGAGTTGTTAGGTAGCTGCTGGGTTTCTTATGAACAATCTGACCAAGAAATTCTGCCGAAGTGATGGGTTGATGCTGATGAGTGCCAATGCGGCCCCGAGATGGGTTTCCCAAGTGGTTTGAAAGGCTTGGATCTGAGTTCAATATATCGAGGTGTGGCAGAAGCCGTCGACTTGCAGCATCGGGGTGTTGAAATTGGATGCTTAGGGTGAATGGATGGAGCGGCTAATCGTTCTAGCAAGGTCTTCTTGTCTCTCTGGCTATAGGTTGTGTTGAGTAGAATAGGGTGTGGTCAATGCAACCTGTTGATGACTCCCCTGTGTGTATTGCAGGTATTGCAGTGACTCGTATCATGCAGAGAAGTCGATTCAATCATTGTACTCGCTCATGCGAATTGAATCAATTGCAGATGAATGGCATACATGTACATCGAGACTTGCGATGGGCTGAGAAAATATGTATTACCCAGTATGTCCCAAAACGACTAACCTAACAACACCATCGTGTAAGTCTAAAGCATTACCGTTGGCGGAAGGAGAGGCTGGCTGGCTGGTTGACGAATGGACCATGGATCAGGGGACGGGAGGCCCACTCTGGTTAGCACCTGCCCTACGTACAGATCGCAATCATCAGTTTTCCCGCGGTATGGAAGGTAGGTACATTCGACGCCAGCTACCTTAATCAAGCCAGGTGGCTGAGAGTAAGTAGGTATAGTTAGGGACCTCCCACTTTCAGACTGTCTTTTTCATCATTGAATCATTATTTCATCTTTCTGTATAGCACCATAAGTTAGTTGCTAGTCCTTCGCCCTGACTTACCGATCTTGCTAAATAACTGACAGCAACTACTTCTGCAAGTATATTTGCCCGTCACTTTGCGCTCAACTCAACAGCTCTGCACCGCTACAAGACAACCATAAGAGAGAACTTCCAGCCGCCCGTCTATGACAAGGAGCCAGTCAAACCCCAGACAGTTGACCAGGGTAGATGGATCGTGGCTCCAAAACTCGTGGGGCACATTGAAAAAAGGACAGGCGTCGGCGCTTAACTCATGGTGGGACTGGCCAATCCTCCGAAGTCCCCCACTTGCCTTGCTTCCACCAACGACCTCGAACTGTCCAATGCTATGCTTTGCGGTGCTTTGTGTTCGACAAGCTACAATACACTTCCAAGCTTTCCTCCCAAGTTCAGCCGTACAGTACTATGGGTACAAAGTCGATGCCATGTGCCATGGCCCGCTGCACGGCATCAACGGTACGGAATGTGACACCCAATGCTGTATACGTATTTAGCATGATCGACAACCTAAAATCGGAATCCCAACCAGCTTCATGTTTAGAAAGGACATAGACTCTTGAGTTTTGGGAACAACGCCCAGCATGATCTTGAGTTACTTTATTTCAAAGTGTGTGCCACGACTGGCCATTCAGCCGGCTGACAACGTTCCGACTTAATGCTTTATCGGTGGCCCTCAGAAGACCTGTTGGTTCGATACAGTCTCCATTGCTTTTCAGGTAATACTCCATCCGAATTACCTGAGGATGGAGTAACCCACCTGTGGTCAGTGAGGAAGAATTATTCGTTCACTTCTACAGTTAGCTTGAGGAGTGGTCCTCTCTCCTCATCACTCCAGAAGTCAATGGCAATACTACCCATAATGCTGGGCCTTCACGATGGTGCTTCTAAACGCCCTGGGCTCGCAGGGGTACGACCAGGATGTAGAATAAGCCAATCAACAACCCAAACCTCAGAACCCGGCGAACCCAGCAGTCTGGTCACGGCGGCTTTGGCAACGCTAAAACGAGCCAGTAGCCCCACCACCCGGGATTGCAGTATGTCCTTTCCTTCGTGATGCACAGTTCGCTTGCTCTGGAACATGACTCTCGTGGCAGGCTATTCAGCAATGTCCAGATACCAGCATTTTGGCAAAGCAACAACACAAGATTCGAACAAATACTAGAATATCATGGAGCTAGGCCCTCTAGTCAATCTCTACCCCCCCCCGGCTTTTCAACCCTAATCGCCATAACCTTGATAGCCTATCGCTCACTCACTGTCTGGTCACCTCAAGGTATGGAGAACTGACAAGGACACATAAACAATCATCTTCAGTTCTTTCTTGTTTATGGCCGCCAGAGAACTAACACGAGAAGTGGATTCTGTCCCAATTTAGAGAAAATGGCAAATTCATCAGCTTATAATCAGACCAACACAATTAGCCCACGAGGCTCATGCAAACTAAGAGGAGGATTCTCCAAAACTCTTTTTTAGGACTGAACCCTCAGCTAGGTTTACAGCAAGAGAAATGCCTACGAGACCAAGACTGTATTGTTTGCTACTACCCATGCCTCGAGGAGCAAGAAAACATCGGACCTTAATATAGGGTGTCAAAATAAACTCACCAAAAGGTATCCTAAAGGCATCCTAAACTCATACCAAATTACCTAAGTCTTTTTAGCATTTAGGATCAAGGGCCCGAGATTTCTTCCCCCCTTGCCATGCTATGACTGACGGCATCGTCTGGGGTCTGAATCCTAGTAGCAAATTTAGCGTGGTGATAACCCAACGCCTGTTGCGTTGTTTTAGTTATCACAGCGCTAGACAGATTCTCGGAATTGTATTAACGATCGCCAATTCATCCAGCCGGTGCGGGGACTCCCAGCCCTTGTTAAACGGTTGAATAGGTGTTGATGCACCCTTGACAGCTCCACGAGTACACCTCAAGATTCTGAATGGTACAAGCTTTGTGCTCCTACTGAGCCGGGGAGGCTTTCTCGATTCTTTTCTCGAACCCAAGAGCAGGGTTGCGGTGTGGATTTGCCCCTTCCGGAACACATCCCGCGGTCCACCGCCGCAGAGGTCAGAATGTGCAGACGTGACTCAACAAGGAGGGCAACGTACATCGCCAATACACAACATATGAAGATGTGCCTTTAATACATGGAATGCATTTACTAAACGCCATGACAAGAGCTTTGAGCCCGAAGTGGACTTCCGAGTATGCACGAAAAAGCCATGGAGGGGAGCACAGAATGCAGTGCAAGCGCCAGCCTGATCAGACCTTTGACACTTTGACACTCTTCTCTTTGGTCGAGGTTGTTTGTTTATCGTGCTGTGCAGCTCGATGACTCAAGCTTTCCACTTGCGGTAACCAGTCCGTTTGTGCTGCCTGTCAAGGATCAAGATCGTGTCGGTCGATCAGCATAAGAAAAAGAAAAGCGCGGTTGTTGGTCAAGCTTGTTACTTCACAACCAGATCGCTTGGGTGTGGTACACAAGTGTTTTCCGACTGCTTGAAGTATCCTTAATTGTCGTTACTATATTATATCACAGCACGTCTGTCCATAAAATACATCGTTACCCATGAATTTGCGGCCCGAACGGCCACACACACCAGACGGGCTCTTCCGAACCAACGCCTCTTTATCTTATTTTCATTGTCTGCTCCATGGCTCTGAGATGTCTACGCCGCTGATAGTAGGGCGGCTGGAGGTACTGAATAGGTCGAGCGACTTAATGACAGCCAAGATTGGAAATTCATGACGGGCCTCAAATAGAGATCACCCGCTAGTGCATTGGCCTTCAGAAACTCCCGATCTTTTGGAAACCAGGACCAAGTCACACGTTGTGAGACTCAGGCATGGTGACTGGCTTGCATATAATTGTGGCTACCGCCAAAGTAGTAGAAGAGTCACAACTCAAACAATGGGCTTGAGCAGAGGTAGTTCCCATGCTAATATACTAGAAAGTCATTACCATCCCTGCCATTCACATAGCAAAAGGCTAGCCAAATTCTTGAGTTTCTCCATGACAAGCTTTTCATTGCTTCGGACCCTTAGATTATGATATCATTGTCGAATTGGTCTCAGTCTCGCTCTAGAAAAAGAACTGGGTTCACTTTAGCCCTGGTAGAAAGGTATCGCGATGTAAAGCAAAAGCGTCGCATCTTCTCACACCGTTGTCAAGCACTAGGGCAATAAGTTACAGACAGGATCGACGGCAAAAGCGTAACCCTGCTATAATAGAACAGGTATAGACCCCAGAGACATGAGAGCTTCAACCAACATCCGGATGTGTTGTCATACTCGTTGGCCTTGCAAGAGACTGTTGGCTCGATGCAATCGCCCACCCCTTCTGCAAGCAAACAGTTTTGAGGACAACCAACACATTCGAGTGAGTTTTCGAGGTCTTCAAGTAGGCCAGATCGTAGAGGCAGACAAGAAAACCCAATTCCAGCGCCTTGTTAATCAGGTGAGACTGGGAATATGCGTGCCAGTTTAACTAGCCTCTTCTGGCTTCCCATAGATGTTGGCATGCTGTCTAACAATGGGCGATCTCCTGATTCCTGCTCGTTCCTCGCCACAACTTGACATCCACCGCTCTTTGCGCACAGGCCTCAGCAAGGGTGGGAGGGAGTGTTGCAGTTGTAGTCTGAGGATTAAATCCTAGTCGTCAATGGTATAGTGCCCTGAAGAAGCAAGAATACTTAGGACCTCTGTCTTAAATAACACAAAGAATTGGGTAAGTTTAGTATTTCTAAGCAAGCCCTTGTTAGACCGGTTGATTTTAGCACCCCGGTTTCATGCCAGATGTTTTCTTGCTTCTTGAGGAGTGCATAAGGCCGTCCTGCCAGAAGGGAATACATGCAGGACAAAGGTCCTACCAAGAGCCAAGCGTTCGTTTCTTTTGGAAGGAAGCATGAGTAAGGAAGGTGGACAAGGTTCGAGTGAAAACACAGATCAATATCTTGACAGTCTCGAAAGTGTCTGTATAGGGCACCTTAGATTATGAGGACTCGTGCTCTCGTATTTGAAACTGATCAATTCATTGCCTTCCTTGCGCCGTCAAAGTGACATATTTCGGCAAGATTCCCGTAACGCCAAACCATGCACAACCATTCTTTCGCTGCTTCTTTGCCACTGTCTTACGCATTCTATGAGTACTGAACGCCAAGGTTCTGCTTCTTCTCGCTTCGGCCGTCGGGAGTGTACCTAAAGAGAGTTAGAAATCGCGTATGTAATGGTATCTGAGTGATCGTGTCGTACTTGAGAAGCTTCTCGATAAGGTCAACGTGGGTCATGATCATGCGGCGGCAGCAGTATCGCTTCAGACCGAGCTCGTCCATAGCATCGCTACACTCGTTAGATTTACAGCAATGTAGAGCAAAAGGACCCAGCTTACCCATCGGTCTTACGGGGATCTGCGATCAGTTGAAGGTAGCGCTCCCAGAGGTCACCAGTGACCTGCAATCCAAGTTAGTAAACAGCGTCTGGCGCATCGCGGCTGAAGACCCTACCTTTCCACAGGAGAAACAGCGGATGGGAATAATCATTTTGCTGTACTATCGTGAGTGCGCGAGTTCGTCGGATGCGTCCAAAAGAAATGCGACAAGAGCAGGAGGCACGTTACAAAGAAAGCTTGCGATAGTTTGGCGTTGTAGTAGGACTACGAAAATAAAATCTAGCTCCGTAATTTTTCCGACGGAGCGCTTATCTTATCAGCAACTTTTTTCGCAAGCGGGACCAAAATTTCTGCGAACCTTTACCCAGTAGAAGCGTATCCAGCAGGACAACTTTGTAACTTTTCTCTCCGTTGACGAATTGTTAAAAAAAAGTCGCAAGCACAAGAAATTGATCTCGTGCAGAGAGAAGAAGGTGGCGAAAATGGCCGGACATAAGAGTCCCCGAACAAAAAACGATCCGACCAAGAAGCGCAAACGCGATGTGACGGAAACCGATTCGAGAACCAAGAGGCTAAGAGCTGAGCGAAAGGCGAACAAAATCAATGGAATTAAGCTTGAGAACGAAAGTGGCAATGGCGTGGTTGCTGAGGTGAACGGTATCTCTGGAGCTTTGGCAGAGGCTGGAACTCGGGAGATTGAGATTGTTCGCCAGTTCGACGATACAGAGGCAGGATGGCGCGTTTCGAAGCCCATGGGTGGCAGGATCCTTGATATCGATCCCATATTGACAGAAAATGAGCAGTAAGTCTCAGTCTATGCTAGCGCTAGCCTAGCTAACCTTCTTAGATTTCTCATCATTGCGTACAACACATCTATCCAGGTGTACTCGGCAGCCGATTCACTCCTTGTTCGACGAATCCCCGTTACTGTAGCCGAACCCGCCGGCAACAAGGCTGCAGCACCCGCGCATATCGTCGCCATGAGACAAGCAAAGCAAAACTCCAACATCGTCTGGGTGGCTACCTCTGATGGCCGCATCTGTGAAGTCGATTGGACAACCTCCAAGACCCCCGAATTCTTCCAGACTCAATCCAAGACTGCAGCTGCCATGGCCCTGGTTACGAAAAAGGTCTCTGGCAGAGTCCAGGAAATCATCTTTGTAGCAGAGTCAGATAAGCCAGGCCGAATTGAGGTTGTCGCATACCCAGCCTCAACAACGGAGTCTGGGCACAAGGTTCTCTTCGTTATGAAGAAGCCTGGCAATGGCCTGCAGTTGCTTGAGACTAGTGAGGATGGCCACCTGGTTGGCGCCATTAACGACCGACTTTTCTTTGGCCTTCCTTCACAGCGACAATTCGATAACTTGGCTGCTTTGGATTACGAGATTTATACCTTCGATATTCCCGACTTGGTCAGCGCCCTCGACCTGAGAGTATATCCTAGACCAGTGACGAGCTGTAAGAAATCGCGACAGGAAGCTGCCCCTGTTCTGGACATCATTGTTGGTGGTGCCCGTGGTTCAATCTACCTCTACCATGATGCGCTTGCTCGAAGTCAGGCGCTTGCAAAGTCAGGATCTGATAAGGAGCTTATTCAAGCGCAAAACTTTCATTGGCATCGTAGAGCGGTGCACGCCCTGAAGTGGTCGCGCGATGGTACGAAGCTCTACACTCCACATGGAATCTCGAGGACTGTACTGACATATTGCAGGTAATTATGTAATTTCAGGAGGTTCTGAAAACTCTCTGGTTCTATGGCAAATGGACACAGGAAAGAAGGATTTTCTTCCTCATCTTTCTGGCAGCGTGGAGAACATCACAGTTTCTGCCAATGGGTCCTCATATGTCGTTCACCTCGACGATAACTCAGTCATGGTCATTTCGACCGCTGAGATGAAGCCTACAGCATACATCGCTGGTATCCAGTCGGCCGCCATCAACGTCACTACACCCAAGGATCTTCTCGTTCAGCGAACATGGACAACACCTGCGAGCGTACAGCGACCGATTCCAGCTGCCATCAGCCCTACTGATCAATCGAGACTACATGTCTGTGTGGGTAATGGCCGGCAGGCTACTATGTCGGGAGGGTTCTCTGCACCTTTGCTTCAGACCTTCGATCTTGAGACTTTCCGAAGCGTCTCCAAGCAAGCTTTGGCTCGCACACAGCCCACAGATGTCAACATCACGAACAAGGGCCACCCTATCGAAGAGCCCGTAATTAGTCACCTAGCCTTCTCAGCTGACGGAGCGTGGCTTGCTAGTGTTGACACCTGGGAGCCATCACAACGAGATGTGGACAACGTTATCAGCGATGCCAAGGACCAGTTTATTCAAGAGCGACGAGAGGTGTATCTCAAGTTCTGGGAAGCACAAGAAGGCGAGGAGCAGATTGCCCTTGTCTCTAGGATCAATGCCCCTCATGCTACAAATCGCAACGAGGCAGTTCTCGACTTAGCGTCGAACCCTGTCTCGACATGCTTCGCAACTATTGGTACCGACGGTAATGTTCGATTGTGGCGCCCCAAGACAAGATCTCAGAATGGAGTTGTAGTGAAGGGGCCTAACGGCCGCGAGGTCTTTACTTGGAGCTGCTCTCAGATTATTGCCGTGGGTGACGGCATTCCTCAAGACGGCGTGATCGACCTCCCCGAGTCCGGTGTTGCTCAAGAGCCCCAAGGAAGTATCGCCTTCTCGGAGGATGGTTCAACTCTTTTCGTGGCTTTCGGAACAGGTGCCTCCGGCGTAGTCTACTTGATTGATGCTGCGTCAGGCGATGTGGTTAAGACCCTCGAAGGTCAATGGAAAGGTCAACTGCGATCTATCCGTGCCCTTTCGCCTTTCGTCATTATCCTATCAGATGAACTGCGCGTTTACGACGTTGTCAGTGATGAGCTACGCTATGGTGTTGTGATACCACAGTCCAAGGCCAATGCCCTGCTTCAGCTGGCTGTTGATCACACTTCTGGTCACTTTGCCCTAGCTCTGCCAGCTAATGAGGGTTCTCTCATTGCAGTTTTCCAGCCTGAGGATATCGAGCCCCTGTTGGTGCGTAGCACGCCTCAAAGGATCGTCAGCTTGGTTTCTGCTCCTGAGACAAGTGGTTTCATCGCTCTGGATGATGCTGCTCAAGTCTGGGTGGTTGCCGAGGGATCAGATCCTTCATCTCTTGCAACTGTCCAGCCTCTTGAGGACCTCCGCCTTGAGGGCATTGATGCCAATGGCAATGAGGCTGGTCTGCTCGATGAGGATGAGGATATGGCGAGTGATGTTGATGATGCCGAGGTCGAGCCTGTGACTGAGCCTGAAGATATTGAGATGGGAGATGATGACTCTCACCCAAGCGTGATTCAACAACAACATCTAGCAGACATTTTTGACGCTGCACCGGCGTTTGCTGCGCCTCCGATCGAGGATTTGTTTTACAAGGTTACGGGCTTGCTCGCGACAAAGCCTCTTTCAGCATCATGAAAGGAAGAAATTGGTATATAATAATGCATGTTAAAAAAAAAAGGCTAGAATGTTTTTTCTTACGGAGGAGTATGTATAAATCATACTAGACAGTCATAGTCTAGTCGCATGGGGTCTTGGGAAGTTAGAAGATGGCAGCGCCGGCGTTGAGCAAGTCTGGAATACTAGCTAGCTATTCACTCAGTTTGTATATGCACTGCACCTGGGGCATGGCCGACATCGGCGTGATTGAAAGAAGAGGCAATCGCCAAAATCCAAAATAGGCCGGCATCTCTCGGGAATCGGTTGCAGATGCGGGGACGGGGCTTGACTTGGAGACGAAGGAGAAGAGGAGAAAAAGGTGTATTCGGGTGGACCAATCGCGCCATGGCACAAGAGGTAGTGATGGGTAATCAGTCAGTCGATCTATTGACTTGACTTATGACACTCTTGGAGTGAAAGATACCAAGTTATTTATCAACAAACTACAGCACTAAGTCTTTTACTTCCTCCTACTTTGCTTGTCCAAGTACAAGTTTACTTGTCCAACTTGGCAAATAGAAATGTCGTTTACATCTATTCCAGTTCTGGACCTAGCTGCGGCTCAGGATCCGGTTACCAAGCCTCAGTTTCTAAAGGAACTTCGCCACGCATTGATGGAAGTTGGCTTCTTGTATCTCAAGAATGTTGGCATCTCGGATGAGTTGTTCCAGAAGATCATTGAACTGGGAAAGGGTTTCTTTGACATTCCCGAGGAAGAGAAGTGAGTGGTGATGAGTGACATTATCATGCATGATATGATGGTTCACTAACTCTTCCAGACTCAAGATTGAGATGAAGAATGCGCCGTCTTTCCTAGGCTACTCTCGTCTCTCGGCGGAGATCACAGCTGGAGAGATTGATCATCGTGAACAAATTGATCTCTCAACAGAGCATCCTGTCCCTGGGCCAGATGCTCCTCTGTATCGTAACCTGCTAGCACCCAACCAATGGCCGTCTGAGGACTCGTTGCCCGAGTTCCGCAAAGTGTATACAGACTACATGGAGCGCATGGGCAAGATCTCAATTCAGTTTACGTCTCTCATCGCCGAAGCCATTGAGCTTCCCAGCGACGCCTTTAATAAATACTTTGACCAAGATCAGCAACACAAGCTCAAGATTGTCAAGTATCCCGATGCAAAGGAACTCGGTATCGAGGGAGACGTGCAGGGCCAGGGTGTAGGTCCTCACAAAGACAGCATGCTCACAAGCTATCTCCTCCAGGCGACATCGCACAAGGGTCTTCAAGTACAGAACGTTCGCGGTGAATGGATTGATTGTGAGCCAATAGCTGGAACCCTTGTCGTTGCTATCGGTCAAGGTTTAGAGGCACTCACACAAGGCGTCTGCGTCTCTACAACACATCGTGTCCTCTCTCCCGCTGCCGGCTCTGGTGCCCGCTTCTCCATTCCCTTCTTCCAAGGCGTGCGCATGAGCGCTGAGTTTGAAGACCTGGAGAAAGTTGGCGTTGGTCTTGTACCAGAGGAAGTACGGGAACAACGTCGCAAGATCGTGGAGCGCAATGGCGGACGTATTGATGATGTTGAGTTTACTTTCCGAGCTGGCGGTGCTTCAAAGACGCTTGGTGAGGCAACATTGCGAAATCGGGTCAAGAGTCACCCTGATGTTGGAGAGCGCTGGTATCCTGATATTCTGGCTAGCATCCGTGAGGAACAGGCAAAGGCGAAGCAGCAGAAGGAGGCTGCGGCACCAGTCGTGGAAGCGCCCCCAAAGGCTGTAGAGGCTCACTAGATACTGGTAGTGGGATGGCAAGAATGTGCAAAAAGAGCAGTGTAAAATCTATATCCATCATGAGTCCCTTGTTCTCGTCTCGTCTTGTCTTGTCTCGTCTCTCCGTTCTCGTCTAGGCTATCACGCCACAGTACGCCTCGCTTCGCTAAACATTTCCCAATTGTTTTCTTGACTTTTTCTCTTCTCGTACGATACCAGCATGTCAACACCTCGTGTTATGGTCTATGCGACTTGGACGTTGGGGAAGCAGTCGGCAATGGTCTTGCTGTGCTTGTTCTCGGCATGCTCCTTGAGACTGGAGAGGAAATATCAGTTAGTTAAGATGATGGAGAAACAGAGGAGATCGGTGGGTATTTTGGTGGACATACGCAGGGGCCTTTGTGGTCTTGAGAAAGGTAGATTTGCAGATCTGGCACTGAATGTCACAGGCCTTTTCGTTCTATTCGACCATGTTAGCAAAAGATGTCAGAAATTATAGAGTACAGTTATAAACTCACCACCTTGAGCTGCGACTTGGCAGTGTTCTTGTCCTTAGCATTGCGCTCGCGCTTCTGTTGAGCCTTGGCACCCTGGAACCTCCATGTCAGCACAAGGTATCGTTTATGATGGCATCTGAATCCTCTTAGCTTACGTTACCCATGTTTGCGATTTGGACTGGTTGTTTAAGAAGGGGAAGAGGGAGAGGGAGAGGGAGAGGGTGTGTTGCGTTATGTAGACTAGGAGAATTCGGTATAGATTTGGCGGTGTTGGGAGGTCAGAAGGTGTAAGTGAGTAAGAATTAAGAGGATGGATTGGATTGGATGCGATTATGCAGAAGAAAACCCGTAAAAAAACGGAAAACGGAGGGTCACCTTTTTTTTCTTCTTCCTCTTCTTAGCTGTCGCCCTTTTCGGACAGGCCGTTATCTAACCGGTCTCAGGGTCTCGACCGTTCCATCCAGGGCATAAACGGGCATTAACAGAGGCTAAGAGTCTATGAGTCTACAGTAACAGAACACAGCCGAGGCAGAAACTGTATCTATTTATGTTACAGAGTTGGTGTCACCGCCGTCTCAGAGTCATCAAATATACTTTTACCAAGTTACAGCTGAATACATTGGTTAGTAGCCTCCAAGTGCATGACCACTTTTGGTAGCACCAGCCATCATCAACATCACTGTCAGCGCCCCAGCCAAGCCATAACTAGCAAATGCTTCGAAACTGACCCATGCGAGCCTCAACTCTCACTAAGCTAGCTTATTCACGTTCCCGAATCTTGCTGAGTGTGGAGAATCCTGGGTTAATAAGCTACTAACTGTGCTGTGTCTTGAGCTAGTCTAAGCTCTCGTCGATCGTATTGAGCTGACCTCTAGGCTCTGGCTGGCCTGAGCCCTATCAATTGCGAGAATCCCGCTTAGATAGAAGCCAATATCATCATACTCTACTTGCTTCAGTCCGAGGGTATCACCTAGCTTGGGCAGCTAAGCGGGCAACCGCTGCTTTGCCGCAGACCTTCATAGCAACGAGGATTCGAAGGATCGCCAACAATACATCATATTATGTGCAATATTTCAAATCAGGATAAATCAGGTTCATCAAACCCTCCATTTCTATCAAATCAAGATGCTCGACAATGCAGGCTCTCGTCTAGAGGTCCAATGGCCGCCATAAACGACGCCACGTACCGCCAATGGCGCTATACAGCACGGCCTAAACGCCCGTTCTTTCAGCTTCACACCAACAACTCCGCATCCAATTTCATAGCTCGTCTGCCCATCCAAACCGAGTAAGGTATAGAATCCATATTGGTATGCAACGCTATACATGTGGTTGGTGCTGAGGTGAGACGGCGACTCTTCAAGTCAGACAGCCGACCCTTATGATAGTATATAAGGCTGCTGCGAAGCAACATAGAATATGCACAAACACCATCATTGAGAACATTCACTTTTCCAGTATCCAAATATGACCCAAACCAAGTTCTCGTCGTTGCGCAACAAGCTAGTTCAGGGACGGCTTCTACTCCCCGGAGACGAAGGATTCGACGAGAGCCTCCAACGATGGAGTCTCACCTGTGTAAAGCCTGCTGTACGTCAAACCGTCGTGGCTCCCCAGCTATCAGCTAATCGATTCACAGGCCGCTGTAGCCCAACCCAGAACTGCTGCAGAAACCAGTGAGGTTGTCAAGTTTGCAACATCTAATGGCATCAAATTCAATGTCAAAGGAGGTGGCCATAGTACCTCGCAAACGTCTTGCGCTCCCTCACCCGAGGGCATGGTCCTGGATCTCTCTCTTATGCGCGATGTCTCGGTAGACACCGAGGCAAACACTGTCTCCTTCGGAGGAGGCTGCTTATGGAAAGACGTTGACGAGGCACTCTGGACTAAGGGCCTAGCTACCGTTGGCGGAACTGTCAGCCATACTGGCGTTGGAGGACTCATCCTGCATGGCGGCTATGGCATCTTGTCTGGTATTCACGGTCTGGCCATCGACGTCTTGCTTTCATGTCAAGTCGTCCTAGCCGATGGAAGCATCGTGACCGCATCCTCCACCGAGAACGCAGACCTCTTTTGGGCTCTTCGAGGCGCCGGCAGCAGCTTTGGTGTGGTTACCCAATTCACCAGCAAGATATTCCCACAAGGTGATATCTGGGGTGGCATGGCTTTCCTCCCTCCCACGGCTCTGCCTGCAGTGATCAAGTTTCTCAACCACTGGGGAGAGACAAACGACGGCACCCAAATCTTCCTCACAGGCTACACTTATGCTCCCCCTGGCCCAGACCCCAATGCGCCCAGGCCCCTCGTTGTCCTGGTTCAGATGGCCCAGGTTGGGCCTAATCCAGAGGAAGATGGCCTGAAATATTTCGCTCCCATACTAGAGCTCGAGGCATTGATGAAGCAAGTTGGGCCTATGCCATATCCTATGATCAACCAGGGCGCAGATGAGGTCTTTGCAAAGGGCAGTAGATACCTTTTTGGTGGTGCCAACTTCACCCTTCCCATGGAGCTCTCCACCGCCGAATCAATCCGTGATAAATTCACGGGGTTTGTCGAGGATACGCCGGGTACCGAGGGCTCGGTTGTCATGATAGAGTGCATTCCCCAGAAAACCATCCGGACGATTCCTGTCGAGTCAACATCCTTCAACTCACGAGGTAACTACTACAATGTTGGTATCAATTACAAGTGGATGGATGAGGGTCTTGATGCCAAAATTCGCCAGTTCAATCGTGGGTTCCAGAAGTCGATTCGCGAGCTTGGATACGACGACAAGGCCTTGTCAGATGGCATCGGTCACTATCTGAACTATGTGAGCACTGACACCATCTCGGCTGAAGAGGCATTTGGCTCAAACTCGAAGCGCTTGAGGGGGCTGAAGAAGCAGTATGATCCAAACAATGTCTTTGACAAGCTGTGGAAACTGGTTGGTGAGGTTGAGGATAACAACTGGATTGCCTGATGGGCGAAGGGTGTGTTTTCTATTACCTATTGAATAAACCAGTCAAGGCATCTTACCACAGGAATTTCCTACGTCTTGGGCAGTGATATGGTTTTGTAGCGGTCACAGGGAGGTGATGTGTCCGACCAAATGACTTACAAATTCGCATTGCATTCTGCCTTGCTCGATTAACGAGCGCTTCAGTACGTCCCGTCATACTTTTCTGGAAATAATACCCCATTTGCCATTTCCAATACTGCATACTCAAGGTCATCTTGAGCTTCATCCTCATCCCAGGGTAATAGCCCCATTGCACGCATGCCGTCTAAACCGCCTGCCTCACCAACCTCTCTAACGGCCTGCTCTCCTCCTACATTAGCATCACCCGTAGGGGCGCCGGTAAAGTCAGGGCCGGCTTCCCCATGCAGAAACCCCTTGCGCTGATGAGCAAGATATAGGGCGTTTGTCTGAGTTAATGGACAGGCTGGAAGATATATGATTGTTGTAGGAGGGATGTCTGGGCGACGGAGACGGTCAAGGGCGTAGACGGTATCGCAGTGCCAGACAAGGTAATCACCAGGGTCAAGTTTTGGTATGGAAATCATGCTCCGATGAAGCTGTAGATGAGGATGTAATGCATCGTTGAGCTCCTGTGGGTAAGACGGCAAAGCGCCTTGAATCACAGACGAAGTTGGCTCATCAAGAATCCAGTTCCCTGGCGTAAGAAAGTCTGGACTCGCCGGTGAGGATTCTTTGGGCACAAAAAAGGGGCGCAGAAGAAGATATGCAGTTGTGAGTCGAATCATGGGACACAAGAGAAGGGTACCATGGCCAAAAGGAACTTCACTCAGAGCGACCCAGCCCTGAAACATGCGGAAGACGCTGCATGAGCCGTCACCATTGTATAAATCGCTTGTCACTTTTAGTCGAGTGCTGCTCTCCCACGGATCCCAGTCCTCCCAACGGCCATCCCAGATGCGTTGATAAGTCGCTGCTGAACCATAGCCATCCGGCTCCCAGCGCTCCACGCTTCCTCCGTCAACATATACACTGAGGGAACATGTCTCATCCTCAGGTCTCCTGACCCTCATGCGGTCGGCGTAGCTGATGGGGAAATTGGGGCTCACAAGTGCTTCCGGGTCAGACGAGTGCCATAAATTCATTAGGAAACGTTGGGTATAGAGAATGTTCGGATGGGCTCGAGACTTGATCTGCCCAGGAGACCAGTAAACCCCGTACAGATGCGGATCATGGGTGGGCAATCGTTGCGCCTGAAGGTCCCCCAGGTGAGCGTCCGTATCTGCCTTCCATTTCGTAGCCAGATCATGAGGAACCACATTCCGAACAACAGCGACACCTCGTTCCTTTAGTCTTGAAGAAAAGTTGTCTGCAACTGAAGAGTCTTTGAGATCGTTAAAATCAATAGATGGGTAGATATCCGAACCGGCTTTGGCGATGATATCGATTTCAGTGTTTAACTTGACAAGTAGTCTTATCCAGGAACTCTTGATCTGAGAATCTTTACCCTCAATCAAATCTCTCTTGATTCGGGCAAAGCGAGTAGGGAGAGGTATGGGCTCAGTAATCTGAGCAAACATACTACTTGATGGACCATGCCGGTGGCCTTTTGGAGCCATGGTGAGAGCTTTTGAGAAGTTGATTGTGGGTATTGGAAATAAAAGATAACGTTGAGCTATCCTAGACCACCCGCACCAGTTGAATCACAGATATATACCGGAGTAAATGTGGCAGTCGAGGGACGCTACTGGAACTGGAACAGCAAAGGTGAGAGCTCAAGCATCTTCTCCGAGGAAGGGAAACCTGGCATTCTGGGCGCCAGTGCGACGTATGGTTGTTTTATAGCCACGTTTACATGGTCCGCAAACGTGCCTGAACGCTGCGCGTGACTGTCCACGGCCTCTTTGAGCGTTAAGTCGTTGATTTCATCGTGAGGAATTGTCGTCATGCGGAATTTCTTCGGATGGGAGCTTGGTATTCTTCGGATACACACGCTGTACGGGCCGGATACCCGGTCCTCTGAGGCTGTCGTTTTGACTGCTTATTAGGGTGAGTTGCGGTGTGTTATCAAAAATGATCAGCTGTAATGTATAACCGTTTGGTCTTACAGCTTGGTATCATGGACCTGGTGTGCATACGATTGGAAGGGTGGCAATGAATTGTAAGCATCATTCTTTGCAGTTTTGCAAAAATGTATGCAGAATAAGTTTGTGGTTTTGTTGCCGTGAGTCGAGTCGTTCTATTTTCCCTTGCGACTGAAGCACTAGTTCTTGACCCGTTTGGATCGACGAAGTGACGGCTGTTCATGGATTGCATCCTGTACTATTTCGGCATTTGAATTAACCTTCCTCTTCTTTTCCTTCTTCGCTGCCATGGGCGCTGTGATCGGCCTGGCCTCCTTCGGTGGTGCCACATCATGGGATTGATCCGGTTGAGCCGGTTGCTTCATCAAGACATAGGCCACTTTCTCCACGTCACTTGCTTGCACATCGAGTCTGTTCCGCAGATCGTCAACTTTGGAGCATAGCATACGGTACTCCTTGGCGTTATACTTGATAGGGCTCTGCTTCCCGTTGCAGCATAGCCACCAGAAAGCCTCATCGGCAAAGAAGATGACCCGTGTCGGATCATGAACTGCCAAAAGCAAGGATGCAGTTGCAGGGCCAATGCCTCGAAGCTTTGTCAATACACCCACGGCGGCTTCTATGTCAGCATCCTTTTTGTAAGCTTCAAGAGCTTGCTTTACAATTTCCTGAGCATCGTTTGCATCATTAGATGAGACCAGATTCATAAGAGTTGGTCTGAACTTCCCATGGCGTCTGATCTTTATTAGCAAATGACTTTAGCTTTGACCTCATGCAGCTGTACGATTCTGGCACAGGTGGGTGGACTTGAACTCACAACTTCCACTCCACGAGGTTCTTGATGTCGTCTAGCTTCATTGGGCGACTTTTCGCGCTAGAATTAAAGGCATCCAATGCATCTTTGTATCGATAATTGTCCAGTTCTTGCAGCGTTCTCTGGCCACCTTTGGCTATTGGTTGATATTGATTAGCCGATACTCGTGTAAAGTGGCATCCTTGATATCTCTTTATTCACTTACCACCCTTTTCATCTGATATTCTTTTAATAAGAGCCGGGTATTGATTGAGAACTCGCTTGAACTCCTCGAGGTTGATGTTGATGGCAGAGGTAATGCTCAAAGAGGATGCCATAGTGCTGATATAATTTGGCACAGTGATAAGATGTCCTTTTATAAGAAAGGATGGAGGGAGAGACTTGAAAATGCCTTGTTTCCCGATTACGACTTTCAGTGATAGGCTGAGGCAGGAGAGTCGAGTGAGAGGAGAGACGAGCATAGAGATTGAAGAGAAGATGGAAAGTCGACGTGCCTTGCAGAGACGCGACGCGATGGAAGGAGACTGTTCAGTTCGCACAGTGCATGATCGCGCCCCCTCGGGAAGCAAGAAAATAGTAGACCTTGATATAAGGTGCTAAAATAAACTAGTAAGCAAAAAGTATCCTAAACATATCCTAAGCTTATGCTAGATTACCTAAGTCTATTGTTATTTAGGTCAATATCCTGCTTTCCTTCCTGGACAAAGAGAATACCTACCTCAGGTACAAACAGGTACGAAGGATGAATTTAAGGTCCGTAATAAACACTCAGTTTGCCTTAAAATATCACGTCCTTATAATAGAGAGAGAAGTCTTGTATTGTTACTCCCCAAGGCCATACGTACTTCTATATTTGTTTCACATGGAATCGAGAACGGCATAGTGTTTAAATAGTGATATAGCAATTTGCATGCGAGACCCTGGTGATTGTCAATGCCAAGGCATCATCCAATATCACGATTCTATAAATAAAGAAATTCCTAATACAATCTCAGATAGTCGATCGTCCTGTCTACGTCCGATCGCCAACTTTGCGCCGGTGCTTAACTCAGTAACTGTTATAACGCTATTTTACATCTTGCACTTCATCCGGCTCCAGGTCTGTTGCTGTTTGTATATGCCCTGACAGGCTCAGACCCAGTCTCTTTTCTTGCGCCCAGACAGGTCAGCAATAGATCAGATGCCGATATCCTTGGGTGGGCGGGCGTCTTTTTTCTTTGGGGCCATAGAACATGGGCGCCTTAGATGCCCTTTCTGGACTCGCCAGTTTGTTGGGTAGCAGCGTACTTGTCGCTGAGCTCATCGTAGCTCTTGTGGAGCTGCTCGCTCTGCTTCTTCAGGGTCTTGAGGTCCTGGTCCTTCTGCTCAAGCTCCTTTCGGAGACGAGCAAGCTCACCAGGCTTGCCGGCAACGGCAAGCTTCTCAGCCTCCTTGGTATTGCTCTTAGTACCCTCGTAATCGCGGACCTTATCCTCCAGACGCATCACCTCGAGGATCATAACGTAGGTGCGGTTAAGGATGAGCGAAAGGAAGAGGGTGAAGCCGCAAAGGTACATGTTGCGCTGGGAGTAGAACTTGCGGGCTTGGACTTCGAGGCGCTCGTGGCCCATAACAGCGGCACTGCAATCAGGTTAGTGATGTGCCCACCTGCTATGTCGTGGTTTTTTGGGGTAACATACCCTCCTCCCTGCTTGGACTGTTCGGAGGCGGCGGCGAGCTCGAGCTGGACGCGGTAGACACGGTTGACACTGTCGATAAAGAGAATTAGGATAAAGACAAAGGTGATCTTCATCCAGTATTGAATCTTCGCGACCACAGGGTTCTCGGAGATGAAGCTGTATATCTTGTTAGCTGCATGGGAAAGACGCCTAAACTTGGTGTTTGACGCACGTGAAGATCTTGCGCTTAACGTTGAAGGGCATGGGGACGATTAGGAGCATGAAAAGCGCCATCTCGAAGACGAGAAGCATAAAGACCTAAATGACACAGTTAGAAACTCCATTGGCTAGGTGATTGGAGCTCTCGATAGAGGCACAAGGAACGCACGAGGGTATAGTAGAGCGTCATAGTGACGGCGGTGACGAGGGGTAAACAAAAATTGAGATAGAGGAAGATTGGGAAGCTCAAAGGAAAGAGTGAGAGAGAGGTTCAGTCGTAGAGTGCTGGTGTGTTATGAGAAATGGAAAAAAGCTTCCGATTGCGATAGTCTTCGTATTTGTATGCAAGGTGGAAAGAGGAAGAATGACAAAGGTGGTCAGTTTGGACCTGAACCTGGCAGAGCTGGGAAAGCTGTCGTGCACCTGTCTTGTTCCTTCCCGCTTTCGAATCGACAACGTCATCGCTTGTGGCTGGAGCCTACTGGACGCTAATGGTGGGATGTGGGGCACCGTCACTGAGGTGAAGCTGAAGAATTTAGTGGTCTAAGTGGCTTACATCTGCCTATACAAAAAGGACACTAGTGCAAATCCATTCAATGAATTATGAAGACATAACTTTTGTTAGCGGTGGATATTCTTTCATAAAGATGATATCAAAGCATTAGAGCTCTGTATTCAAGAGTCGAAACAGTGTGCCTGGTAGTCAATTGAAGAACATCCATTCGGTATGTCTTTTACGTCCCCAACACAAAACACCAAAGCCAACTGCGTCCCCAAGACTCATATATTCTGTAATAACACTACTACTACAACTGTCTCCCAACTAATACCAAGCCTCTCACCCAAACCCAGAAATTTCCATCCTAGTTTGTGCAAGACTGTATGTTTGTGATGTCCCCATTATCTTACAATGAAGCCAAACCACCTTGGAAGCCGCTCTATATTATTGACTCCCGCCTAACCAGTCTCCGTCATCTCTTAACTTTGCTGTTGGGCGCCGGTTTCTCACACCTCGATCAACGCGCGACCGCACAACCACGTCTTGGTCTTCGTCGTCATCGTCATCATCATTGTCCTCCTCTAGTTGGTTCTGGAGCAACCTGGATTCTTCAGTGCGTTCCTCTGAAAGATTGATATATTCCATGCTGTCGTTGATTTCCACTGGCTGTGGCCGTTGCAGTGCAGCTGGCACGATGGTGTCTGCAGCCACGATCTGGCGTTCTTCTGGATCCTCTCGATCTTGCGATTCAGAGGCCGAAGGATGCTCCAACATCGGAGCTGAAGTCAGCTTTCGTGGATACTTTCTCGGCCGACCACTTCCTGGTCTGGCGCCCCCTCTTTTGCCGCGTGTCTTTAGATCTCCTCGTGGTTTGCCATTATGGCTCGACGCTGCTCCCTTGCCATCTTGTCGCGCTCGTTTTCGCAGTCTTGCTGCTGAATTTCCAAAATCCGAATCTCCATCGGAAGGTGTTTCCATGATAGAGGCATCAGTGCCAGTCGGGTGATACTCTTCTTCTTCTGAGTCCTCCTCAAATGGGCCCTTCTTGCGCTTACGGAGAGGCTTCGGAGCGAAACCAAGCGTATCCGCTAGCATATCGTCTTCATCGAGAACTGCTTGGGCACGCTTCTTTCCCTTTCCGGGCTTCTTCTTATCCGTCTTTGGATTCTTCCGTGCGACCCCTTCTCCGTTGGGCCGTCGCGATCGTTTTTTACCCTGGTCAGACTTCCCTCCCACCTTATGGTCGAGCAGCTTCTTTGTCAGGTTGGGGAAGTTTTCACCATAATTGAAGAACAATTCCTCTCCAGCTTTGATATCCCGCATGGCTGTAAACTTGATGCGGTATTCGCCATTGACGTAAAGGATTCGTGGGGTAATGTTGCATCCGCGCTTGTCACTCTCTGATGCGTGGTTGATGTAGCGACTCAAATTACCATATGTCGCAGCGTCCACCCAAATACCTTCGTTGTCTAACAGAGTAAAGACGTACGAAATGTTTGATTCTTCGTCAAACACGTCGCCACGTCTGGCTTCTCGTCGCACTCCTTCGTCGTGGGTGATCAGTTCACCGACATATTCGATGATGAAATCGTCCTGTGAAATATCCTCGATAGTGAATAACCCATACCCGACTCCCTCAAGTTGACTCTCTCCTAGAGCGAGGCTCTTCGCCTGGCCCCGCTGCAGCGAACAGTTTTGACAGCCGGTAGAATGAAGAACTTCATCATCAGCATTCTCAGGATCGGCTCTCTCAACCACCCCACATCGGCCACAAACATCTGGATCGCATTCGCGGTTCAGCTGCACACAGATGCATGGCCTTTCCTTTCCTTTTGAGAGGCAAGTTTTGCCTTGCGAGTGGCAGGCACAGCCTGTGAATTTGTAGGCGCAGTTTTCCACCGTACAGCCGCAGAACTTCTCGCATAGAACACCATGCTGAACGCAAATACAACTTTCCGAAGTACAAGGCCCTTCGTGATTACAAGGTTCGCAGAGTTCGCGTTTTTGATGTTCGTGGGTTTTGGTGTGAGATTCCCAGTCGCCGATGAGCGTCTTTTTGAAACGATCATACCAGCTGACGGTCCGAATTTGCAATCTGTTAGCTGGCTCTACTGGAGACATGGACACATTCAGCTTTTGATATTCATTAAATACGTCGCTGCAATCCCGGTCAAGGAGCTGGGCAACCAAGCAGAAGGGATCTTTCGTAACCTTGCTGCGGTCGGCGGTCGCAACCGTAGATCGTAGGATAAAATGGTCTTCTTCATCCCATGGCCTCTGGATTGAGGCAGCAACAGGCCGGGGCGAGCTTCGATAGCAGTTACGTTTGCAGAGTGGGGATAAAGGGCCATTGCCATTAACCGTATCAGCTGCACTGTAGGGGAGGCGACGTCGCCGCTTCAGAGTATCCGAAAGACGGGGAAGAATCGAAAGGGTGCGCTTGCAATTCTGGGCATCGTATTCGCCGTGCTCACAGGAATGACTGAAGCAGATAAGGCAACCAAGAATTGAATAAGTTCCCAGCCAATACTCGACAGCATCATGCTCGTTTTCATGCTGTGTGCTGGAGCCATCCTTGGCTGTGGGCTTGGTTTCCATGATGCTGTCGACTGACTCATCCAAAAGCAAGACATCGCGGAGCTCAATCTGCTTGCTTGGGTGTTGGTCCTGGTGAAACACACGGCGGAATGCTTCCGTGAACATGTGGGCGGCTTTGTTTGCCTCGGGTGGTGTGGTGGACTCGGTAGGGCGATGTGAGTTGAGAATGTCTGATTTTTGTCGGGGCGTGATCGCATCGTCAGGCTCTCGACTTGCCATGAAGCGAATAAGAGCTGATCTGGTACAGCCAGGTATTGAGAGCTTGTCGAGCCAAGTGCCAAGATATAACAAGACAGTCGATGCAAATTCGGAGCGCACTGCTATGCGCACTTTCTCCTCGCGACTCATAGGCTTGAAACCAGATTTGCGGTCAATGTCCTCCAATTCTTGCAACCAAACATTGTATTTGTACTCCTCCGAGGTCTCAAGATCCCTCAAGTGGGGTACAAAGGTTAGCATTGTGTTGGGAGTAAGAATATTCTTTTTGATTTCTACGTGATGAAAGCGGTATCTTGGGACACGCTCTTCATCTGTCTGGATGCGTACGATGCTGTAGTGATCCTCACGTTTGTTGTTCTTAAGCTTCGTGTGTTCCTGTTGAGAATATTAGCAGAATTCACTTGGATTCGTTTGGGGCGCAAAGTACTTTGGATTTGATTCTCATCGTTTCTCCCTTCTTGGACGGGACAGGTTTGTTTACAAGTCCGGCGAAGAGGTTTTTGCCTGTCATAACACGACGTTCATTAGGCTTGGTGGACTCAATGATATAAGAGGTCATGCGACAGTGTCCATCCTTGATATCTTGGCGAAACTGCGTCAGCTTCTCGACAACAGCAGCGACATCCCATTCCTGCTTTTTAGGCGTTTGATATTTAGGAGATGCCGGTTTGCTCTGTTGCGTTGATTCTGAATCGTCTTTTTCAGGCGTGGGCGTCACCTGACGAGATGCCAAGTTGGAGGCTGCAACACTAGACAGCTTTGCCATACTTTGGGCGTCATCAGAATTAGCCGTTATCGTGGTCACCTTCTGGCTCAGTTTGAGTACTGAAGATGCTGGGCGTGGCGGCTCAGCAGAAGCGGAGGGTTGTCTATCCTGGCTGGCGGCGATAGAGCTCGTAGATCTATTCAACTTGGGCGGGCTGACGGGAGCATTGGTTGATGATGGGCGCTCACTTGAGATAGAAAAATTGGGGGTGAAGCGCGCTGTAGTAGTGTTGTTGCGATTCAGAGGCGCCAGAGAATGTGCTTCGTAGTCTGAATCACTGTCTCCTGTCAAGTCGATGGTGTCAGGTTTTCCTGCGACGATGGCGACGAGGTGATGAGAGGCCATGGTTGCGGCTGATGACTTTGCCCCAAACTCTAAGGCAAGGTACAACCGCCCGTATTGGTAAGGAAGGCGAACTGCCAAAGGTTTTTTACCAGAACTGCCCCTCTCTACAAGTAAGGTAGCCAGCAACTGCTACCATCCTGCACAAGAGGAGTCGCTGATGGACACCAAAAAAAGGGGGGGGGAGAAAGGAAGATAGGTTATGGCTGCAATTCGTGCTGATGTTGCTGTGGAGAGCACCTTTGTAGATAGGTAATAAATGAGACGGGAGAAGGAAACACGAGTTTGTCGACCCAGCCAGAGACGCGTGTGGACAGATTAAAGGTGCAAATTCGGCAGAAAATAGGAGCAAAATGCGCAGAAGAGGTCGAGGAAGCCAAAGAAACTGAATACCAGAGAGTAAGATAATGGTATTACATACGACGGGCTTGTACAAAAGACATGAGTGCCCTCGATTGTCGGTTTGTTGTCTCTCGAAACTCAAACCCAAGACAGAGATGAATAATTAGTTGAATGGGTGAATGAGTGTCAATTGCACGCGTTGAGGAGTCTACAGGGGACATTGACAGGGGGTCGCGTTCGTTAATCCGGCTTAGCGTGGCTGGATTGGTCATGACCTTAAGTGGAGGGCGATTTTACATACTACATAGATAGTGTGTATTTGTTCCCTCTTTGAAGCGAACCGTCATGGCACTGTTTTCTTATGATTGTGGATTCCATCCCGCTCACATGTGAGTTTGATATCACACTCTATTATAGTCGTTGATAATGCATCGACGCTACTCAAGCATGGTCGCTCATAGAAGCTGGATATGCTGTGCCCTAACCAGAGCAATCGTGGAACGTCCAAACTGAAAAGGACCATAGACAACATGATTCAAAATCAAACTGTATAGGTAAGTAATTTGATTTAGGAGGCATGTCCCTGTATTTGTCTCTTTTCTAGAGTTTTGATATATCTTGGAGGTAATAGGCCGTCTCACGTGAGGATCAATCTAATACCGTAGTCAGGTTTGTGATTATCGGAATGGCCGGATGCTACTAAGCTGCGATCCAACTGGTCGCTAAAAAACGACCAAAAGTCGACGTAATGAGTAAGGCAAAGGAAATATTGTCTTGGCTCCGGTAGTTTAACAACATATGCTTGGCACTTTATTGAAGCCTTTGATAGCCAATTATATCCATCCTTCTATCCTATTGCCTATGCAATCCAATACATGCATACCAGGCTTGATATCATTTACACTGCGCAGCCTCGTCAGATCAGTCCATACTGCTTCGAGAAAGTGCTCTCAACTTTGGAAAAGACCCTGTTTCGCGAAACGACTGACATCAAGATCGGAACTAACCCAACCACAACATGTGAAAAGGGCCCTTGCGGTAATTGGTTTCTGGGCTGCCTCAATTACCCCTTGTCTCCTTTATCTTTCGGGCTGGAGACTGCCGGAGGATCGCTCAGTTTTAGAGCCCGTTCACCCACCCACTGACCTCCAAAGGACCCCAAACTTGTGCCTCGATATCGTCATATTTCATCTTAGACACTCACTAGCGTTGCGCTGGATTCGACCGAAGCTTGGTGGTCGTGAACCGCATCCGGGATGGGCAGTCCAGCTCTTTGGGGGCCTGGGGGGGGGGTCTCTCCGGATGCACAGGTGAGGATCCTTGGCCCAGGCCCGCAGAATGCACGACGTAGACCTGAGACACGCTTGACGTAAGTAGCAGTACCTCGAGTAATGCTGCGATCACCAGGGGTTGCGTTGTAGACATACACTAGATGCTAGCGCCCGTCTGTATCGAAGACCTCACTCACTCGTTCTTGTCCAAGTGGAGTCTTGATGACGTCGCTCTCAGCTCCCGCATCGAAAAAGGTGACGATCTTGGTTCTCCGCAGCAACAATCACCACCAGAGCCCAAGCCCAAGCCTTGCCCTGTTTCTGGCCTCCATCATATAACGTTCCCAGCAGCCCGGCCACGATCTTCTCCTTCGTGTTTTCTCCGACATCTTATCCTTGCTTGATTCTCAGCTCTGCAGCTGTGATCTCCGTCTCCCACCCACGTTAATCCCCACCTGATATTATTTATTCCCTGCCTGTCCTTGCTGGACCCTTTTTCTTATCATCCATACTCAACTCCACCGCTCGTCGCACTCATAAACAACAGCATTCATCATGCATCGCACCTATTCCATGCGCCAGACCCGGGCGCCTACTGCCTCTCAACTCCAGGTGCGTGCAATTCGAGCTTATGACGCCACAGCTCAATGCGACAGCAAAACTGACTGACCTTGAGCAGAACCCCCCGCCACCTCCGTCGTCGACAAAATCCGGCCGCCTCTTCAAGAGCAGCTTCGGTAAGCTAGCATCACGCCACTTCGACTGTCAATTCCAACAGAACTAACAAGACCTCCCGCGCAGGACATGCCCTTCGCCGCAATGCTGGTGGTGCCTTTGGCCCGGACCTGGCCAAGAAGCTCTCCCAGCTGGTCAAGATGGAGAAAAATGTGATGCGAAGCTTAGAGACCGTCGCCCGTGAGCGAATGGAAGTTGCTGTATGTTCCCAATACCCCAATCCTACGAACCATTGAAACTAACTCGACAGCAACAACTATCTATTTGGGGCGAGGCTGGTGACGAAGATGTTTCCGACGTTACCGACAAGCTCGGTGTCCTTCTGTACGAGATTGGCGAGCTCGAGGACCAATACGTCGACCGTTACGACCAGTATAGGGTTACCATGAAGAGTATCCGCAACATTGAAGCTTCAGTTCAGCCAAGTCGTGACCGTAAGTACCGCTCACCACCTGGACGGCGTATTGCCTACTAACCCCGGCTCAGGCAAGCAGAAGATCACCGATCAGATCGCCCAACTCAAGTACAAGGAGCCCAACTCTCCCAAGATTGTCGTCCTTGAACAGGAACTTGTCCGAGCTGAGGCTGAGTCTCTTGTTGCTGAGGCTCAGCTTTCCAACATCACTCGAGAGAAGGTGAAGGCAGCCTATACTTACCAATTCGATGCTCTCCGTGAGCATTGTGAGAAGGTTGCCATTATTGCTGGCTATGGAAAACACCTCCTCGAGCTCATCGATGACACCCCGGTCACTCCCGGCGAAACCCGCCAGGCGTACGATGGATATGAAGCTAGTAAGGCTATTATTCAAGATTGCGAAGATGCCCTGACGAACTGGGTTACTTCCAACGCTGTCGTTTCTTCCAAGCTCTCTACCCGCGCCCGCACTCTGTCTCAGCGACGTCGTAACAACATCCGCCGAGGTGAGGGCCACGATCTCTCCGGTCAAGATGTACCCTTGAACGATGGTAGCTCCTGGACTGCTCGAGACCGTGATCTTGACAGCGACGAGGAGGAGGAGGATGAGGATGCCCGAGGCTCCATTCTGGACAGCGATGGCGGTCTGAACGGCGAGTCTCGTGGACGTACACAGGAAGCCGTCGCCGCGTAGAACGTGCTCACGATTGATGTGACAAAGTACTGCATTCAGGCTATGTGAAAGAGGACGAGCGTATGTCCTGCTTTCCTCACGTTCGGTAGTAATGATGGGAACGCAATCTTGGTTGTACAAGGCGTTGTGGGTAGCTTTAGGCTGGGCGGGTTGCAAAAGGCTGAATGGGTATGATAACTTTCTTTTGCGGTAGCCTTGTTGTAGTTTTAATTCATTAGTTTTATCTCTTTTATCCATATATCAGGTCTTGATGTAAGGTGTCAAAATAACTCAATAAGAGCATCCTAAGCTTAGCAAAGGTATCCTAAACTTGGTGAAGATATTCTAAACATATAATAAGTTACATAATTTTTTCTATTATTTAGGATCGAGATCCCGGGTTTTCTTGACCTCCCCTGGCCGCTACATTATATGATATTCTGGTTCCTCATTTGACTCGCAAACTCCTCGACTTCCATCTTGGCAATGTGCTCCCCGGGTATAACAACCAGACCTAAGTAGCGAGATGTCATGTCGACCTTGACAGTTTCCCCATCAGCTTTCTCTGCTGCCTTTTCACGCTCTCTTGAAGATGGCTGCCGATATTCATAAGTGTGAGCCAGCACAATATTCTTGTCCTTTTAAGGTCAGGTCAGGTCAGCTCGTCGCTTACAACCGAGGCTCAACAGCTGTAGGGTATTGAAACATACAGGGTCGGTGCATTTCAGAGCGCCCCAGAACAACCGACCATCGGAGGTGTACACGCGAAGGTTCTTGTTGAGAATACTGCTGAGATATTCTCGAGCCTTTTCAGTGTCCATTTCCACTCAAGAAGGCTTGGGAGCAGAGGGTTGAGTGTTGTAAATTGTAGTATTAGCGAAGACGTGGAGAACGTGATGTTCGTTGATTTTGCGAACAGAAGGGTTAGCGGCAATAGCGGCGATATATCGGCCCCACGCTGACGTTATAGAAGCTCGATGCTGAAGGCAACCGTGAACTTCTATTTGTTTTCTTAGATCTTGGACTTCCCATTCTCATCATTTTCATGCCAATCCAATTGTAGAATCATCGACCCTCCCTTTTCTACGCATCCAGACAATGAGCATTACTCTCATCAGACGAGGGCGTATCCCTTAAACATAAGGCCTTGTGCCTCTCCCTATTATACGGACTTGCATTTGAATTCACGGTCATAGCCTATCATGGGTGTGACCGGTCTATGGACAGTTGTTCAGCCATGCGCCCGACCGACGAACCTCGCGACTCTAAATCGCAAACGACTCGCAGTCGATGCCTCAATTTGGATATATCAATTTCTCAAAGCTGTACGCGACAAAGAAGGCAATGCGCTGCGCAACTCGCACGTCGTCGGTTTCTTCCGTCGCATATGCAAGCTTCTGTGGTTTGGTATTCAACCAGTATTCGTCTTCGACGGTGGCGCACCGATTCTAAAGAGACAGACGATTCAGCATCGAAAGCGAAGACGCGAAGGTCGCCGTGAAGATGCCGTTCGAACGGCGGGTAAACTGCTAGCAGTGCAAATGCAGCGCATTGCGGAAGAAGACCATGACCGTAGGCGGAGAGATCGAGAACGTGATATATCTGCCCGGGAAGAGCAGCAACAAGAAGTGATTCCTGATGCCAGTCAACTTGTTTACGATGACGAGGCTCTCCTATCTCAAAATGAGAGGCGGAAGGGTAGAACATTTCGAAAGCAGGACGCCTACCATCTCCCGGATCTAGATGGTGGCGGTATCGCGGCAATGGGAAAGCCAGATGATCCACGAATCATGAGTGTAGAAGAGCTGGAAGAATACGCGCGCCAGTTCCATGAAGGTGAAGATATTAATCTTTACGACTTCAGCAAGATCGATTTTGATGGCGAATTCTTCAAGAGTCTTCCAGCTCCTGATCGATACAATATTCTGAACGCAGCAAGACTGAGGAGCCGACTGAGAATGGGTCTTAGCAAGGAGCAGCTGGAAGAAATGTTCCCAGATCGCATGGCCTTCTCCAAGTTCCAGATCGAAAGGGTCAAGGAACGCAATCACCTCACTCAACGTCTCATGTATGAAGTCGGAATGACTGGCACCGACCTGACACTTGGGGTAAATGCACGAGTTGCTGGCGAAAAGAACAGAGAGTACATCCTGGTAAAGAATGAGGGTGCCGAGGGAGGATGGGCTTTGGGTGTGGTCAGCAGAGACAAGGACGTTGGAGAGGCACATAAACCTATCGACGTGGATGCCATTCAAGTTCAGTACCAATCAAAGGAAGATGAGGAGGAAGACGACGAAGATTTTGAAGACGTTCCCATAGAGGGACTCAATCGACTTCCGAAACCTTCCGCAGCACAGGTTGCTAGCTACCAAGCAGCCCAGGATATAGCGGCACGACGGCGGCAAATATATGGTAACCATCGCCAAGAGTCCTCACCGCAGGGCGAGGAGTCACTCTTCGTAGGCGGAAATATCGAGAATACAGATGTGCTGTTTGCACAACCACCCGAAGAAGCGCTGCACCACGACGAAGAGGATGACCTCAACCGCGCAATAGCTATGTCACTGCAAAATCAACATGGAGTTGGACAAGAGTCAGATCATGAGGAGGAGTTCGAGGACGTTCCCATGGAAGCGCCTAAATGGACACAAAAGTCGGTTGGCGCACAAAAGCCCATCACGGCCAAAGGAGGCTCTATGATTGCTCATATTGTTAATAATAGAGCAAGCGCTGCGGTGCCCAGGCGTCAAGAGCATGATACTCCTGCCGATAGCGACAGCGACGAAGATATGCAGACAGTGCTTGCAAAAGCCAGGATGAAAAAGAAGCCTCAGCCACAACCAAAGTTTATACCCGTCGTTGAGAACAAGAGGAACCCATTTGATGGCCCGCTGCCATTCCCGAAACTTGACTGGGGCTCGTCACTATTTGGAAAGAAGAAAGTCCCAGAAGCTGGACCGAACAAGAAATCCGAAGTCGCGGATGAAAACCCAGCTGTTCTCAATGACCAAGAGGACGACATGGCTGGCGGGTTTGAGAGAGAACTGCAGGATGACAATGCGCCCAGACCCTTGCCGCCATGGTTAACTGATGACACCGATATCCGGGAGTCGCTTAAGAAGCAGCAAGAAACAGAGCGTGAAATCAATAACGCAGACAGGCAGGCAGCCGAGGAAGAGGAGCGGATTTATCGCCGCAAGATGCAAGATCAGCTGATCCACATCGACTCTTCCTCAGATGATGATAGTGATATCGAGGTTTTGGAAAAGCCGCCATCACCAAAGAAGCCTGCCCAGAAAGAGCCTATTACCATCGACCCGGAAGATGATGTCGAGAACATCAAGGAAGCTTCTCTTCAAACTGAAAAGCCAGAATCGACAGAGGAAGCTTCAACTCTAGCATATGAGCAAGAAGATGCCCTTGAACAAGTTGTAGAGAAGGCCAAGGAGCCATCACCTGAAGCAGAATTCCAAGGTCTTGCGGATCGTACAATGGAAGAACCAACTGCACATCCAGCGCAAGAAGATGAGGACAAGTCTCGACAATCAGAATCACCTGAGCCAGAATTTGAAGATGTGGTACCTACCAATGCTGGGACCGCGGCAGAAAAGAGCCCTGAGTCTATCTTTGAGGAAATTCCTTCCACCAACGCCCCAGCAGTGGAAGGAAACCAAGAACTTGATATCGACGACGATGGGCTTTTTGACGACGTGGAGTACGACGAATTCAGCGACCCTGGCGACGAAGAGCTCATGGCACAAATGGCCGAGGAAGCCGAAGAACATGCCCGTTTCGCCAGTGAGCTCAATAACAAAACAGCCGAGCAAAACAAGGAAGACTATGAAAGAGAACTGCGAGCCCTACGAAACCAACAGAAGAAAGACCGCCGAGACGCTGATGAGGTCACTCAAGTCATGATTACTGAGTGCCAGGCTCTCCTTCGTCTCTTTGGTATTCCTTATATCACCGCCCCTATGGAAGCTGAAGCTCAATGTGCTGAGCTCGTCCGTCTAGGACTTGTCGATGGCATTGTGACTGATGACTCGGACACCTTCTTGTTCGGTGGCACACGTGTGTACAAGAACATGTTTAATAGCAATAAATTTGTTGAGTGCTACTTGGTGGGCGACATCGAAAAGGAGCTCTCCCTGTCTCGAGAGCAACTTATATCTCTTGCGCATCTGCTGGGCTCTGATTACACTGAGGGATTACCAGGTATCGGCCCTGTAACAGCTGTTGAGATTCTCTCTGAGTTTCCTGGCAAGTCTGGACTAGAGAACTTTCGCGAATGGTGGAGATCGGTGCAATCGCAGACACGCCCTAAGGACGCTGATGTCTTGACGCCTTTTCGCAAGAAGTTTCGCAAATCTCAAGGTACCAAACTCTTCTTACCACCAGGCTTTCCTAACCCGGCGGTTTATGATGCGTACCTACATCCAGAGGTTGATGACAGCAATGAGAATTTCCAGTGGGGTGTGCCAGATGTAGAGGGACTGCGACAGTTCTTGATGGCTACCATTGGCTGGAGCAAAGAACGTACGGACGAGGTCCTCGTACCAGTCATCAAAGATATGAACAAGCGAGACCGTGAAGGTACACAGAGCAACATCACCAGATTTTTTGGTGGCAGTGTTGGAGTTGGAGCAAAGGAGGCATTTGCGCCAAGACAGAAAGCCCGGGGAAGCAAACGTATGGCTGCAGCGGTAGATCGTTTGCGAGCAAATGTTACAGGCGAAGAGCCAAGGGGTGCTGAGAATGGAGGTAAGCGAAAAAGAGCATCAAGGAGGAATGCAGCTGCTCCAGTAGATGAAGAGGAATATGCTGAAGAAGTTGGCGATGAAGGTGATGATGAGCCCACAAGCAGAGGCCGTGGTAAAGGGAAGAGAGCCAGACCATCATAGACGAAGTTGAATCTGTACCAAAATATTTATATTATTTGATCATAAGTAAGGCTAGTGAATACTGTAACTATTAAAATACTAGGAGTTTACTCACAGGTACATCAACATATAGAGTTTCATTTTGGAATATTCAACTCTTTCGTGGATTCTTCACTTTCGGACAGGCTATCACATTAATGCCAACATTGGCGAGTCTAAGGATGGTCCCCGAAGCAAGAAATATATAAGAAACGCTGGAGAAGGGGATTTGCTAGAATTTGGGCTGAAAAAACATATGAGTAAGTACAGGATTTCATGGCACTAGGAAAAGCCCAGTCCATGGTTTCTTGACCCCCTCGTTCTTCTCATGTAACTGTCAAGATTCGCTGCTTTTCTCTTCTTACATCTTCTAGTGGTATCATATATCAAACGAGAAAGAAGAAGCTCAAAAAATAAGAAACGAGGTCAGAGAAAAATGAAGAAAGCAAATCAGCGTCAGCTGGTATTAAACGTGTGCAAGGATTGCGAAATGTGTCTCGTAGATGTGTCACGTCGTCGCGATTGTTCGTATAAAGGACAGACTTCGTCCATGCCGGCAATGAAGGAAGGGCGTATTACAATTCCACCTCGGGCTGAGATCGCCCGCCTCGCTGAGGGATACCTAATGGCGGGTGGCATTAGCCTGGGGACCATTTGTACCCTCCATGTTGTTCGTCAACTCGGCTACACGAGCCTTGATGCGGGCAACACGAGATTCAATAGCTGGAACATCGCGTTAGTTTAATATTCGGTATCAAGATTTCCATGTAGACTCACTCTCTTCTCCACTTGTATCGTCGTCGCCATCTCCGGTTCTGTTGCTGTTACTGTACGACGGCCGAAGCTGATCGTCAGGGCGAGTAGCGGCCCTCTCTGCAGCGTTCTTTCGAATTTGTGCCCAGCGGTCTTGGACTCCTGGACCGGCACTGTGACTCAGCTTCTCCTCAGGCTGTGCCGGTCCTCCAATCTGGGGGGAATGGCGGGGTGATCGAGGAATAGGAGGAGGCGTTGCATCGTCTTCATCATCCGAATCAGGAGCAAAGGCTGGCTGGTCCTGAAGAGGGCCTTGGTTGAACTGAGGGACAGCCTTCTGGGCAGGAGCCGAGTCCTTAGCACTGAGGGCTATCTGTGACTGATCGATAGTGGGCTCCGCGATATCCTGGTTCTTCTGAGGCGTATCAACTCGCTGCACAGGCTCCTCCATTGGTGTCACAAATTCAGCAGCAGGTGTGGGGGTAGGCATGTCAGCCTCGTCTGCTTGTGCAGGTTGAGGCACTGGAACACGTTGAATAGCGGCTGCAGGCTCAGGTGTGTCAGCTGGAGTGAGGGGCTTCTGTGCCTGGGGCTCTGGTGTTGCTTGGGTCTGACGGAGGAACTCATGAACATTGGCGGCAGCGTCATCAGGCAGTTTGGAGCTTCTGTTCTTGCGGAACAACTTCCGGAAACCGCGGTTCTCCTTTTCTGCCTTCTGGAGTTTCTTCTTCTTGTTCTCAGGGCTTGATGGAGTAGGAGAAACCATATTCTCACGAGCCAAGTCCTGGGGCGCCTCGTCCTTAGGAGGCGGCACAGGGCTAAGAGGGCTGACGGGAAGCACTGGTTCAGGCGTGGGCTCTTGGGCGGGCTCTGTAACTGGCTCAGGGGCTGGTGCCTGAACAGGTTTAGGTTGTGGCTGGACCTCGACGGGATGTTCTGGCTGTGGCAGGGGTTTCCTTGTTGTCTCGTTCGCAGTGGGCGAGAAAGTAGGCGATGTGATCGGGGATGCCACGTCCTTAACGGGCACCTGCGGAGGTTGATCCGGGGCTTGTGTGCCATTGTTGGAAGCAGCGTCACCGTTCATGCTCTCAGATGGAATGGGTGATACCATAGTTCCACGACCCGCATTGTTGTTGGCCATGTACAAATCCTTAATCGTTCCCTTATCATACTTGGAAACCCACTTCAGTGCTGATGAAGCCTCGCCAATGATTGTAGGCTGAAGGGTGAGAACACTATTAGTCTTCTCGGCCATGAGCTCAGCATCAGTTCGACCTCGTCGCTGATACAAGGGCTGTTGAGCTAGCTTTTTTCCTTGCTGTTCCTGCGCACGAAGTTGCGCAGCCTTGGCTTGGATTCTGGCATGAGTATCGGGACCGATGCTGGCCTTGCTGGTGCCCTGGCCAATGTTCTCGACTGACTTATTGGCTGTCGACTTCCGTCGGCCTAGGCCCTTCCCACGTTTTGTCCAGCTAAAAAGACCCTTCTTCTCTGCAATATATGCACCCTCCTGAGGTTCAGGAGCTGCGCCGGCAACCATTTCTTCCATCACGAGCCAACGGCCACTAGTAATCTTGGTTTCGATGACGGCACATCTTCCAAAGGCCGACTTGCGCTCTGCAGTCTCCTCAGGGGCAAGACTGGACATCCAAACCCACCAGAACGAATCGTCCAGTAAAAATGTTGCAATACTTGCGAGCTCCCCGGGCTCAAGCGAGTGATCATGTTCAAGCCTTGGTCGATGCGACTGAGAACTTTGTTGTCTCTGGGTTTCGAGAGGAGGCAGAACCTTGTCAGGGGGTAGAAGCAAGTTTGACCGAGCAGGCTGGTTTTCATCCACGAATCCCGAAGAAAGAAAGTCGGCCCAAGACGGGGTTGTCGGTCTACCCAGTCCGTTACCAGACGCAGGGGTTCTTCGCAGAGCGGGTGGCTGGCGTTTGTAGGTCAAAGCACTGTCGTCGTCGTCGTCATCCTCATCCAGAGTAGAAGAGAAGCCAATATCCTCGAATCGTGACCAGGAGGCGTCGCGCAAGCTTGTAGAGTGCTTTGAGCTTGAAGCTTGTGACTGATTGGCACCAGAAATAGCCTTGAGAACTCGGCGGCATTCGTCGGTCAAAGCCTGCACAGGGTCGTCGTACTCGGAAAACTCTTGTAATGCGCGGTCTGAATCACGATATTGGAAGTGGTTCGCTCTCCGAAGGAGCGCAAAAGGAGTTGGCGAAACGGTATCCACAATCATGACAACTTTGTTTGTGGTTGACATCATAAGAGAAGGTCGTTGAGGAGGATACTCGGTTTCCTGAAGTAGTTTCTGGAGGGATCTGGGAAGCATTGTAATGCCAGTGACGTTTTGCTCCGGTGAGAGGGATCTGAGGAAAGCGAAGAACATATGGCTTGTGGCATCGGCGGCACTAGTTTCTGGATAAGCAATCGCGAGCATCACAAGTCTCAGGGGCACTTACCGAAGCCAAGCATCATAACCTCCTTCAAAACCCTTGTTAGTATCTTTATGTTCGAATGCCCACCATGCTGCCATTCGTGAAAGCTTTCGCCCACCTAGGCCGTTGGACTTTCCATGCGCTGCAACAGCGGCCAGCAGGTCGAAGAAGTCGAAGATAATGCGCTGACGGGCACCATTCTCAACACTGATAGGAATGAACGTTTTGAAAGAGTCTCGGGCCATGTTCGAGTCTATAGCGCAAGTTAGTACAACAAGGAAACCTAAAACGAGAAGCGCATACCAATTTCTCCCACTTTGAACAGTTCATATGCATCCCAACCAACGATGCCCCCCTGAATGCGACTCCAGCACCACTTGGCAACTCCGGAAACCACCTATCTCGATATTAGTTACGATCATGCCCCTCTTTCCGCATATACTAACCATAGGTTCTGTCATGCGAAGTTCCTGTGTCAATTGTTCTCCCCGTAAGTTGGCATGAGATTCAAAGAAATGGCGAATAAAGGAACGAACAGCGCTGGGATCGGAGGTGGGACGGTATGGTAACAAGAGGAAAGGGTGATCGAGACCTGGTATGACATGGCGATCAGCATGCTGTACACACAAAGATACATATCTTGTATTTCATGTAATCAACGACATACCTCGAGCTTTGAGCTCTTCTGTGCAACATCGGATCAGCTCGTGAACTTCTTCAGGCTCAACATATGTGCGTGCCCAGGCGTCTGTCCATTGTGGTTTTTGTGGTAGCTGTTGTGTAGAATCGTTTGCGCCTTTCTTTTTGGACTTGCCATCCTTGCCCTTGAGGCGAGAAAAAAGGCCTGCCATTATCGGCTGTGACTATAGAATGATAGTTCGAAATCGGGAATTAAACGAACGCAGCAGAATCCCATGCGCTGAATATAGGAAAAGTGACGTCGGGTCGAGTCGAAGCAGATCTCAAATAAAGGGGCGGTGATCTTTCAGGAGGTGCCTTAAATAGGGTAGCAGCGAGGTATTCGTGATAATCTCCCCAGCTGAAGTTGTAAAAACCAAGGTTTTTGAAGGGTTGTCGATAAGAGAATCAAAAGTAACGAATCGAGGACCGTGAACCTTTTGGTGAGAAGAGAAGAGAAGAGAATTAGCAGGAATAAAAATGATGACGATGTCGCTTGTTGAAGATTGGATGCTGCTGCACACAGGACAAGGCGAGACGTGTAAGTCAGGGAAGGTGGGCATCGGGCAGTTTTGATGCGCACCTGCGGCAGATGAGCCAAGTTGGTTGGGTGGGCGTACAGATAAAATTAGTAGGGGACCCTTTTTCCCCTCTGCACCTCAGTTATTCAGAGGTTAACACAGAGATTGGCTACTGGGTATCGAAACGAAACAGAGAGAAGAAAGAATAGGAAAAGGAGGGGCTCAAAGAAGCCAGGGTTCAGAGAAAACAGATGAATATGGAAAAATAGAAAGAAAAGTTGAATCATACAAGAGGAGAAGGTAAAGAGGAGAAAAAGCGACTCTCAAGTCTAGATGAGACGACAAAATGAGAATTGTGAGGGTGACAGTGGGATGGGGGGATGTGCTCAGGGGGCGACTGGGATGCGCGACCAGGTTCATGATGGACTGGACTGGACTGGACTAGATGGGATTGGATTGGATGGTACGTACAATGGAAAAAGGAACAAGAGCACTAGGATTGGGAATTGGGTTCCTCGCTGGGATGAGAGGATAGAGAGCATGAACAAGAGCACATGGGGCGGGTAGGGGTTTGGGGGAGGGGGGGGCAATATGGATGGATGTGATGGGCGTGCATAGATTGAGCGAGTTATCATGGAGATGAATTAGTAGTTCACAGATCCAACAATATCTAACAATGTGGCTAAATAGTGTGAGTTGCTTGGTTGATAGTTGAATCAAATCTACAGCCTCTTATTGTGACAACGGTCATGCTGTGTAACACGATATCTTCAGAGACAATACACAACACACAATTGTACGCTGTAACAATGAGGCTGAGAGCCATGACACACAAGTTGCAAAGCAATTCACTGCCCTCAGCCTTGAGTCTCTTGGCCCATTCCAGTCTATGTCAAGGGTCCTTTGGGCAAGAAAAAGAATTCGCCAAGTTTCTTATTCTGAGGATAATCACTTTGCCTACTTCATAAGTTAGCCTGACGATGTCTCTAGACTAACGAGAAAGTCTTCAACCATCTTCTCATTTCCTAACAGCAGCCTTGATTTCTCTCCCGTCCCTCGAACAGAAATTATGAGAGTCACAGAGAGGTACACACCAAACACAACCATTGGATCAGCTAGCACTAGAAGACGGGACTCAGCCGTTGCACAAGGCCAAGGCTTTACTAGACGAGTGGATCTCCACGTTCCTTAAAGTTCTGCTTTTTAATTACCTTGAGCAAGCGGGCTGCCCGTGTAATTAGTTAATTGGATGGCCTCATGACCTTTTATCGCACCAGTTCGCTACGGGCACAGTTTCACCGGTCGATAAATGGCTTGCAGAAACCCTTCAACACAGCTCATAATCGTCAATAGTCTCTGAATATGCAGGTGACTTGAGTTCCTGGCAGCATACATATTCAGTACAAGTTAAGCTTCATCAAACGAGATCCAACTTGGGATGATGGACAGGGGTAATTACCGCCAGTGGCCCCTACAAGCGTGTCATCTTGGCGCTATGGTTGGACGCCAAAGCCTTTAGCTCATCATGTTTCCTGGGCCCAAAGATATGAGCAACCAAACGATACGCATTTTCTCTTATTGCGCTTTAATGCCATCAAGCACTATGGCGGGTGGTTCGCCGCCAACGTTTCGTAATCCCCGTGCCTCTTTTAGAGCTCCATTGCCATCAGAACGAAAGCGCCGCAACCATAACCTCTTCTGTTGCTCGCTTCCCTGCCAATAACAGCGCTGCTATCACAGTCCTCAGCCTAACTCCACGTCATGAGAGGCAATATCTGTCTTTTTCTATTACTCATTCCATATCGAGTCGCCCTCGGCCGATTGAATTGCTTCTTTGCGCTCTAGCTCATGGTTGAGCTGATCTCTCACCTGGGGTATCCCATGTTTGCTAGGAACTTCTCGCTTACAACAGGTTCTGGATTACGAACATGGAAGCTTCTTGGCTCTGAAGAGTCCAAATATAGCTGCCATTCTGACTTCTTTCCTAGCTTCTGGAGCTGCGGCCCAATGGCTGCAGCTGTACCAGTAGCTTGGCCATCCGCGGGGCTCATGGGTGTGAGTTGGCATCGCCAGCGCATCCTCATCCCACCCTCCCCAGGCGAAGCCGCTGCTTGGAAGCATTTTTGAGTGGTTGTCTGGCAAGAGTTTCCGAGATCGACGCAATGAGTTGGCATCTCCTTACGCAAGATGGCGAAAAATAACTTCCATGTTTGACATGCAGATGAATTGTGATGTAATGCACAGTATGGCTCTAGGGCTCTAAGGTGAGGCTCTACTGTCAGTCTGATGTCTCCCAAACTGGAATGTAGATTTTGCAATTTGTCTCAGCTTTATCGAAACCCTCGCTGGCTGTAAACCCCTGGGTTAAATGACCCAATGGTATAAGCCAGTGCAGAGGTTGTTCCCGTTATCTGCCATGGGTCCATGATTCGCCTCATGGCAGCTCTGGAACCCTAGTCGCAAAAGCTCATCTCAGCTTAACATATCCATGAATGCTTTTTCTTCCTTAAATACGCTCATAGGCCACCAATATTTACAAGAATCGGTATATGCCTTGATTGACGCAGGTCCTCGCACAAGAGGGTAGCCTGGAGTGACCTACAATATTTCACGCCAACATATGTAGTCAGTCTCATGCACCTCGGCATCCTTTACCAAACATAGAGACGACAAGGTCGCCTCATTCTTCTCGAAACGAAAACGTATCACCCGCTTCGCCTTCGCCTTCGAAGAAGATACCCAGATGAGATCAGTTCGGCGGGCTGAACAGTGGGGATGCATTAACAATCTCTTAAACACGGACCTTTCTCTTAACCGCGAACATGATACGATAAAAGTGTTGCGCATCTGAGATCAAGGATCTGCCTCAAACCGGAACTTTCTGTCCCTTCCGGCTGCGCCCTGATTCCCGAAACAATCTATCACTTTATGCGTCAGGTTGTGGGGAGTTGCACCAAGTGAGGATCACGTATTGAGCGTCATAATATTCCGAACTCACCCATTCATCCTATAAACCTTTTCCAATATCCAGGTACATAGATTCCCGAGGCTGATCCTACATTGATCCCTGACCCGGAACCGAAAACTTAATAGTTGAAAAGCTGTCCCTACGCTTGCATGCCAAGTACCTTTCCCTTAGTGTTGAACGCCGTCATTACACATACACTCCCGAGTTCGAACAATTTTCAAACACTACTTTTCTTTCTCTTTCTCCTCTTCTTCAGCCAACCGAAGGGCCTCTTCGAGAGCTTCCTCATCTTCGTCGAAAGCATCATTCTCCTTGTCCTCCTCAACCTTCTTCACCACTTCAGGCTTAGTCTTCTCAATGACCTCGGCCTTTTTGTCAGCAGATTTAGCCTCTTTGGCATCGGCTTCCGTCGCTGGAGCTTTCGTGGATGTGCCAGGTCCGAGTGCCCAGTCAATCTCTCCTTCAGGCCCATATCGTGTGACCAGCCAGTCATTGGCTTTTCTGAAGTGACCGCAGTCAAAGAACCCCCTGGAAGCACTGAGAGGGCTAGGGTGGACACTCTGTAGTACAAGATGCTTGACGCGATCGATCTTCTGCACTCGCTTGCCGGCTGGTGTTCCCCAGGCCATGAAAACAACACCCCTTGTTCTCTTTTGCGCCACTAGATCAATGACTCGCTGTGTGAGCTTCTCCCATCCTCGATTAGAGTGCGAGTTGGCTTCGTGGGCTCGAACTGTAAGGCAGGTGTTCAACATGAGAACACCACGATCTGCCCAGGGGGTGAGAAGACCTCCTCGGTTTGGTGGTGGCTCGAAATTAGGATAGTCTTTCTTCAGAGCAATATACATGTTCTTGAGTGAAGGAGGTGCAGGAGTTGGGGGTCGAACGGAGAATGCCAATCCATGAGCCTGGTTGTCGTTATGATAGGGGTCTTGACCAACAATGACAACCTTGACATTGCTGAAAGGGGTATGACGGGACCTATAAGCTATAGGTTAGGAGCTGCCACAGCAGGTAGAAGGATATTTCGTCCTTACCAAGAGTAGATATCGTTCCTAGGTGGGAACACCTTGCGGCCAGAGCTGATTTCTCGATCCAAGAATCGCTTCAAGTCCAGGAACTCCTTTGTGACAAGATCGTCCTTGAGGTGCGCTAGCCAGCTTTCATCAAGAGTATCAATTTCGAGCTGCAAGAGCTCTTTTTGCTCTGGCTTCAAGGAAGCCACCCACTTGGCCTTATCAAACTTGACGGCTGGTGCGGGAGCACCAGCACCAGCACCAGCAGGCTTAGGAGCTGCTCCGAAGAATGAGGCAATGTTGCCATTGGCCTTAGGCTTCTTCGAATCGTTCCCGGTAGAGGCGCCTGCTTTGCGCTTGAGGGTCGACATGGCGATAGCTTGTATGTGGAGACCGATGGTGGGAGGAGGTGGATGCACGATGAGCCCTCGACACGAGGGAGGGACTCTTGCGAGGAGAGCTCGAACGAAACGAATTCTGGGCAATTAACACAAAACAATCCAATTACACAAATACGGTACTCATGAAAGCAACGAGGGAAACCGTGAGTATCGCGAGTATATGCTGATATCTGTGGTAGTACAATGCGTAGAAATGAGAAGAGTATCGCCGTGAGAATTCGGGCTAAAGTGGTGATGCAAGGCCCAGGAGTCATTTAAATGCAAGCGCGTTAAGTAAGACGCGCTAGCTCCCAGCCATTAACGCGGTCCCCGTGACTTTCGCGTTGAGGAGGCTTGGAGAGACACTAACTGCAGGGACCTGAAACTCTGAGTGGTTGGGGCCTAGGATAGCTTCAGCACTAGCAAGCCACGCCGTCAGTGTACCAGGCATCAGGTCCAATAACTCCAAAATGGGCAGTCGCCGAAGCGATATTTGAGTATAATTGCTTCTTTTTGTTGAAAGTGGCTATCAAATAGAGTTTCGGCAGATTACAGCCATTTGAACTGAATTAACGGGGGGTTGCTGAAGTTTGGATCGTCCTTGCGTGCTTATATACAGACAGTATGTTACGCAAACTTATCACCTGTTGTACGATTTCGAATAGATTTAACGGCATCATTAGAAACCGTTCCAACGTGAGTCTGTGAGCCTGCATAAGCCAAACTGTTTGCCGTGCTTCTACTGATTGAACATGATCTTTAAACGCGATTGTGGAATCTCAATAGGTTGGTGCATACGGAGTATATACCTACCTATGTGTACTTAACTAGAGAGCCAATCTGATTTCGTACAGTGCTTACTGGGTGTATAACTTGCACTGAAATCAAGGCAGGTCTAATTGGAGCTCAGCTCTTTTAATTCAAACACAAAAGCCGTTCTCGTTCATCTGTCTGTCACCTGATGCTGAATGAATGTAATAGGGTCGTAGAGCTTGTCGGTCCCTGGCCTAAGATTGCTTAATCATCAGCCATACAGTTCTACGCTTTTCCCTTCTGGGCCGCTGCATTACCTCATGCAAGCTCCGACCCCATCTGGACAGCTTGTAACTCCAACACCGTTGGCCTCACCAAATTATTACTCTGCATTATAGCCATGCTTTATAGCAGAATTGACCTTTCCGGCACATAGCAGCTGCCAACGATGCGTCAATCGATAGTCTGGGTCCTCCGTTAGTCTCCCATTTCGTACCTTGCTGTAACACGCGACAGCTGTCAATTTGGCTTGCTGACTTCTTTATTAGTGCTTTGGCAGGTAACCACAGGACTCGGCACAAATGTCAAACATTATGACGAAACATATAAGGATAAGAACCTTGAAGGAGCTGAACAGAATCAATATATCGCTTCTCCAAAGACCGACGTCGTTGTCGATCAAAGTCAGCCTGCTGGCCCGCAACCTGGTACGACTACTCCCACCACCAACAAGGCGCAAAGACACTGACAGCTTCCAGGCGCGGAACTGGTCGATGCGGCAAGAATAGAACTCACCAAAGCCCCTCAGCCTTTGCATCGCCGAAAGCGAAGACCTTCGGGGCTCGTTGGAACCGCTCTGCGTTACATACTTAAAGCCATTCCATCTGGTCCGGCAACAGCCCCATCGCAGTCCCAAGAGACCACAGTCAACGGCGCTGTCGCAAAAGCGGTTGAATTTCTGGAACAGGCCGCACAGCAAAACAACTCCGATGCTCTCTACTTGCTTGCAGAGATAAACTTCTTCGGCAATTATAGTTACCCAAGGAACTTGGAGGTGGCCTTTAACAACTACCATCAACTTGCAACTGTCTACGGAAATTCAACAGCCCAGTATATGCTGGGAGTCTACTATTCGACCGGGATCGGTAACGTTGTAGAGCGTGACCAAGCCAAGGCGCTCCTCTACTATACCTTTGCCGCTATTCGTGGAAATGCTCGTGCGGAGATGGCAACGGCCTTTAGACATCACGCTGGTGTTGGCACGACGAAGAATTGCGAGGCAGCTGTGAAATATTACAAGCGTGTCGCAGACAAAGCTATAGCTTGGTACCGAGCGGGCCCTCCTGGTGGTCGATCCTGGATCCATCAGTCATGGCGAATTTCTGATGACGACGGAGGTATCTACGGAGAAGGCGCGAGTGCTTCAAGCTCAGGCATGAACGCATTCAAGGCCAGCCCTGGCTCTGATGCGAATGCCGCCATAGACGATGTGATTGAGTACTTGGATCTTATGTCTCAGAAGGGCGATTCGAAGGCCTCGTATAACCTCGGTCGCATATACTATGACGGCCAACGAGGCCTGGAACGAGATGTTGACCTAGCACGTAAGTACTTTGTTCTGGTCGCATTACGTTACTGGAAGAAGGACGGTCGCCTAAGCGAGAACCCGAAGCCTGGAATCGAAAAGATTGCCAGTAAGGCTGCTGGGTATTTGGGTCGGATGTATTTGAGAGGCGACGGCGTTCCTCAGAATTTTGAGCGGGCCAAGGTGTGGTTCGAGCGTGGCATTACACAACACGATGCCCAGTCACAACATGGCCTTGGTTTAATGATGCTTCATGGCTACGGTCAAAAAGAGAACGTGAAGAGGGCTATGGAGCTCTTCAAATCCTCAGCCGATCAGGATTATGCCCCGGCCTTGGTGCAGATGGGTCAACTTTACCTGGACCAGGGTGGCCAGGAAGATGTCAGGATTGCCAACAACTATTTTGAACTGGCCGGTAGGCACGGCAATATTGAAGCCCACTACTACATCGCAGAGATGATCCATCATGGTGTCGGACGAGAGAAGCATTGTCCTGCATCCTTGACGTATTACAAAAGCGTTGCCGAGAAGGCAGAGCCCCTGGTGTCATCATGGGGCGATGCTAACGACGCTTACGAGGCTAGCGATTACGAACTCGCATTCCTTGAGTATCTTCTGGCCGCTGAGCAGGGCTATGAGAAGGCCCAGACCAATGTTGCCTACATGATAGATTCTGCTCAAAATGGGGTTTCCATTTCGTCATTACTTGGACAGCCTCGAGAGAAGAGTGGTCTTCTCAAGAACCCATCTCTTGCTCTTGTTTACTGGACGCGATCTTCCAGACAGTCTAATGTTGACGCATTAGTAAAGATGGGTGATTATTATTACCATGGTATTGGTACTGAAGAAGATATCACAAAAGCTGTCCAGTGCTACACCGGAGCCTCCGACTACTCCCAGAGCGCACAGGCACTGTTCAACCTCGGTTGGATGCACGAAAACGGCATTGGTCTGGTACAAGACTTTCATCTCGCAAAGAGATACTACGATCATGCCCTAGAGGTAAACGATGAGGCATATCTACCAGTCACTTTGAGTCTCCTAAAGCTTCGCCTTCGAAGCGCTTGGAACACGCTGACACATGGACCGATACACTCGATCCAGGATGAGCCCAGTGAGTTTCTCTTGTCAGATACGAATCCTAGGTACATACTTACAAAGCCTCCAGAGCCTAAGAAGGATCGCTCATTCTCCGAGTGGATCGCTAACTTCCTGCGAGAAGACAACCAATACTATGAGGAGGAGCATTACACCGGAGGTGATTTATACGATGGTGCTCTCGGCGATGGACAGGGAACAAATGACGACGATGGTGTTCTAGAAAGCATCCTGATCATTGGGGTCACCTTTTCACTTGTCTTCTTATTATGGTGGAGGCAGCGGCTTCAACAGGCGCATCAACAAGCAGAAGACGCTCGAAGACGAGAGCAAGGCCTCCCCCCGAACCCTCGTCTCGATGGTCCAGGCCCCGACTTTGCTGGCTGGGGGGCCGCTGGAGGTGTAGTTTTGTAGAACCTCAGAAGCAGCGTGGTTATTTATGTCGTTAATAGCATTAGAGCGATGGCGTCTTTGGATTGGTTGTCAGAATATGATAAACTTATAGTTGCAGCCTTGCACACATAAGTGTAACGGTTACTGACATGAAAGTGAAGTTTTTGAGTTTTGCACGACCAGAGGAGTTGAGCGTGCACGATAGTTATCTAATGAGGCCAGAATGTCCGTGTTTACCTCGGTGGCTTCTGGCAATGCAAGAAAAGACGAGATGTTTCAAGTAGCTATGAGGCTGAGCTGATGGCTGCTTGTCATACGCTAATACGGTACGGATGTCGATCGATCCGTCTCACAGTCTACTGAGCATGATTTGTACAGTAATGCTCACTGCTGAGTCTCATTTATGTGCAGGGCTTGTGATTCTTATCATGGCAGAGTCTTATTCTCCTCGTGAAGGATTCTTCACAGCAACCCTCACCTTGAGTAAGCTGAGGGGCTGACTACCAAGACTAGCTAGTAGCTGGTTAGTCGATACCTTATTCAAAGACAATCATCTTATTAACGGAGCAGCGATATACTTGTACATAGGAGACAAAGAGGGTGAGGTGGGTGCATTTCTTGGGCTTTGTGGCTTGTCTTAGGCTCGTAGCCGCTGGGACGTGACAACAACCCTGCCACTGTCAGCCTGTGAAACTTGAGGAGTCGAGCGTAACGTAACTCTGCCGCATAGATCGTCGCGTCTACGCACGATAAAGGCACTGGCAGTGGCTATCGCCCCCTCCTGTCCCCTTTCTTGTCTTGCCTTTGTACACTGGAGCGCCCGCTTAAAACGGGGAAGGGTAAGTCGTATTTGTACGACGGGCCTTTACGTGAAAACCAACCTTCTTCTCCCTTTGGAATTCTTAGCATATCCTCCTAATAAACTCCTTCTAGTCTCTTTCTCGACCCTTCATCATCTTCTTACTCACTGGGGGCAGTTCTTTTTCCATTCAACAAGTGCTGACTTTGACATCCATTCATTTATCCCTGCGATTGGGGGTTGCTTGCGCATTGGATCCTTCAGGCACCTAGCACCTGGCACCTTGGCAACCTACTGTGAACTTTAGTGGAGGAGAGCACTTCCAATCACCTGTACGGACCTCGGAGTACCGTTCAGCGTACCTCGTACTCGGTTGATTTCCATCCATCTCAAAAATCAACAAACACACGCAACAGCCTATTCTAAAGAACGATTTCTTATCGCCAATATGGCGAGTTTCGTGAGGTATGCGCTTGAGCGCAGGGACGATGACACTTCCGAGTACTTCACCGACGACGACGATGTCTATTGGTGGTATAGCAGAGTAAGCATCCATCATTAACTTTCGTACGTTCACGTTGCGCATGCTAACTCGACAACAGGAGGGATATATCGTCAAGTGGACTATCCTCGCCGTGATCGTACTTCTTTTTACACTCTGGATCGTCGGAGGATATTGGCATGCAAAGAAGAGAATCCAAAAGGGCTTACGGCCACTAGCATATCATAGAGTAAGTCGCACCTGTGATATGATACACATCCAAAACACCAATTCTAACCCCTCTGCAGTGTTTTGTTAGTAGGCGCATGATGGCTCAGGTCGATCCCCGTTACGCATATCCTCCTAATGGATACTACTACGCTCCTCCTGGCAACTACGCCCAGCCTGGCGGTTATCCAATGCATAACATGCCTCCTCCGCCAGTCTACGACCCATCACGACCTCCCATGTACGAAGAGCCCCCGAATGCCTCAAAGATCGACCCAGCGCAAGGACAGCAGAGACAGACCGATGGACCGGTAGACTATTATGCTCCTCCAACAGGACCTCCGCCTCCGCGATAAACGATGTTAGGCGCTGGAAAGGTTCGATTGAGAGGCATGCATGTATGGACGGTTGTTTCTTGAGCCATGTGACGGTTCATAAGTCGCTGGGCGGCCACGTCAGAAAGTATGAAATTGAAAGTCAATCAATGAATGTAGTTAGCATAGAAATACAAGCAAATACCGGCGTTCAAGCGCCAGGTTCTCTTTTCCAATTCACAGTGAACAAACTCCAGTCGCCTTGGGTATATATATAAGTGTGTGTATCGGGCGTCACAAGTGCGGTTCCCTTCCTCTAGTCCAAGTCCATCGCGTCTGGGTCGTCGTCTGTACTCGTGGCAATACCAGTACTCAATGTGGCGTCTTGTATCGTTGGGGGCTCCGTCTTACCCTCCCTTTCTAGCCGCTGTAGCTCTCTTGTGCGATTTCTCGACTCGATGATGGCCTTGCGCACACTATCTTTGTCCTCTGGCACCGTCAACGACTTGGGATCACTATACAGCACTACCTGCATGCCGGCTAGTTCTCCCTCGCTGTTGGCTAGTACCGATGGGGGGATGCGATTCGCGCGCAGGTGCTTCTCGATATCTGGTAAGAAGACGAGCTTGCCCGGGTCATCGCTTTCGCTATCGGAGGAGAGCTCGTCATCAATGTTGTAGATGTATACTTTATGTTTCGAATCGTCTAATTGCATGGTCTCATCGGGCACTGGATTCGAAACAGCATTTGAAGAGGTAGGAACTGGAGCAGCAGAAGAAATTGGGGTTGTTGCTGGTTGCTCGACAGGGACGTATAACTTGTTTCCGCTCCGTTCTGTCGGCACGATGGGTGTTAGTTCATGGGCATTGCAAGGATGAGGACGATGTAACGACTAGGAAAACAAGAATAAAACATACCCAGATTAAGGAGACTCAAGCGTTTAGAAAGACGTTCATTATCTTGTGTCTCTGCCTTTCTCTTTCGGCGCAATCTTCTTGTCTTATCGACCCCTTCGGCTACAGCTACTGTAGCTGGGGCGGAAGATGACGGGGATTGTAACATGACCGCAATGGGACGGGTCTCAAGCAGTGGTCAATTCGTAGTCCACCGAGACCTAGTTAAAACGGCGAACTTTTAAACCCTTCAACACCTGGACTATCCGACTGAAGGTCGAATCAGCGGCTCGGAGAAGGACACTGGCAACCACACGTGGCGAGGATGAAAATTTGAAGTCTTGACTTGTCTTTTGCGTGACGGCGACGGGCTTCCTTTTCTTTGGCTAAGGTAGGGATTGGTTTGGTTTGGTTTGTCTGTCCTCTGTCCCTCGAGGCTCGATGTGGGCGTGGATCAATCGGGTGAGTGTCACTAGGGGCCGAAACGGAAACACTGCAGTGAGCTTCAGCGGTTGCGGGCGTTGGAGTCGGCGCTATAGGCCCCGGAGCTTGAGGACGATTGTCGGCGCGGGAGAGCGTGGGCCTTATGTATCCGTCTCGGTCTTGACTCATTCTTGTAGAACTTTCTACCCTCCTCCGCCTGCGCCTGCGCCGCCACAGCAACTCCATCTCCAACTCAGACCCCAGCAACGTCAACTTCTCCTCCACAATCTTCAATCAGAAACCCCCACTACCACCACGACGATTCCTCCACGGCCGACAATCACTGCAGCGCCTGCGCGGAATATCTTCAGGACTGCGACTAACAAGAGATTGCCTTTTTTTATTCTACGTCGGTCTTATTCCAGCGCGACCATGGCCGAGTCAGAGCTCAAGTGGCCCGCTGCGCGCGTGCGCAAGACCTTTCTCGAGTACTTCGAGCAGAGGGGTCACACAATTGGTATGCGATTGCGATAGCGCGGGCACTTCGTCTCACTGCACTAAAATATATTGAAATTATATCCAATTTCTCGACAAGAACAGCCTCAACACCACTATTTACTTGGTTTTTCTCTCCTCTGACTCACAAATCACTAACAAGACTTCTTCTGCTTCAGTCCCCTCTTCATCCGTCGTCCCTCACAATGACCCCACCCTACTCTTCACCAATGCCGGCATGAACCAGTTCAAGCCCATCTTCCTCGGCACCATTGGCAAGACGGATCCTATGGCCGGCCTCAAGGCCGCTGTCGACAGTCAAAAGTGTATCCGTGCTGGTGGCAAGCACAACGATCTCGACGATGTCGGCAAGGATAGCTATCACCACACATTCTTCGAGATGTTGGGTAACTGGTCTTTCGGCGACTACTTCAAGAAGGAGGCTATTTCATATTCCTGGGAACTTTTGACAAAGGTCTATGGTCTGGACCCCGATCGTCTTTACGTCACATACTTCGAGGGTGACGAGAAGTTGAAGCTGGAGCCTGATTTGGAGGCCAAGGAGCTCTGGCTCTCGGTTGGTGTTCCTGAGGATCATATCCTTCCTGGAAACATGAAGGATAACTTCTGGGAGATGGGTGACCAAGGTCCCTGTGGTCCTTGCAGTGAGATCCACTACGACAAGGTCGGTGGAGGCCGCAATGCTGCCAGCCTCGTCAACATGGATGATCCTATGGTTGTTGAGGTTTGGAACAACGTTTTCATGCAGTATGATCGACAAAAGGACGGAAGCCTCAAGTCTCTCCCTGCCAAGCATATCGACACCGGTATGGGCTACGAGCGACTGGTTTCTGCCCTCCAGGATACAGTTTCCAACTATGCCACCGATTGCTTCACCCCTCTCTTCCAGAAGATCCAGGAGGTCACTGGCGCCCGACCCTACGCTGACAAGTATGGCAAGGATGATGCCGATGGCATTGATACCGCCTACCGTGTAGTTGCTGATCACATCCGAACCCTTTCTTTTTCCATCGCTGACGGCGCTGTTCCCAACAATGACGGTCGAGGTTACGTTGTCCGACGTGTACTAAGACGAGGTGTGCGATATGCTCGAAAGTATTTCAACGCCGATATCGGCGCCTTCTTCTCCAAGATTTTGCCTGCACTTGTTGACCAGATGGGCGAGCAATTCCCCGAGCTTGTCAAGAAGCAGCAAGACATTAAGGAGATTCTCGATGAGGAGGAGGTCGCCTTTGCCCGCACTCTAGATCGTGGTGAGGCTCAGTTCGAGAAGTATGCTGCCGAGGCCACTAAGGGCGGCTCCAAGAAGCTCGAGGGTGATGTTGTCTGGCGACTTTATGACACTTTCGGTTTCCCCGTGGACCTTACCCGATTGATGGCTGAAGAGCGAAGCCTCGAGATTGACGATGCTGAGGTCGAGGCTGCTCGAATCAAGGCTCGTGAGGCCAGCAAGGCTGTCAAGGAGTCTGTCCAGACTTTCTCCAAGCTCAATGTGCACCAAATCTCCGAGCTCGAGAAGGATCTTAAGGCTGAGCGAACTAACGATGACGCCAAGTTTGCTCAGGGTGACACCAAGGGTAAGGTCCAGCTCATTTACGACGGCCAATCCTTCCTTAAGTCGACCAAGGATGTACCCGAGAAGACTGCTCTGGGTCTTTTGATCGACAAGACCAACTTCTACGCCGAATCAGGTGGTCAGGTCGCTGATACTGGACGCATCGTCATTGACGATGTTGCCGAGTTCAAGGTTCTTGATGTTCAGAACTATGGCGGCTATATCTTACACAACGGTTATGTCGAGTATGGTACACTATCCTCTGGTGACGAGGTTATCTGCGAGTATGATGAATTGCGCCGATCTCCTATCCGCAACAACCACAGCGGTACTCACATTCTGAACCATTCCTTGCGGGAGGTTCTTGGTGATGATGTCAACCAGAAGGGTTCTTTGGTGGACAACGAGAAGCTCCGTTTCGATTTCTCTCACAAGACTGGCGTCAAGATTGAAGAGCTCAAGAAGATCGAAGACATGTCGAACTCATACATTCGCCGTAAAGACAAGATCTTTTCTAAGGAGGTGGATCTGGAGCTTGCTCGCCAGATTGAGGGCTGCCGTGCTGTCTTTGGCGAGACCTATCCCGATCCTGTGCGTGTTGTCTCCATCGGCAGAGATATCGATGAGATGCTCGCCGATCCCAAGAAGAAGGAATGGCGTCAGTACAGTGTTGAGTTCTGCGGCGGCACCCACGTTGAGCAGACTGGGTTGATTAAGGACCTCATCCTTATTGAGGAGAGTGGTATCGCAAAGGGTATTCGCCGTATCATTGCCTACACTGGTGAGGCTGCTCACCAGGTTCAGCGTGAGGCTGATGAATTCTCAAAGAAGATTGATGCTCTCGACAAGTTGCCATTCGGTCCTGAGAAGGAGGCTCAAGTCAAGGCCGTGTCTGTGGAGCTCAGCCAGCTAACCATCTCGACCTTGACGAAGGACGAGTTCAACAAGCGTTTCCAAAAGATTTCTGCTGCTGTGACTGCTGAGCAGAAGAAGCGCCAGAAGGCCGAGTCCAAGACTGCGCTTGATATCGTCCAGAAGTACTTCGAGGCTAACAAGGATGCCAAGTGGTTCGTTGGTCGCCTGCCTGTCGGTGCCACCGGCAGCAAAGCCCTGCCTGATGTGGTCAAGCACTATCAGGGTAAAGATAAGGAGAAGACTGTTTACCTGTTTGCTGGTAGCAAGGAGGAGGGTGCCGTTGCACATGGTGTTTACGTTGGAACTGTAAGTCTACCCCTAGAATTAGAATTGCATACACTAACTAACTATTTTAGCATCTTGCTTCTCAGGGCGTCACTGCTGAGCAATGGGCTGCCTCCGTGTCGGAGATTATTGGTGGCCGATCGGGCGGCAAGGAGCCTGTACGACAAGGCCAGGGCACTAAGCCTGAGAACATTGACGAAGGTGTTGAGACTGCGACAAAGTGGCTCAACGAGAAGCTGAAGCTGTAAAGTTCGAAGAACAAGGAAGTGTATTTCTACTCTGCTCAATGGGAATTCATGATTGTTCATTCACCTGGGAGTAATGTCGGGGATCTGGTCAGACAAAAGGAAGGATATAGAGCGTTTAAATAGGCATGGTCATTTACCATTGCCAGAAGAGAAATACGAGAATAAAGAACACCATTGATGACATATTGGTTTGATGAGAGGGTATATGCTGTATCTTTTCCCAACCCGGATGTATATCTACATGGCCTTTTTCTTTGGCTTTTGTTACACGGCTAATTTCATACAGTTACAAGAACGCTGGCGTTGCGATAATTTGATATCAAGGGGTTCTCGCCGCTTCGAGTTTCGGTGTCCTCAACATATGCCCACTTGCGCATGAAATCACCATGCGACATAACACGAGTCAACTTGCCCGTGATGGCGCGGTAGATGGCCTCTGTGACGCGGAAATCTGTTGGGAAAAGAATATCGAAGTATCCTTGATGAACCTATGTGATCTTAGTTTACCAATATTCAATGACAGTGGGCTTCATAGCTTACCAAGGGGGTTGTGACGGGCACCATCTTTCTGTGGTACCGTGTCTGAACAACAGGTGCATTCATACCCTTGACAGCTTGAGGGAGCCAGTCAAAGTCAGATGTTACAAGACGGTGGCCTGGGAAGTACTTCTCAAGAACGTCAAAGAACTGCATCAGCCGTGTGGGGATAAATTCTGGATCTGAGAGGTTGGCAGCAAACGGAATCTTGGTGGATAGATATCGTAGAACGGCATTGCTGGGGTACGGTTTAGGATAGTTTCCCCCTGTGGCGGCGTGTCTGACACGGAAGTATCGCGCAGCAAGAGGGTCCAACTCCTGAGAGTAGAATTCGTAAAAGTCGCCGTCACCATCGATTAGCACGTGGCCTTGCAGGGGCTGCTCAGTAGCAACGTCGTAGCGAATACCATCGTGGGAGAAGTTATCGAAGACCTCCATGGCGAGAAAGAAACAAGGCGACGGCACGTATTGGTCCCAGTCGAAGATGGAGCGGTTGATAATCTCGACCTTATCCGCATGGCCTCGAGACGCAGCTGTGGAGAGAAGATGTCTGTTTTGCAGCGCAGCGAGTGTGGAGGAAATCTCGATGATGTTGAACTTTGTGCGAGCGTACACTTGAGGGTCGACTTCTCGGATGTAGTCCAGGATGTTGAGCATGAGCGTTCCACGACCCGCGCCCATTTCGTAGATCAGAAGATCGTGGTAGGGGTATGTGGTGAGACGATAGTTTGTGACGAGATAGCGGGCGATTGCTTCGCCGTAGTATGGGCGAAAGAGCTCGGTAGGCGTATGCCATAGCTGGCGTGTTGGGTTCTCTCCTTCTCGCTCATCAAGAATATCCTCGAATTCGGTGTATCGACGGCCTAGCTCGGCCTGGAACTCAATCTCATCTCGCATTGAGTTGAAGTCGAATGGCTCGCCCGGGCTGAAGATGACGGCTTGTTTGGAGAAGTATCCATATGAGGGATTGTAAAGACTGTCTATAGCTTCGTTATTCTACTATTCCGAGAGGGATACTCGAGTGTCATGCCGTCAATAAAGTCTCTCAGCAGCATCTTGACCTTTCGTGGTCGTTCGGTTCGTTGCTTGAGCTCGTCAATCGATATGTAAGGGTACTCTGCAAACTCGGTAGATCGGTCCTGGGGCAGGATGTTCGTGCGCTGCTGCCATCTACTCTCGTTTTTCTTCATTCCGCGGTCACTAGAGGGTCGTCCCGCCACGTAGAAGCGGCTCTGATGGCTGACGATAGTGGTGGTTCGAAGGCCATTGCGAAGACCGGCGAGGTTTCTGACGCCTTTGCAGCCTGGAGGTCGATGGTGGAAGAGCTGGCGGAAGATTTGCGCCACAATTGGGGAGTCCATGCTGTAGAAACTCCTGTTATATCGTCGACATGTTCGTTCTTGGGAATTTGGTGTTTTGAGGATTGAGATGGTTTACATTGGATGATGTGGGTCTCAGCTGGTCGGGTGTACCTCGGGTTGAGAGTGAGAGCAGAGGAGTTGCCAATTTATACTCGCGTGATCATGTGCGAGTTTTCCTATTATAGATTATGAATGGCTTCATCATTTGGGCTTGATATAATTGCCGTGTGAGGTTAAATTTTGTCCTTGCTATCGAACGCCTCTTCTCGACAAGCTGTCGTAAGTTTGGAGGGGCTTAAAGTGAGGTTATAGCCAAGATGGGTCAGCAAATGTTCTCTTGTAGAATCATTGGTAGAATAGTAATCAAAGGCTTCTCAATAATTCGACCCTAGAGATCATTGATTTATTTTAGAGATTAAAGCATAATTGTATATATAATGGATATCCTGCTATAGAAGTCAAGAGGCAAGAAAACTTAGGACCTCTAGTGTAGGTAGGTAACAAAAAGACTTGGGATAATTTAGCGCAATTTAGCAAAGACCTAAGGACAGTACCTTATACTGACTCTAGATTAGGTGTCTCTGGCACCTGAAGTTTATAGCGCTGGTGTAGTAGACTAAGCTCCACATGACATCACGGACACGAGGGTTCATTAATTCTACATAGCATGTACTCATACCTCAACACCAAGCTTTAGCCAAGATCATTCAAGTTTCAACCGCAACCTCAACTCATCAGAAGCGCATTCAACAATGCAGGCATTCTAGCTCCCCAGTGAATGTCCAACTGATGAGTTCATTGGGTACGCTAGCTAAAGACTTCCAAAAATGGCGCTCAGTGACCATCCAAAAGCCTACGGCACCGCTGCCGTTGTCTTCGCCTTCACAACTGGCATCCTCGTCACTTTAGGATTCAAGGACTTTTACCCAGATCTTGAGCGTCGGTTCCAGCGCAAGAGACGTGCAAACACGGGCGGTGGCCGGAGATCGAGTCTTTTCTGGGGAGACCCTGTTGAACTTCAGGATCATGAGTCTCAACCTTCGTCGCCAATGTCTTATGATGTTGTGAGGAATAGCTTGGTAGATGGTATAGAAGCTACCATCGGTAACACGCCTCTTATAAAGATTCAATCATTATCAAAAGCCACAGGCCGGGTCATCATGGCCAAAGCAGAATTCCTGAATGGCGCTGGAAATTCACCCAAGGATCGTGTTGCACTTAACATGATTCGAGAAGCCGAATCAAAGGGTCTACTAACACCACATAAGGGTGATACGATATATGAAGGCACAGTAGGAAGCACGGGTATCTCACTCGCAACTCTTGCCCGAGCAATGGGCTACCACGCCCATATCTGTATGCCTAGCGATATGGCTCTCGAAAAGTCCGATCTACTCCTCCATCTTGGCGCAACTGTTGAGCGAGTCACTCCCGCACCTATCACAAGCCCCGATCACTTTGTCAACCTGGCTCGGAGGCGTGCGGAAGAACACGCCAGCAAGGCCAAGGATGGCAGCAAAGGTTTCTTCGCAAACCAGTTTGAGTCCGATGCCAACTGGAAAGCACATTTCAATGCAACGGGTCCCGAAATTTGGCGGCAGACGAATGGCCAGCTGGACGCCTTCGTCGCAGGAGCTGGTACAGGAGGAACAGTCTCTGGTGTGGCAAAGTATCTGAAGGAGGAGCAGAAGGCAACGGATATCAAAGTCGTTCTCGCCGACCCCCAGGGCAGTGGTCTCTACAACAAAGTCCGCCACGGCGTTATGTACTCTTCGACAGAACGTGAAGGCACAAGACGTAGGCAGCAGGTTGATACTATGGTCGAAGGCATCGGAATCACACGTCTGACTGAGAACTTCGAAGCGGGCCGCGAACTCATCGACGATGCTGTGCGAGTAACGGACGCGCAAGCCTGTCGCATGGCGCGCTGGCTAGTTGAGCACGACGGTATATTCATCGGCAGCAGTAGCTCTGTCAACTGCGTCGCCGCGGTTGAGGCAGCTATGAGACTTCCAAAGGGGAGTCGTGTTGTTACTATCCTCTGCGACTCTGGAACGAGACATCTGAGCAAGTTCTGGAAGCACATCAAAGAGATGGGTCTGGAAAGCGAAGAGGAGGCGACGAATTTGTTTACTGAGCTAGGGATACCCGGCCATGATGAATGAGGTGCGAACGAACTGAAAAGGATGAGTGGGTTATGAAAATGAAGCTCATGTATATAATAGATAATATCTTCAATCGACTCTCAACTTTCCTATTCAAAGACTTAGAAGCAAGAAGACTTAATATTAGAATCTTGAACCTAAGTAATGAAAATATCTAGGTAATTTAGCCTAAGTTTAGGGGACTCTTTACTAAGTTTATTATAATATCCTCCTTTTGAGTTCTTGCTCCCCGAGGGTCCAAGTTTGATGATACTCCATTTGATCTAGTGTTTCTATCAAATAGATTCTGTCCTCATTTTGTACTGTGATCGCTGTCATAATTCGCCATAGCAATGTGACCATATTCCTCGTCATCTGTAAGATTGGACTCGGGCGTCCAGGGTCTTTGTTGTTGCTGATGAGTATCGTGTGAAGATTCAAAACGTCGAGGAAGAGGACGGTTGGCTTCCTTATCAGCTCCAACTGGCTTGCGGGGGATAGCAGGCATATCTTCATGTTGAGCTTCAGTAGGGCGTCGGGGCAATGGCGGTCCCGCTTCATCATTCGGTCCTGATGATGGCTGTACTTGACTCGCTACAGGCCTTCGGGGCAGCTTTGATGCTTCTTCTTTTCTGTCCTGAGGAGTCGGTCGTTGAGGAAGCGGCGGATTCTCATTGCTGGGCTGTTGTGGTGAATTTCCCTGGGCTGGGGGCTGTGATGGCGACACAAGAGCCGGAGGAGAGATATTTAGTCCATGAAGATCCTTTTCGATTTGCTCTTGGTTCGGCGACTGAGGGCTCTCCTTTCCCTCAACTGTAGTCCCTTCGAAATCGATCAGCTCACCCTCGGCATGACGGTCCTTCATCAAAATCACATCATCCTTTTCGATCTCGGATGTTGTCTTGATTCCAACAAATCCACACTTGTTGAGAATCTCACCAATGAGGTCGGGATATCGGAGGTGTCCACTGACGGAATCACTCAGATCGAGGTTCTGGATACCTTGGACCTCTTGGATATTCTGTAAGCCAGAGACTCCCATGGAGAGACTGTGAGCCCGGTAGACGAATCCGAGAATCATATCGTTCTCTGAATAGACATTGAAGATCTTTCCAGAGACAACAGTACGAAGAGTACGCCAGTGAGGAGGAGCTGAAGGGGCCGGAGCGCCGATGATGACAACTGAATCAATGAGACCAAAAGCGTGCCGCTCAGCAAGGGACTGCAAGCAGGCATGGATCGCTGTAGCACCAAGGGAATAACCAATTAGAGTGACAGGCCTCTCGCCTTGGACTTTGTTGATCAGAGCATCAGCAAGTAGCTGGCCTGCTTTTCGAGATCGGTTGTGCGCATGGCCAAAGGGATTATCAATGTTGGAAGCAGCAGCAAGTACCTGGATAGGCCAAAGAGCCGCAAGCAGGGTGGCAAAGGCAGTGCGCTTTATGATCTCGACCTTGAGCTTCTTCCAGGCAAAAGATTCGACCATACTTCGTAGAGCATGTCCCAAGGCAATGAGAGACTTCATCTCATAGCGCAGAGCGAAGACCTCAGAATCGTCACTAAGAATCCGCCATGGTTTCGTCACGTCATCCTCATCACGAAGCCATCCGTTGATTCCGATTGTAACACGCAGCCGTCGTTCCTGTGCTTGTGCTTGGTCCTGCTCTGCATTAAAGACCTCTCCCCATTCACCCCTGAGAGGGATGAAGCGGAAGTCCTCAACTTCCTTTGCGTACTTGTCCATCATTTCACCCTGCAATGTTAGTCGGGAATGAACAGGATTTCAAAAAGTAACTTACAGTCATCTTTCCTCCATATGCACCGAACAAAGCTCCTACAAGGGCACCATTCATCCAGAAAATACCAAGAAAGCTAGCAACACCTCCCAAGCCCACGCCACCGAGGATACCACCGACAGCTCCAGCGACAAGAGGTGCTGCCAGACCACCAGTGACGCCGATCACAGCTGCACCGGCGACAGAAGCAATCCCGACTTTCCAGAAACGACTGAACTTGTTCTCTTCTCGGCGCTTGGAAGCTTCAGCCTCGGCAGACATGACCTCCTGCTGCTTATCTTGGTCCTTGGAGGATTCGAGAAGAGTCTTGGCGATTTCCATTTCCTCCTTGATGAGGAAAGTCTGGGAAATCTCAAGAGAGGAAGCAAGATAGAGCGCAAGTGCTCGGGTATGAGCGGAATACTTGCCCGTGGAAAGCAGAAGGAGCAGGATACATGATATGGCCTCTCTTCTGTCGGCAGCAGGGATAGTCGTCAGTCTTGTGGGGATAGGATGATATAGAGCCTGAAGAGAGGCAATATCCTCAGACTTGTCTATCTTATTCTCCCCAAAACTGATGAGATTCTCGCCTTCTTCGGGTGTATCGAGCTTCTTCTTTTCAGCCTCCTGTTGATGTTTGCGCCTTTCCTCCTGGATCTTGTGATCATCCTTGACACGAACAATCTCCTCCAACTTGGGGATGAATTCTTTTTTCCACTCCTTCAAATGCTTTATAGCAGCTTTCTGAATACGTAGTGCCTGCGCCGATGGCTTGTTCGGCTGCTGCTGCTGCTGCTGCTGCTGCTGAACATTTGGATCAGAGTCATCATTCCTGGGTGTCGACGACCTATCCTCGTCTCTTGGTGTAGAAGGTCCACTCCCACTTCGAGGGGTTGATAGGACAGGGCCAAGCTCATCGTCGGAAGCTTGAAGTTGATCACTCATATAAGTAGTGATCTCATCAACGAGCTTGAGGAGGGCTTGGCGACGCGCGGGGTTGAGTGTGATGACGATCTGACGAGGATCCGAGCATGTTGGCGCCATTTTGATGATATCGACCCGGACGAAACTTCAGACAGGTTTATTGCTAAACAGGCTGGTTATGGGCAGTTGGTTTGGTTATATAGTACGCGTTGGCTGTGGTGTCAATAAGTCATGGCCTGAGCACGGCCCGTGTATATGCAGGATCAAAGATTAAACGCTCAGTTTGAGGCTGAAAATCCTACTTGCTAGGCAGTGTTGTTTGTTGGTTGTGTAATACTGAAACATGCAGTCGTAGGCTCTAGGCTCAGAACTGAACCCCCGAAACCTGGTGTGAGGTGCAGATGTGTTGTAATTGGTGTGATGTAATCACTGAAGGAGTCGTAATATGCTTAGGCCTTCGTCACGTGCGAATGACCAAGAAGATACAGATTATCCTCAGTTTGATAGAAAGAAATGGAGGATATTCGTTTGATATATTGCACTGGACCGAAAACGAATGTAATTTACCTAGTGAGTATTGTCTTGGGAGTCCTAGCGCTGGTAATGGGACCTGTGAGACCAACGTCATACATCGTACTATTTGGTAGCACATCTTGGTTATGAGATCAGTTGCATATCTCAGGGGTAGAACTTAGAGGTCAGACAGAACGCATTATGTAGACCGTAGTACTATATTGATAATTGTCAAAAGCCAAATATTCCACTTGCGTCAACGAGTACATCTTTGCCCTTTTCGACATCGAAGGCCAAAGATACTGAGCTTTCTGACCACTGACTCGGAAGTTGGTTGAAAACCGAGACTGCATCTACAATAAGTTTTAAAACAAGCGACAAATGAGTGTGATCATGATGTGAAACATTATCCAACACTATGAACCTTACCGTTATGTTCGGTATGTTATTCTGTATATGCGCATATACAAGTCCTCCTTTCAAAGGATATAGGGTAGGCAAAATGGAAATTTGAACAGCATAAAGATCACTCAAGAGGCCTAGGGCTTTTGAAGAGCACGCCAAATTAAACCAGTAAAGAGTCGCCTAAGCCTAGGCTGAATTACATGAATACTTTTGTGACTTAGCTTTAAGGGCATATGGGTTTCCTTGTCACGATATCGATCCATGATGCCACAATGAAAATCATCCTAATAACACGTCCTCGACTGGGACATAACTCACTTGTCCAGAACCAACGGGTTGTAAACTTACATAGGGCTTATAATTAGATTACGACCAATTACAATGAATTCTATTAATGGGGTATATAAAGGTGAAGTTAATTAGGCCAGCAACTTGTAGAACTTGAAAGATCTTTATGAATCTGATAGGCAGAAGTTACCTAAGTGTTAGTCTAGTTTAGCATTGTCCCATCCCTGATCCTCCAGACTCCTTGTATATTATTAAGAAAACTGAGGTATCCCGCGTTAGTTACGTCGCCAAACTTCAGTTGAAAGTGACAAGACTTACCTTCCATCGATGCCCGCACGCCATGCATTCGCAGAAAGTCGTCATAGGTTCATCAGCAGCTCGGGTCTGCGCCTGCGTGTAGCTGACCTGCTTCTTCTTACAACGACCACACTCCAGACTCTCGCTGATACTCTTCTCAGCCATCGGGACCTGGGCCTTCTTCATGTTCTCCTTTTCTAGTTCGAGCTCCTTCTTGCGCTGCTCCTCGCTCTTGAGCTCGTCATCGGTCATGACAACAAATTTCTCGGCAGTGATCTCACCGGACAAGACACTGCGCCCGAGTTCCCGATTGGACTTGTTCTTCAGGTTGGTGAAAAGCGATCGGATCTTCTTCTTGTAATCGGGCGTTTCCCCTTTGAATTTGGTATAAGCGGCATGCTCAACAGCGACGGCTCTAGTAATGACGTCGGTCTCGGTTGCCGTTGATCGATAGGCGAGGCCATTGTAGATAAGCCCAATGCATGAGTTTCGAACGCTAGAATCGGTGCGCTTGACGTTCACGTTGTCGGTCTCATATTTTCGCTTCTCGATGTCGCCCTTGTACTTGGCCCCAGAGGCACCGGCTGATGACGATGGAGGAGGAGGAGCAGGTGATGACGCGGGCGCTGATGATGGAGCTGGGGCTGGAGATCCTGAGCCGACCTTTGCACGTTGTAGTTTCGAGTGCTTTTCCTGTTCGACCAACTTCTTCCACTTGTTGACGAGTTCGGCGGCGGCACGGGCGATGTCCTTGTTGGAATTTGAGCGAAGTTTTCCGACAAAAACACCTGCTCTTGTAGCCTATGACCAAGATCTCGGCATTAGCACAGTCCCTGTGAGATCAAGATTGCAATATCCGATAGATCCGCCAAGGTCACAATTTTGACGAAAGATGGCGAGAAATGCGACCATGCATTTGCGCAGACCAACCAAGACATGTATATATCCAAAACGCGCGCAGAAAAGAGCTCTCTCTACCGCTTCCTGAACCGCGTACGTACCCGTAGCATCTCTTCGGTGGGAGAAGCATCCTTCTTCAATGTCTCGAGTAACTTTATGGCGTTCTCGGGGGGCTCATTCGCAGCAACACACTTTGTCAGCGCCTTGATGCGCTGCCCAAGCTCGCGTTCGTCCATGGGCATTTTTGCGGGTTTGGAGACAAAGGGTTGAAAGAGTTGATAAATTGAGGCGTGGTCTGTCGCAAACTTACCTCAACCAGCCTATGCCTGATGGGTGGCACGTGAGCCCCTGGCTCATTGCTGTACCGGAGTTTACCCAGATCGTGGAGGTGGCTGAAACGGTCAGGCTCTACGGAGTACCAGGAACATGTATCATAAAATAGATAAATGAAATACGAAATCATCTCTAGGCTTACCTTCTGATAGTGTTCTTTTTATTAGAACTTCATGAGCAATGTGTAGGAACTGGTAAAACCTTCACTCCTTTAAACCTTGTTCATGTTTGATTGTCGCAGGATCAAAGTGCAGCGAATTCGTTAAGTTGGGGGCTCTTGCCTTTGTACCTAAGGTAGTATAGACCAAGCGTTGATAAGACCAATATGGGGTTCGATAAGCCTGCCCCGCTAAAAAATTTCCCAATCGCGACCCTCGACCGTTCAACTTTCAAACCTCCAATCCTTCATGCCGTTCCTTCTTTGACAGACATCAGATCAACACCCATACTATTGGTCGCAAGAGGAGCTCAATTACAAATCATACGATGGATGCACATGCGCTGCTCTCCTCTCAAGGATGGCGAGGAACCGGACACTCTCTACATAAAACCGACGACTCAATTGGACTTGCGAAGCCTCTGTTGCTGAATCGCAAAGACAATACTCGAGGACTAGGTCAGAAGCAACATTTCACTAGCGACCAATGGTGGATGAACGCCTTTGATGAGCAACTCAAGGGTATCGATACCTCCAAGGAGGGGAAAGTGGTTCAGACTGTCACAACTGGCAAGCTGAACGCCCTCGAAAAGAATCTCGGTAAATACTCCGTATACACGACCTTCGTACGAGGCGGATTTCTCGAAGGAACGATAGATAAGCTCACGATCAACGACTCGAGCACGGAATCATCCGAAACCGAATCCAGCGACCAACAAGAAGGTGACAAGTCTGACAAGGACAAGCCTCGGAAAGAGACCAAGGAGGAGAAGAAAGTCCGGAAAGAAGCAAAGAGGAAGCGGAAGGAAGCGCGGGCCGCGAGAAGGGCCGAGAAAGCAGCGCGCCGAGAGCTCAAGTCTAAGTCGAAAAAGTCATCCAAGTCCTCAGCAGAATCAAGCGACGCAGATGAGGAGAAAAAACGGCGGCGCGCAAAGAAAGAAGAGAAAAGGAGGCAAAGAGCTAAAGAGTCCGGGAAATAGAACATAGAACATAGAAGGACATGGGAAAATCGGAGTTTGAAGGCATATACAGCGAAAGCATATTCACGGAGTTGAGGTTAATGGAAATTTTGGATGATACCCCATAGATGTATATTTACGTCTGTTTCGGAATCTTGCCAGGCTTGTTGGAAAGCAGCCACGGTCTTTGGTTCCAGAAATCGTCCTTGATGATGTCCAGGTGTTCCACCACCACACGAGCTTTGGCTCGGCTCTTCTTGTCCTTCTCCTTCTGTGACTTTGATTGCTCAACGGGCTCTGCTTGAGAGTCGATTGTTTGCATGGTATTGTGAGAGTCAGGGTCAACCAATTCGTACTGTTGAGTGTCAGTGCTGGTTGGCGGGGAAGTGTAGACCTTACATACGTCGCGGAAGATAACACTACCCTTTCTGTATATCTCGGGCTCGTTGTTGTAGTTGATAGAAAAGCGAGAGAAGAGTATCTCGTTTTTGTCTGCTGCCAATGTGCGCTGATACAGTCAGCTTGTTCAAGTTCCGCAGTATGGCCACCTACCGCCAGAGTACTCTCAGCTTCCTTGTTGTCAAGACCTCCGAGTTGAATCAAAGACCAGAAACATGTGTTATAGAGGTTATTGATGTGGCCTTGAGTTATGTCAGCCAGGGCCATTTGTATAATTGTAAAACCTACAATCTGCTTGTCTCCAGCTCATGTAATCCCGGAGATTTTGAACACTAGGGTAGCACACTGCCCGTCCATCAAAGGATGGTAGTGGAGGAGACAACGGGCTGTCTGGGAAGTGAGTCGACCAAAAGTATACGTAATTCGCAGTGAATGTCGAGACTACAGTGCTAACAAGTTTACTAGAAAATGGTAAGTTTTTGACGCAGCATAGGATGGGAGAGTGAGTGTAAACGAACCTGGCTCTTCGATCAAACAAAGTGCATGCCTTGTGAAAGACGAAGCTGTTGGAAGTGTTAGTCACACGAAGCCTTGAACTGGTTCGTCTTACGAACCTGTACTCATCACTGACACCATATGCAATTGTGATCTCTGGTAGCTCAGTTACGACGGCCTTGGCAGCTGTGTTCATAAGATCAAGGGCACGGCGGTCATTTGGCTTCTCGAAGCCATACTTAGCACACATCCTATCAACAGTTAGGAGACTCATTTAAAGACCAAAAACCAACAGTACTTTGTGAAGCCTCTTCCGTCGACTCGCACCACGATCCATGTGTTGGGTAATAGCGGATCTGACGTCTCAAAGTTACGGACATATTCAAACCTTTGATCATAAGATTAGCGATGATATAGGTACAGGCAATGCGACGACTCACTTGGAATTCGCCATTTTGCGAGCTCCAATCAGAATTTGAACGTTGAAGAAAGAATGATGGCTGAAATATTATGCGCTGGCTGTATCTGGACTCTGGTGTTTGTGACTCAGTATGATTTGCTTGTGAGTGTAACTCGACATGGTGGAGAAGTGAATATTTTATGTACTTCTTGGGGTTAGAGAAATGTTAGAGAGAGAGAAAAGCCATAGACAGAGTTACGCCCAATTTCGGGCCTTATGATTTCAACGATAGTACAAAATTCTGAAATATTAGCTAGGTCTATAAAAATCTTCATGATTCGTTTATGCAGGTAACTATGAGACGATGGATTAGTAGTTTGGAGGCATTGTATCTATCTTCGCCCTCTTCTTGCGCCCCTCAGTAACTTGTAACTAGTACTGAACCCAAAGCTTAAGCCTTTGAACAGCAGACAACTACCTACATCCAAGAACACAAAGCACATTCCCCTAACCTACACATGAGGAATGGAATTATACGGATCAACCTTCACTCATCTCGGTCCAAACATAAGTGACGTTGAGGAACAAAGCATCAGCCACATTTCTATTTGCACACCTACCTAGGTCGTGTGGGCCTGTGCCTGTAGCCTTGCAGACCAAGCCCACCTCCAACAGCACGGCTGAAGCCAGTTTCTAGAACTTGCACAAACACTTTTGTCAATGGAACACGAGCTCCTTACTCCAACTACTATTCTATGACGCCGACTTTCAGACGATCGCTATCATGAATCTCCTACTCTCAGATGACTATCTTCTCCAAGATTACCCCGAGCACATCACAAATACGATCCGTTCAGGACATGCGACAACTCTACGTTTTAATCGGCAGGGCGATTACCTTGCTTCGGGCCGAGTCGATGGAACCGTTGTAATTTGGGATCTGGATACGATGGGAGTCGCGAGGAAACTGAGGGGTCACAACAAGAGCATCACAGTCACGAGCTGGTCAAGTTGTGGACGGTATCTTCTCACGGCCTGCCACGGATGGAAAGCTATCCTTTGGGACCTTAAGGATGGAAAGCGTCTACGCGAGGTTCGTCTTCGCGCGCCTGCGTATATGGCTGAGCCTCACCCATGGAACCAGTAAGGAAGCGCGATCATCTCTTGAGCTTGACTAACTCGAGTCAGCCTTAAATTTGTCGCCGCGCTGTACGAAGAGCAGCCACTACTAGTCGACATAACCGATCCTGTCGACGTGAAACGTATACTCCCATCAGCGGCGAAGCGACCGAGTACCGACGATGCAGCACTGCGCGAGAAGCAAGCCAAAGAAGATGCGAAACAAATGACAACTTCTGCGATCTGGAGTACAACTGGAGATCATGTGCTCGCCGGAACCAACAAAGGCAAGCTCAATATCATCGATGCAAAGACATGCGAAATTATTTACTCGGAGAAGATATGTTCGAGTGCCATTACCAACATGCGATTGACCGTATCAGGACGTGAGTTATTAGTCAATTGCCAAGACCGAATTATTCGTACTTTCCGAGTGCCAAATTTACTGGCCGAGAATCTCGACCTCGATACACTACAACTACCACTGGAGCACAAGTTCCAGGACGTTGTCAACAGGCTATCATGGAATCATGTCACGTTCAGTGCAACTGGTGAATATGTAGCAGCCTCGACGTACAACAACCACGAGCTGTACGTATGGGAGCGCAATCACGGCAGTCTGGTTTGTATGCTCAAGGACCCAAAAGAAGAACAAGGCGTGATAGAGTGGCATCCAACTCGCGCGCTCTTGGCTGCCTGCGGCCTGGAAACCGGTCGCATATACATATGGTCTGTTATCAGCCCGCAAAAATGGTCGGCGCTGGCGCCTGACTTTGCTGAAGTGGAAGAGAACGTTGAGTACATTGAGCGGGAAGATGACTTTGATATCTATGCGCAAGAAGAGATACACCGACGGCGACTAGATGCTGAAGATGAAGAGGTTGATGTCTTGACCCTGGATCCATCAAAAACCTTGGATGAGGGAGAAAGCTTTCGGATGCCAATTCTGTTTAATCTCGGGGAAAGCGACAGCGAGGACGAATTCATCGCAGTATCAACCGGCACCATGAGACGTAGGAGTCCTGGAGAGGGTCAAAGCGATTTGGAGGAAAAGATACCCGTTCAGAAAAGCACGGCCGGGAAAAGAGGCCGAAAGCGTTAGACAACAAAGGAGATGATGGGTGGAACATGGACAGCAAAGAACAAAGGGGCCTTTGTCGCATTCGGAGGGGGCTAGCTAAAGCTGCATGCAATAGGGATGATTGATTGCAAACATACCATTTTCGTCTCAATAGGAGGATGAATGAAATAATTTAGCCCCAGAAAAACAAAGAATATATTATGAGATCTGCTTCTCAAGGCTCACAAGACCTGTCTCGATACAATATGTCTAGGGGACGAAAGAAAACGGGACCTAAACGATAAAAAGACTTAGGTAAATTGGTATAAGCTTAGGATACCTTTTGCTGAGTTTATTTTTGATACCTTATATCAATCAAGGTCTGATGTTTTATTCCCTGAGGCATGTCTGATAGTGCTTCTGAGTACTAATGTATTCAGGGCGTGTCTTCCTTCTTTCTTGTAGCCTGCTGAGAGTCCACAGCTTCCATAGAATTTCATGCAACCTAATTCAAGGATCAAATGCTCATAATCAATGATCAGGAGCTGTTTCGCCATAGCCTGAGTCACTGCCCGGATCTCAAACGTCAGAGGGCGTGATTGGATCCAATTTCTTAGGGGTACAAGTATCTATACTTTGAGTACCCATCTAAAAAGCGCGACTGGCTTCCGCTTTACATCAAAAACTCGTGTTTAGTCAGCCCCCGAGAACGTGCAGCAAAGTAGCTCTACTCGCGCGTACAACAAGCCTCAGGCAACACCCTGAGCTCAGGGAGGCCAAAACAGGCTTAGCGCATAACTGCTGCCAGCCGTTCTCAAGTCCAGAATCTTTCAGGCTTCCCCCGACCTTCTCGCCTTAACCACGACAAAACTTTGCCTACAACACAAAGTCATCACAGCGCGCGTCGGGCATCGCGCGCATCCCATCGAAACAGCTTACCTACCGATTACGAACGATCGACGATATCGCCGACCGCGATTTTTCGAGTTTCTGCAACCTACAAGGTGGCGGCGACGGGGGAGACCAGCCTGAGGTTCACCTGAGCCAGTGGCCAGGACAGGCGTTGCTGTTCATCGTCCATCAAGCAATCGCATTTGAGAGAATTTATTATCGACTTTACAGCCTTGCGCGACCAACAACCTTTTTAATAGCATCTTTTCGCACTTTTCTTCTACTTTTCGCGTTTCTTTGCGTTCCGGCGCGCGTTTGGATCTCTACTCTCGCTTCTCGCTCATTTCTACTCCACGCCAGAACAATCACATATCGCCACCATGGCCAACCTTTACTTCACCCACTCGAGCGCTCCGCTCAAGACAGTGGAAGAGATTCAGTTCGGTCTGATGTCCCCCGAGGAGATCAAGAATATGAGTGTCTGCCACATTACTTATCCCGAAACAATGGAGGAGAACAAAACAAAGCCTCGTGACGGTGGCCTCAATGACCCGCTCCTCGGATCGATCGATCGACAATTCCGTTGCAAAACCTGCACTCAAGCAATGGGCGAGTGCCCTGGCCACTTCGGTCACATCGAACTGGCCAAACCTGTCTACCATCCTGGATTTATCAAGAAAGTCAAAAAGATTTTGGAGATAGTTTGCCACAATTGTAGCAAAGTGCTAGCCGATGATGTTGGTCTCGCTGTATGACGCTCTTTAACTTTTGATGCTAACCGCCTAATCAGAGAGATCCTGAGTTCGTTAACGCCATTAACACTCGAGATCCTAAAGTCCGTTTCAACCGCGTGTGGGAAGTTTGCAAGAAGAAGCGGAGATGTGAGAACGACGAGGCCAAGCAAAAGGACGATGAGTTCGGCACAAAGACTGGTCCTCCGAGAGGTCACGGTGGCTGCGGTAACATGCAGCCCAACGTTCGACAAGCAGCCCTACAACTCAAGGCCGCCTTCGATGAAGTTACAGTCGATGAAGATGGACAGAAGTCGAAGAAGAAGGAGACAACACCCATCACCCCCGAGATGGCGCATAGCATTCTGAGGAGGATTACAGAGGACGATCTTGTCAACATGGGCCTCAACTCCGACTACGCTCGTCCCGAATGGATGGTTCTTACTGTTCTTCCTGTGCCACCACCCCCAGTCCGTCCCAGTATTTCCATGGATGGCACGGGAACTGGTATGCGCAACGAAGATGATTTGACATACAAGCTGGGTGATATCATTCGTGCCAACGGAAATGTCAAGCAAGCCATTCGTGAAGGATCCCCTCAACACATTGCCCGAGACTTTGAGGAGCTCTTACAATATCATGTTGCGACCTACATGGACAATGATATTGCTGGCCAACCTCGTGCTCTTCAGAAGAGTGGCCGACCTGTGAAGGCTATTCGTGCACGTCTAAAGGGTAAGGAGGGTCGTCTTCGTGGTAACTTGATGGGCAAGCGTGTCGACTTTTCGGCACGTACTGTCATTACTGGTGATGCCAACCTTTCTCTACACGAGGTTGGTGTCCCTCGCAGTATTGCCAGGACCCTCACCTACCCCGAAACTGTGACACCCTACAACATCGGCAAGCTGCATCAACTTGTCGAGAATGGACCCAACGAACATCCCGGTGCCAAGTATGTCATCCGAGCTGATGGTCAGCGAATCGATTTACGCCATCACCGCCGTGCCGGTGCGATCTCTCTTGAATACGGATGGAAGGTTGAGCGTCATTTGATGACTGGTGACTACATCATCTTTAATCGTCAGCCCTCTCTGCATAAAGAATCTATGATGGGTCATCGTGTTCGCGTCATGCCGTACTCAACCTTCCGTCTCAACCTTTCTGTTACTTCTCCTTACAACGCCGATTTCGATGGTGATGAGATGAACCTTCACGTCCCACAGAGTGAGGAAACACGTGCTGAGGTTAAAGAGCTTTGTCTAGTCCCCCTGAACATTGTCTCTCCTCAGAAGAACGGTCCTTTGATGGGTATCGTCCAGGACTCTCTGGCTGGTGCCTACAAGCTTTGCCGTCGAGATGTTTTCCTCACAAAGGAGCAGATCATGAACTGTATGCTCTGGGTGCCTAATTGGGACGGTGTCATTCCTCAGCCCGCTATCTATAAGCCTCGTCCTCGGTGGACTGGTAAGCAGCTTATCAGCATGGTCATCCCTAAGGAGGTAAGCCTGTTCAATGGTACGGATTCTGGTGAAAACGCCCCTCTTAAGGACGAGGGTCTTCTGATCCAAGCCGGCCAACTGATGTATGGTCTTTTGACTAAGAAGAACATTGGTGCTGCTGCGGGCGGTATTGTGCATATCAGCTACAACGAACTTGGCCCCGAAGGTGCGATGGCTTTCCTGAACGGTGTCCAGCAGGTTGTCACCTACTGGCTTCTCAACAATGGTCATAGCATTGGTATTGGTGATACAATTCCCGATGCGGCGACCATTGCTAAAGTCCAGGTGCACATTGACGAGGAAAAGGCTGAAGTTGCTCGCTTGACAGCAATGGCCACAGCGAACGAGCTTGAGGCTCTACCAGGTATGAACGTTCGTGCAACCTTCGAAAACAAGGTCTCCATGGCTCTGAATCAGGCCCGTGATAAGGCTGGTACCACAACACAGAAGAGTTTGAAGGATTCAAACAACGCTGTCACCATGGCTTCCTCAGGTTCCAAGGGTTCATCTATCAATATTTCTCAAATGACTGCGCTTGTCGGTCAGCAAATTGTTGAAGGCAAGCGTATTCCTTTCGGTTTCAAGTATCGCACATTACCTCACTTCACCAAGGACGATTACTCACCTGAGGCCCGTGGCTTTGTCGAGAACTCTTACCTCCGTGGTCTCACTCCCAGCGAGTTCTTCTTCCACGCCATGGCTGGTCGAGAAGGTCTTATTGATACTGCGGTCAAGACTGCCGAAACAGGTTATATTCAGCGACGATTGGTTAAGGCTCTGGAAGATCTTTCTGCGCGTTACGATGGAACTGTCCGAAACTCCCTGGGAGACATTGTCCAGTTTCTCTATGGTGAAGACGGTCTCGACGCCATGATTATTGAGAAACAGAAGCTGGGTATTCTCAATATGTCAAACTCGGCATTCGAAAAGAAGTATCGTCTGGATCTTGCAAACCCCCCGGACTGGTTTAAGCACGACTACGAATTCGGTAATGAATTGACTGGCGACAAGGAATCTATGGAGTATCTGGACCAAGAATGGGAAAAGCTGTTGGCTGATCGCCGACGAGTGCGACAGATCAACAAGGCCAAGGGCAACGAGGAGATGATGCAGTTGCCCCTGAACATCACTCGTATCATCGAGTCCGCCAAGCGAGTTTTTAATGTCAAAGCCAATGACAGAAGCAACTTGCGACCATCGGAAGTTGTTCCAGCCGTGCAAAACTTGCTGGATAGCATGAAGATTGTTCGTGGTACTGATGAAATCTCGATTGAAGCTGACGCAAATGCATCCATTCTCTTCAAGGCTTTGCTTCGCTCTCGCTTGGCCTTCAAGGAGGTGGTCAAGGAGCACCGGCTGAATAAATTGGCTTTCGACCATATTCTGGGCGAACTCCAGAATAGATGGGATCGCGCATTTGTCAACCCTGGTGAAATGGTCGGTGTTCTGGCTGCGCAGTCTATTGGTGAGCCTGCTACTCAGATGACACTGAACACCTTCCATTTCGCTGGTGTGTCGTCCAAGAACGTTACTCTTGGTGTGCCACGTCTCAAGGAAATTCTCAACTTGGCCAAAAATATCAAGACTCCTAGTATGGCTGTGTACCTCAACACACCGCTCGCGAGACAAGAGCAAGCCAAGAAGTTACGAAGTATGGTAGAATACACCAACCTTCGCTCTGTCACCTCGGTGACAGAGATTTACTATGATCCCAACATCACGGAAACCAACATCCCTGAAGATGTGGACATGGTTGAGTCGTACTACATGATCCCGGATGAGAGCGTGGACCCCACCGCCAACCAATCGCGATGGCTTCTACGTATTACTCTGGACCGACAGAAGCTTCTGGATAAGGAGATTAAGATCGATGATGTTGCTCAGCGCATCAAGGAGGAGTATCCTACTGATCTGGCAGTCATTTTCAGTGACAACAACGCCGATGAGCAGGTCATCCGTATTCGAACCCTCCAAACCGGTGACAAGGATGAGGAGGGTGAAGGTGGCATGGAGGAGGATGTCATGCTCAAGCGCCTGGAGGCCCATCTCTTGGATACCCTCACTCTTCGTGGCGTTCCTGGCATTGAGCGTGCTTTCCTCACCAAGGGCACCCGACTCACTGAGGGACCCGACGGAGCTTTGCTTGCTATCAAGGATGACCCCCGCTGCACACAGTGGTATCTGGATACCAGTGGTACTGCCCTGCGCGACGTTCTGGCTGTGGATGGTGTCGACGCGACTCGAACATATACTAACGATCTGTATCAAATCGTTGAGGTCTTTGGTATTGAAGCTGCTCGTGCCGCGTTGGCCAAGGAGTTGACCAACGTGTTGGCCTTTGACGGTTCTTATGTCAACCATCGTCATATTGCCCTCCTTGTCGATGTGATGACATACAGAGGTTCTATTTCAGCGGTTACTCGACATGGTATCAACCGAGCTGACACCGGTGCTCTGATGCGTTGTTCTTTCGAGGAGACAGTCGAGATTCTACTCGAAGCTGCCGCAACAGGTGAATTGGATGATTGCCGTGGTATCTCGGAGAACGTCATGCTTGGTCAGATGGCGCCCATGGGTACCGGTAACTTTGATGTGCTGCTGGATCCCAAGATGCTTGAGACTGTTATTTCTGACAACTCTCGCATGGGATTGATGGCAGGTATGCCCACCAAGAGCGGAGATGTTGAAGGAGCTGCTACTCCGTACGACACTGGCTCCCCCATGGCTGATTCGGGCTACCTCAGCCTCAACTCCCCCGCTGCAGGAAACTTCTCCCCTATCCAGGGTGCTGGATCGGAGTCGCCTGGTGGCTTCACCGTTGTTGGTGATCATGGATTTGGTGGTGCTAGCCCCTACAACCGCGGAGCGGCCAGCCCCTTCAGCAGTACATCCCCCACATCGCCATTTAGTTACTCGCCGTCATCACCTAATATGGGATACTCTCCCACATCACCTCTCATCGATGGTGGTGGCATGAGCCGCTATGGACCAACATCTCCTTCCTTCAGCCCATCATCACCATCATTCTCTCCCACCTCGCCGATGTTGCGTCCGACAAGCCCTGCCAGTCCCAACTACAGCCCGACGTCACCTAGTTACTCGCCTACGTCACCTTCGTCTCCTAGACACTACTCGCCGACATCGCCGGCACAGTTCAACTCTCCCACGTCTCCTAGTTACTCACCGGCGAGCCCCAACTACAGCCCGACATCACCCAACATTCATGGGGCTGGACCAACCTCACCCTCTTACTCTCCGGCGTCACCTTCATGGTCTCCAACGTCTCCTGAGGCTTATTCCCCAACAAGCCCAAGCTTCCAGAGGAGCCCTGGTGCACAGCAGTCACCGACCAGTCCGAGCTATTCCCCGACGTCGCCTGCTTTCTCTCCTCGGACGCCGGGTCCAGGACCTTCTGGCAATCAATAGTGAGTCTGGGTCCTTGATAATACCTTAATGGCTGGTCACTGACCAAGAACAGCTCTCCTAACTCGCCGTCAAATGAGCGATAAATCGTGTGGGAAAAATGGAGGTGGGATGGTGGGTGGGTGCATTCCTATCTTGGTAACAGCGAAAAAGAAAACAACTTGGAATTAGTAGCTTCGAGAATGATGCTAGCAACACAGGCGTTGCATTGCTTTTATGTTATTTAGGTAATCACATGGTGGTAAATGATAGATATTACTAGTATAATACACTAGTACATGCTTTATTATCACCTCCACGATTACCTCTATGTAACGGTGGATGTGTTTGCATTTCTTGAGGAGTATAAGGGGGCATGGGCCAATAGATGATGAAACCATGGTGAGCCCTGAGGAGATTGACCAGACTTGGAGAGGCCAGGTCTTTGTATGCTACATGTATAGACTTGACTGTATAAGATATCATTAATATATATGACTTTATAAAACTTATTCTAAGCACATCCTAAAACTCAAGCGAAATCCTAAAATAGAACTTTTGAAGGCTGGAACAGCAATGGCAGAAGATGAATGACCGGGAGTCCAATACCCAGTTAGAGAAAAGGTGGATGATCCATTGTATGAGCAAAGGTAAGGCTGCGATATAGCAGTAGAAGCTTTAGATAAGATAGATATCCTAGCCAACTTAAGCAGAAAAAGCCAACTCTTTATTTCGCTTGGATGATCAGAGGCGGATCATCCAAGGCTCGACGGGGGCTGGACAAAGGCCCAAGATTGATTTGAAAGCTGCGAGATTGATTTGAGTGCTACGAGCTGCAGTCTTGACTCGAAGCAAGGCAGCAGATGCAAGATGAAGATCAGAGACCGGTCCGTATCAGAGATACCCCCACGTGCAACGCATAAGTCGCGTCTCAAGTCTTCGGGGTTTCTGGAAGCGAAGCTGGTTGGCGAGCGAATAGAAGAGGGCCTTCCATAACAAGTCATACACGAAGTCAGACTCAGACGCGGCAATCGTTGATAAAATGGAAAAGATTATGTGGAACACAAGTTGGCCAACCCTTTTTTGTCACGTCCCTGAGGCCGGGGGAGCCAATCATGGAGTAGAGAGGACCGGGTGGGCACCCGGTGCGGTCAGGTCCGTCGAGGTCCGTATGATCCGGGGGTGTGAGTCTGTGTGTGGGTGTGACATGAAGTCAGTGACATTGGCATTGACAATGGCAGTGGCAAAGTTCTATCATGTCAACATCTCGAGATTTGTAACGCGACGCGACGACCGTATGACGATGATGTGCTAATTTGTTAGTATTTGACGGTGACAAAAGGAACACAAGAGAAAGAAGAAGAGGGTGGGAGCGGGATAGCGGGACCTAGTTTCGCACTAGACTATAGCATGGCCATGTCCATCAGGCAGCGGAGTTTGGGTGCAGTCGGCGATACGGAAGGGAACGAAGCAGGGGATACGCCCCGGGGGTGGATGATAAGTCTCTGTCTCTGTCTCTTGTCTCTGTTGGTATGTAACTATGTATCAACACTAGGAGTAGCACATCATTTGAGATGAGACGGCAGATCAAGGCCGCGAGTTTCCATGGTATCGTGAAAGCATAAAGAGGAGGGTTCCCTCGCTCGAAATGAGAATGAATTTCCTTTCTGTTCTCTAACCAAAACAACAAAAGCCTCGCTTCTATCTTCTTGTTCCTTTCGATCCAGCAGCTGTCTCGCCCACCTCAGCTACAACAACTATATCTCTACTATCAACAACAGCAACAACATCAGCACAACTCTCTCAAAACTTCACAATGGCTGCTCTTCCTCCTCAAAAGTTCCTCCCTCTCACCCCGGCTCCCAAGTCTTCTTTCCTCTCTCTCGCCCCGGCCACTTCTCCCTCATACCCTCAGAAGCCCGCTGTCCGCTCTCACACTCGTCCCTCTCCTCCTCGACGAGCCTCGACTGAGTCGTCGGCCAGCTCCAGCTCCAGCTCCAACAACAGCTACCGCATCCTCAAGCTTGGACCTGTTCACTACGGCGAGCATGCCGATGAGCACAAGACCGACTTTCATGATGTTATCCTTCACTAAAAGAGAGTCACGGTGACCTTTGTGTGAATGGCGTGCTTTTTGTGAGAAAGGTGTGAAATTATGACAGCGCAAGCGATGATGATTTTTCTCTATTCATTTCAAATTCCTATGAATATGACATAACCAAACAAAACTTACGGGATACCACTTTGATTTGACAGTTTTGGATCAAAGAAATAAAATAAAAAACAAGGCTAAAAAAGAAAAACAAAAAAAGGTCTCCCCAACTGTGGACAACGATGGGGGGGTGGGCATCTTCAGCTTCGGTTGAATGGAACAAAGAGAACGGAATCAAATCAAATCATACGGGATTAGGATTGAGGTGGGCGGCTTTGGTCTGGATCCTGTGAAAGCAAGAGTCTTGAAAGGCTGGAAAAGAAAATTGAAGCGAGGTTTATGCTGTTTTGCATTTCCTTATTATTATTATTTATCATATTCTCTCTCTCATTATCTGACGAGAAAAGAAAGGGGAAAAAAAAAAAGAATGGAATTGAACGGGGTGAGGACTTTACTGTCACTATTCCCTGGGATCTTGGCCTACAGTAGCAGTAGCACTATTGATAACGGCAAATCATGATTCCAGTCCTTTCCGGATGAAGCAAAGAGTGTCGAATCTGCAACCAGAAGGGTCCCTGAGTGACGATGATCATACAGATAGCGAGCGATAGCCCATGGGCATTTCGGCATTAAGACCGTGTGCCATGGGATAGAAACGCGGTGCCTTTGCGGTGCGGTATGGGGGGGCAGGTAATAACTAATACAGTAAGCCAATGTGAGATTGACAGGCAGATTTGTAAGGCTGTCCTGTCCTATCCTATCCTATCACTTAGCGTAGTTGCAACACGGGTCTCTTTCAGTCAATCATTGATCTTCGGTCTTATTATTTGGCATAGATAGATAGCAAAGTGTGGGCAATTGACGTGAATCAATGAGTTGTCTTTGCACTTCCTGTCCATCCATACACACACACACACACACACACACATTCAATGTCTGCCTGCACACCCATAAACTCAGCCTTTCCAGAAAATACCGGCATTTCATTGATTCTAGACCGATCATGTGCAAACGGCCTAACTACTAAGTTAGTCCAAATAGCGTAGCATTACCGCGCCGCCTCTCGCATTGCATTGCATTACATCCATAGAAACCGGCCCAAAAGGAAAAAAAGAAAAAAGAGAACGTGCCATGAATAGCCGGAGCCTGCCGCCCGCGCAGACTTGCTATATCCGACTGCTATTTGATAACCATGATCTGTTTATACACGACCCAATCAGATCCTCATGGGTTTTTGTCCAGGCTCTCGGTAGACTCAGGGCCCGGGGTAACAGTTTCGGGAGGTGACCGAGAAACCTGCATGACGTCCACTGAATTTTTCACATTTTTACTGTTTTCCTTGTTTGTTTATTTTGTCGGTATTTCCTGTCAAAATCCCACTGTTTTACAAATGTGCACAACATGGGGGCGGAGAGTATCACCAGCCATTCTGAGTTTAGGTAGTCAAGCGGCTACACAGCATTATTTGCGTCAGAGATAAGAATAGGCAAAACGAAGGTGGATGTTTCTTCTAAAAGTATCCGGTCTGAAAACCATAAATGTGTCAGCTTATCATCCCATAAAACACCACGAAGCGTGGGTGGTGATAGCAAAAGGGACCCCCAAACTAGACTTCATTCATCCTCAACGCTTGGGCCAATTGCGGGGGAAGCGGCTGGTCTGTCACAAAGTCAATTGGTAGTAGTATCATGAGACACGGAAATACGTCATTCCTCATCTTAAAGCTCGTTGCGCGTGACCTGCTTTGCTATCGGAAGCTGACGGTGATCCCTTCGGTGTTCCGACGGGGACATCGAGGCGTGTACAACAATTATAGTTGCTACGGTTGGTTAGGAACGAACTGTTTCAGAGACTGTACCGTGCTCGTGTACGGAGGCGCATTTGAGACATTGAGGTATGAATAAGATTGCGTTTACAGCGAGGCTACACCAGGAGAAAGGTTAAACAACATCGCCAAGACGGCACACAAAGATGCTCATGCTGATCACTTTTAATTCTGCCTGCCCCGAGGTCCAAGCATATTACGCTATAGATCTCGTGACGGGTTTATAAGTTTACTCAATTTAAGCGTAACCTTTAGTCTCTGAATCCCTGGCACTCATTAATACACTTATTCGGGATAGATAACATGGGCGATAATTGTTAGCTTGTCAACTCCTTTGTCGCTCGTAGATATGCACCCTTCAGCATGATGATCTATCTGAGAAACCTTCACATGTTGACCAGTTGCTAGGACTAACCATCTCGTACACCCTCTTCTTCATCTCATACAAAGCCACTGCGCATCTCGGCTTCTGTGCCGTCTCTGACCGTCCATGATCCGCCACGTACAGCACGACACACACCCTCAGCTTTCATTCATGTACCACAAGCGTCAGATGCTGAAAAAGATCACCCTCGTGCTATTCAATTGCCTTGCCTGTGAAATTTACCACTTCTTCTCAGTCCCAATGACCGTAATCTCCTTTCTGTCCGGATCTACCACCCTGATTATCTCCCGCCAATCAATCTCCACCCTCTCCCTCTCCCGTCCCGGGTCTCCACTCTCCGCTCCGCATCCTCCGGCATGGAACCGGCACCACGTCTTCGCATGGCGCGCGTCTACCCATAACCGCGTTGACAGTAAGTATGGATCTGCCAGGACACGCAGCAAGCCCTCCAGAGGTGGTCGTGCAAACATGTCCAGGTCTTTTCCCGGCTTGGCAGGGCGGAAATGGACCGGAGTCCTCGGCTCGATGGGCGTGCGCACCCAGACTGTGAGGTAGTCCATTCTTCCTTGCACAGCCAGCTCCGTGAGTAGTGGTATAATATCTGTCCCTATCCATCCCCTCAAGCGATCAATTCGTAATTCCAGTCTTGCTATTCTGCGTAGAGCACCTCGTGTTGTGAGCAGCGTAGCTCGGCCGGGAAGCCTGTCGTCGGCTCCGCGCGGAGCGCTCTGTAATTCCCTGCGGATGTGTTGTGCATGGGGCCCTGATGCGTCCAGTAAGAACTCGTTTCCTGCGTACAGCAGCGGAGTGGCGATTGTGTGTAGCGCTGGGTGAGAGAGGAGAATGGGCAGCGGGTCGACGGTTGACCTAGTGCACGGGCAGAGACATATGGGTGTAGCAGATGTGACAAGTGGCTTCAGGATGATGCTGAGGATATCCACGGGGAGGTCGAGGAAGTTGAGGCCGTTGACCTCCTCTGAGGTTGTCATGACGGCGGCGGTACCTATGATGACGACTCTGGACACTGATCTGAGCAAGATATCCCTGGTTCATCCTCTGACTATGGCATTCTACTATCCAGACCCTAGATGCCTACAGCCCAATATTTCCGGGTTGAGTGACGCTGCAGCCTTCTTGCGAAACATGCCGTTTGAATAGGATTGTGTTGTGAGGTTCAGGTTGAGCAGCCAGTGGCGGCTAAGCATGATATCCCCGCGGCCAATAAGCGGGGTCTCTAAAGAGCTTCTAGAAGCAGTCCAATACAACAAGATAAGATTCTAGACTCAGATCAAGATCGCCGCTGTACGTATATGGATGGATATGAAGCGGTTATTTCGACACGAGATTGGTAAGATAGAGTTGTTGATATGAATACGTTTGCCGATTATTGCAAACTGTTGATGATCCATATATACACTAGGGGAAGGGAAAAAAAACTCACCACCTCGATCCTAAATGATAAAAAGACTTGGGTAACTTAGCCTAAGTTTAGGATAAATTTAGGATACATTTAGGATACATTTTGCTTAGTTTATTTTAGTATCTCATTGGTATATGGGCAACCTTGGAAGGTCCATTTTGCGCCTTGAGATTCATTATCTGGTCACCATTGCCTGCACACTCTCACCTTTCCAGTCCATTTTCCCACTGGCATTCCTTTACCAAAAGCCTCTTTACATTCAACAATGAACCTATGGTCCAAGCATGTGTAGCACATGTCTATTACATTGGTACCTAAATACCTAAGCAACCTCTTTTTCGCATCGCATCCCTAGACTGAGTGATGAAAACGCCGTGAAATATTGCAGCTTCAATGTACAGAGGAGAGAGCCAGAAGAATTCCAGAAAAACCTAACGCCCAAGGGACATTGATGTGTCTACCATTGCTTGGTCCTCTTACCTCTCTTTGTTAAAACCACCCTTTAGCACATGTCTCCCAAGTGTGATCCACGTCCTTGTGTTTTGCCTCGAGCTTTCTGTTGCAATCAGAGAGCTTCTGGATTTCTTCATCTCGACGCTTGATCTGATCTTCCAGTTGCCGAACATACGACTGCAGATCGTGCTCCTTTTCGGCCGCATCCTTGAGGCTTGCCTTGAGACCTTCGACACGATTGAAGAGTCTTCTGAAGTCTTTGCCTCCATCTTTGAACCTCCGATGACATCGACGCTCCAGCTTCTTGATTTGCGCGTCTTGTTGTTTGATGACTTCGTCTTTTTCGCCGATAAGTTGGTCCCGTGCCTTGATTTTCCTTTTGAGATAAGAAACTCTGCCGTGTTCCAGGCCCTCAGCACCTGGGAGCCTTTGCACATTGGAAGGCTCTGGGATATCACTGTTGGACAAAGCGATAGTTCGGTCAACCTTGTGCTTTTTTGTGGCCCTGTCGAAAATATCGCCCGAATTAAACTTGCGCTTGTTATCCTCTTTGTTGATGTCTTTGGGGTTTCCATCGCCAGCTTCCGAGAGAGAGCAATCGTCTGCCGGCACAAAATTTCCATCATACTTGAGGAGTGCCTCCTCCTCTGAGACGTTTTTGGGGAAGAAAGGTCGTGTATCAGGGAACTTCTGCCCCCAAAGCCGTGACATTTCGTCTGCGATGCCGAGGACGAGGCGATGGGATGGCCAAATAGCCGCTACCACCAACCAGGCTGAGAAATTCAGGACTTTTGTGCGTCCTTTTCCTGCCAGCATACAATATAGTCTTGATAGGCCAAGGTTGCGTGGCCTGTCTACCCATTTCTCATGCCTGAGAAACCTGGTGACCTTAAGCTGAATCGCCTTCGGCATGTCGAGACGCATCTGGCTGTAGTTGTCAAGGACACTCTGGACCCGAGATCGAGCCATGGGAGGGTCTTGACATTCTCTGATCTTGTCACGAAACTCTTCCATACTTGGAGAGTAGGGGTCGAGATCAAATTGACCTCTCTTGATGTCAGCCATCTTGATGAACACTATTCGATTGTTAGTATATAGAAGGAAGGGCAAATGATCTCTGAACACAAGGGGAGAGTAAGATATAAGGTATGGAGGAGGAATATGACAGTGCGTTTTGGATCATTTGAGACGATTGCCAAAAAGCTAGAAGAGAAAGAGAAGATAGACAGCACATACCGGATTCTGGCTCTGCAGTGAGCGTTTTGAGAGGTGTGATAAACAGATTTGAGCGGCGTTTGATGGTAACAAGAAGGGGAGAGAGGAACTCACTCTCTGATATGAACTTGGATCTGAGGTAGTAGGGTAGTCTTGCCATGGTGATTATGTGGCGTTTGCTTCATAAATTATCCATTTCTCCAGGAACTACCGATTCTCTATTAACTTATGAAGTTGAGAGACAAATCACATACATCTCTCATTCCCAACCAGAGTTGCTAAAGCCAGATTTGAAAGCACACGTGTCAGTCCAGCTTTAGGGCAAGAATCCAGACGGTCAGTGAATCAGTGGCCCGACAAGAGAGAGAGAGAGAGAGAGAGTAGCCCCAGTCTTCAACTGAAGCAGAGCAAGACTCGTCGACCCATTTGCGAAAGAAGTTCGCCAGCCTGGTAAGACTGCAGCAAAGTTCCAATTCAGGTGAATATCTTTCGGAGTTCTCACCGACAGGCCGCATAAGCCAGTGTGATGAGAACGGGGATAGTTACAGATGGAGGTAGTCATGTCATGGGCCGGCACGTCACGTCCTGTATAATGCGAATCGCGAAGGGGGGAACGGGAGGATAACGGCATTTACTGCAAGCGAGATATTGAGGTTGCATCTCCTGAAGATATTGACTGTTTGTACCATACGGACCGGAGAGTTTTTTATTCTTTTGAGTCGGGCGGGTGTTGCTGTGTGACGATTTTCGGGATGCACGGAGTTTTTGGCAGTTGTACTGATACTGTACGACTACCAATAATAGAAAAGCAAAGATGAGAAAGGTCTCAGTTGCTGATTGCTAGAGTTTGAAGGGTAGTAAATACGACCTGTTACAATTGACAAGGATGAGTTCCTTCGCGAGGAGGGTAAAACACTGCAGGTATCACGACCTGCATTTAGCCCTTGTGTCATCAATCGTACAGAAAAAGAATTGACAGGCAAGCTCATAAGAGACTTCAATCATCGAGAGATTACTCTTTGCGACAATTGATATGAGTGCTGTGTGTTTATGAGTTGGTTTTACTCAAAGACTCGCTCACCCCAACATCGAGAAAGGATGAAACCAAGTCACATGATCAGTGACGTCTGCACGCACAGGTGCTCGTCTCAACTCCACCCAGCCCAACGCCAACAGGGCAGGGCCAGGGGTGTTTAATAACTGATCGAATTGCCCAGGTGCTAAAGCTTGGTCGGCCGGAAGTGGAAGAAAAAGAGAAGACGCCATCTCTATACTGATAAACCAATCCAGAAGGACACAGAAAGGAATAGTTTACTGCTCACCGACTGAATACACCAACTATCGAACCAACTAAAATCTACATGAATCGGACTCAGCTTTGCACTAGTCTACTAGGCCAGGGAGAGGGCTGAGACTACCTACCTTAGTCTGGTACATACATGCAGATAGGTTTTGGGCGCTTAAAATGTCTACGTGATGACAGATTCTCCCAGTGAGAGATGTCCCCGAACTCTGCCTTGCCCTGATCGCTACTAGAAGGAACAGAAGGTTCATATCCAATTGGACTAGGTCCCTGATGCACGGCTCACGATGCCGTTGGTAGCATCTATACAAGAGGCTGACTTACACGGGCATTCCTTTCTGTATAGACCCATAGCTTAGACCTCGAGAGGCGGTGACATCAAACCTCGTGCACAGTCCTGATAGACGCCCACGAGGCGTTTTCATCTCTCCAGAACCCACAATGAGGCTGTAGAACAAAATATATTCGAAACATATTCCTTTGTTGCATCATTGATGGGTTGGTTGTGGCTTTCTCAAGGGCCGTTGTTATGGCCGTGGCGTAGCGTGGCGTAGGGGGTCGCAGATTAGGCCAGAGGATCAGTGTGACTGTTGGTGGGGGTAAACTTAAACCGACGACTTCAACCCTGGCTTCCATTGGAACATGTATGTAGGAATAAAATGTATAATATCATGCGAGAAATAAGATCGAGAACAAGACAGGTCACCATTTGTCCACCAAGTAGAAGCAAAAGTTAAGGCTATTAGCGAGGATACCCCAGCTCTTCGAAATCTCGCCTAAGGACAGCGGAGACATGAGATCCTGGTCATTTCTCTATTCACACGCCCCCAATCACACTCCTTTCCAACTCAATCAAGCAAGGGGGGCACCTAACCCATGCATGTCAAAACGGTTTGTGAGATAAAGTAAAGATGCAATTCAAACTATCAAGGAAAGTAGATAGGTAAGTGTAGAAGTAGAAGAATAAGAACAAGAACAAGAACAGGACCAAAATAACCACAATGATGCCTTCTGAAATCCGGAAATGACTGTATCACCCCCTCATCTGTGCTGTTCTGGGAGTCCGAGTTTGTTGCCAAACAACTCCAGGGATACCACGGTCCATCTATGGATTCAGAAACAAATCCAAAAAAGGTATAAGAAATCCCCTCCATGATCACCATGCGTTTCCACCTTGCGCGGGGCAGTCAAAGCTAGCTTTTACAGATCTAAGAATCTGTTCATAGCTTTTCTCCCTTTCTTCGAGGGTATCGAGGATCGCTATAAGTGACACTCGTTAGCTGCACTGCAGCGTAGAGGCTCGCTTTCAAAGGGAAACTCAGATACCAACCTACTAGGTCGCCCGAGGAGGGTTAGGGCACTGAGGACGTCCACAGTAGCCCTCCCACGTCGTCGAGCCCTGATCGGTGACGTTGCTCGTGCAGCGGCAGGAGGTGCCGGGCTGAGGATCAAGGTTAGAAACAGTGCAGCCACACTGAGTCCAGTGCTGGGTAGTTCTCCAGTAGCACATGGTTGCTGATGGTTTTTAAGTTGAAACCTTGAAGAGTATGCAAGAGAGCTTTTGTCTGTTGTTGAAGCCAAAGACGATGTCTTGGTGCTTCAATATATAGCAGCAAACTGGCGTTGTGCGAGGATTGGTTTGTTTGACAGCCGGAGCTAGTTGACTCAACAGATGGCAGGCGGTTCACAGCCGTGATCCGAGAAGTTTGTGTGAGTATTTGGTCACACTTGTCCCGACGGGTGTGGCTTTGTGTATCTGATGGAAAGAGGCTTTCTGCCGTGGTGGACTATGGAGGATTGGCACCAAAATATGGCTGAGGATTGGGGTTTAAGCTGACGGATAACGAGACTTCGAAAGGAAGAGATCTTCAGAGTGATGATATGGGATATTGAGTGTAGAACAGTGGTTTGAAGTGCTGCTGAGTCTGAGCTGTGAAGTTTCGATTGAGGCAGATGTCCTTGGCCCTTATATAGCTGGTGACACGGTCCCGAGGGTTTGGAAACGATTATGACTGAGCGAGGCAGTTTACTGTCCATGACACTATGTGTACAGGTGTCTTGGAGATTCCACAATGTGAAAGTCGAAATAACCCTCAAAACGAGAGCAAGGAAGACGGATTGTTGGTCCTGTTTGCACTTCCCAGGTGTTGAAAGACCAGGAGCTAGGTTGCTTAGATAGGATGGTTGGTTAGCTACCTAGTCAGTTGGCTCTGGGCCGGCCAGGGGGTGAGGCTTGGAGGGGGTGTGTGTTGGTGCGCAAAATGTACTGCCAGGCACTCCTCTTTCTTCTCGGCCCTCTGTCCCCGCAAACACCACAGAAAAGAGGCGAGGGGAATTCTGGAAAAGGAGACAATCAGCTTGTAAACTGAGATATAACCTCCGAGCCCCAAATCAGGTCGCTTGTGTGCCGCAACACCACGCTCTGTTGGCAGGCTGGTCCAAGGGTTGACTTACGTCAAGGCACATCAGTCCACAAGGGAGTTTTGGGCAGACCAACAGCATTAGACTCCGATACAGGTCTGAGAGCCCTCATAGAATTCCACGCGGTGTGACTGTGAAGGAGATTGTGCGAGCATGTTGGCTTCAATGGGGCCCTTTGTAGAATGGGTCAATGTGCATCCACACTCTGCGGACATGTTCTTCTGCATTGAGGGGAACCACCATCATGCATCTCAAATTCGTCGTCAACATCATGGACGCAGTCAGAGGGGCCAGCAGTTGCGATTTATTTATGTAGTTGGATACGGTTTGCTTGATGCTCGATTGCCTGCCGTGAGCGGTGGCCGGCTGCCACACGCTGCAGCCTGTGAACACTCACTAGTTTAGTTTGGTAATGGCATCGTACAAATTTTCTTCGAGGAGCAGTACAGGTCGGACAACATGATGAGCTACTGTCTCGTAGTCCAATTTCTTGAAGTGCTGCAAAAACTGATGTTGAACGTTTCCTGCATCCGTCATCGAAGGCATGCGTCAAAGATCTAAGCTCCCTTGCAAGCTGATGGCTTGCTCAATGAGCGGGAAAGCTCGTCCCGAGTTCCCACTAGTAAAGCTGCAGGCCTGACGTTCAGATGACAGCCTGTACCCATGCTACCACCCCATTACTCGAAACCCTTCAGAAAACTGAAGCTGAGCCTGGCCAGAGAGTATGTCGCTGGCAACTGGTTTGTTTCAGCAAACAAGTAAGACGGCTTTGCCGAAGTCGCCGTTTTTTGCAGCTACCACATGGACGTGACAGCTCTGTACCTGCCACCCTCCTATTATTGCCTCTCCCGCTGTCGACTTAAATTGGGACCAACAGATACCGGCTTGTGTCATGACGCCACAGAAATTGGTATTTTCCATGAATGCGGGCCCCTGAACGTTCTTTCGATCTCCCAGGTGACCTACCAACTTGTTCTTCGGCACATCTTGAGGAAAATTTCTTCCTTCGTGTGTCTGTTGGCCCGGGTTCTGCTATTGTTCCTTGTCCCTTGGCTAAGCTAAGACGTGAGAGGCGTTAGACGCCTTGTGGAGCTAGCGGATGTTGCACATGATCCGCGAAGAGACCATTAATCCCTATGTAGATTAGGTAGACGACGGGATGTAGGGTCATTCTGGGGTTGTCAAAGGTCAAAGGGTCAGGTACTAGCTGTGTTTGAGATCGAACAAAGAAAGACTGCAAAACCCTGTCAGCCACCAAGGTTTGTACGTATCAACACCATTAGGGAGATGCATATAGTACATGATAGCGGCCTATGTGAGTGGGATTATACATATCGCGCTTGTATCAACGGGTCAAACTCTAGTTACCGAGTTTGACGCGGCGGATGGAAGTAACGTTGTTGCTTTGAGCAATTCACCTCGTCAAGGTGACCTGTTCGGAGTGATGTCCAGGTGGATATGCGGGCCAGATCATGCGCGCGGGCCGCCGAAGGCACACCATGAGAATACCCGCGACAAGCCAACAACACATGTAGATGCCAAGGGCAGCAGACGTCGGCTCTTCCTGATACTGGAAGTATGTTCAGCGATCACCGAGGAAAGTATGAAGAATGTAGCCAACCGTGTATCCACATCTCGTAAAGACGGGGATGATTCCTGATTGTGCGTCATGTCTCTTTGTTCTATACTCCACAAATGGTATTATCTGCGCCTCGTTCTCGACTATCAGGTCGTGCATACGGAAACGAACGACATGGAGTCTGGGATAGCTTCACACAATTCCGCGCTGCTGCATGACTCGATGCACGAAGGGAGAGGTTTGTCACACATGGTTGTGCTTGACCATTCCCTTCTCGATGATGAGAAGTGTGACAAAGCTGTAGTTTGTGCGTTCCACTATCCCAAAGTGCCCCATGTTGTGCCGTGCCATATCATGCCATATTCAAGTTAATATATGCCGGTTTGTCCATTCCGGGTCTTGGGATCTTCATCAGAAAAGTTGTGTGGGTGTGAAACTATACGTCGAGTGACGATGCCGAAGCGGGCCAATATCGACATGGAAGTCAAGGGAGACTTTGATTTGGATGCTGTCTGTTGGTGAAGTGGAAATACAACTGCCGTTGTAGGCTGAATGATGATCTGTAGTATAATTCGTGTACCTTGCAGTATCTGAACTCCTTCCTTACAGTGCTGACCTACCACGTCTGGCATCCTTCTGTACATACTAAAGCAGGTCCGATGGCTTCAACTAGAAGAACTCTTTCCTACTACAAAGTATTGCTGGGCTCTGATTGGACTGAGCTTGATCAGGGAAGCGATTACCCCTGTCATGGGGCGCTTGGAGTTGTTGCTTCGACAGAAATCCTAGATGGAATTGACACTGTACCCGCGGCCATTATACACGCTATTTACACAGTGCAAGTAGGCGGCCGCACATCCCCCCTGTCTGTTCTCCAGGTGGGGGCCGATAAACCCCTGCGCCTTCCTGCAGCTTAGGTTGGGTGTGATGGCGCGCGGCTGTACCTGACCTTGTCTTCACATCAACTCAAAGCGCCTCAACCCATCACAGCAAACCTCGAGCCGATGAGTCGATAATTTGACTCGAGCGGCGTCTTTCTGGCGCGGTTGTTGGTAAATCGACAACTTCACCCTCGGCTGGCCCACCCTGTACGAGACAAACTCCGCTGCGGCTGCGCCTACTACTACCTCTTGCGCCTGCATCTGCGTCTGCGTCTGCGTCTGCGTCTACACCTGCAACCCCCTTGCCGATGCTGTCTTCAAAGGCCTAATTTGTGTTGGTTCGGGTCGTTTTGCGCATGATATTTCACGAACCTTGCGTCTCTTCTTGGTACTTTTCATTCCGGATGACCTCCCGGAGCTCAGAAGCAAGTGGGCAGCAGGCAACACACTAGATCAGCATGCAACAGAGTCTCATCGTCACACTCTCTACGGCCCTTGGCATGAGTTCCTCCGATCTTTTCCTAGGAGCAATACTGTCACGCTCTTCACACTCTGACCGCTTACATCTTGGTGTCGTTAGACCCTTGAACCCCGAAGAGCCGAGGGTGTTGGTGTGTCTGGTATCATCTGCGGCCCTAGGATCTTCCCGTGGGCGACCTCTGATGCGGCCTGATTCCTTCGACGGCCCCCAAGACTTGTAGAGCTTGAGAAACTTCGATAGGCATATTTGTACAAACTATTTGCTTAGTTTCGGTCGGCCACGGTCCGACTTGAGGTGACGACACGCAACCACTATCATGCATCTGTGTCTGCTCCTTTGAGACCCCGTAAAAGCACCCTGGCACATGGCGTATGAGTCAAGTGATTGATACTGCATTCTACCTGCATTACACCTTCCAAGCTTGACGTCTCCCAGACGAGTGTAGTCGAGCTGCAGCCTTGATTACGATCGTCCAACAACAACCTCATCGTCTCACGATACATACCCAACAAGTTACATGCAAAGTGGCTCCGTGACTGGTTCAGTTCACTAAAACACCCTCAATCGAGATGTAGCCGATGCAGAAGTAAGTACTCTAGCTCCAACATCCCTAATTCTCTCCCGTCTCGACTTACTTCAAGGCATGGGGCATGGGGCACGGGACGGCACGGATAAGACTAGCTCTAGCTTTCCTCGTTCACAAAAGCTCGTCACACATTACCCTTGTTTGAAGTGTTGGTCTCGCACGTTTCTTGGTACAAAGAAATTATCGTCATGCATGTATTGATAATCACTTCTTGTGATAACTGCCTAGCAGGGGCGGCACCCACCTTCCCAAGAGTAGTACTAGGTCACCATATCAAGTCAGGAGAACTCCGAAGTAACTAGATACGAGTTGCATATTCTAGTGGGCCGTGCCGTGAGTACGGATGACCCAAGCCGTCAAGAAGCTGTCCGTCTTCCGAAAGTGACGGTGTGGGTGTTAGTGAGCCAGAGTCGCTGCATCGCAACTAGTCTAGTCACCAACAAGAGCTTCGGTTTGCGTCGAAAACTAGTTCGGGTCACGCGAAGTGCTTCCGAGCAATTATAAGTTCCCTGCATGCTGTGGCCGTGGTGACACCGGCTAATGGACTCTGGGCTGACTGACTGCGGTTCAAACAAAGAGATATGGTCAAGAGCGCGCAAGAGCGCGTCTGCGCCTAGCAAGTGACGTTGATTAGGCAATGACAAAGCGAGTTTAAATCCATACCAAGTTCCTGGTTCTTCAGGGGTGGTAGGGTTTAGCGACAGGCTGCAACGGCGGCGCTTAGGAGTTGTCCTCATTGGTCAACCAACACTTATGCTCCAACCCTGGTCACAACCCCAAAGACCTCACGCTCTGTGCAGGTTGGAATACAAAAAGAGAGCGAGGGCAGATGATTTTGAGAAAAGCTAGAGCTGAACACTAGATATTGACCTTACAGGGTATAAATACGGTTTATCAGTGACAATTCGTAGCATTATCATGAGCATTCAGACTTTGTGATGAACCCCAGCTGTCGAAAGGCTGAGTGTTAGTTAGAATCTCTTATTCCACCACAAGATCACGGAATTATGTTTACTTTAGTATTACCTTCCGACTTGGTACCACAGCGATCACTGAATTCCGTTACTTTCCATCTACAGGCGGTTCTCTCGAGCCTCATCATATGAGGCAACGATCAACAAGAAATAGACCAAGCACAGAGCCAACACATCCTTGACCGGAAGTTCCTTCTTTCATAGGCAAGAGAGAACTGCGCGGTGATTGGATAATGTACTTTTTACAAATGGGTATTTACCATCTAGCTGAGGGCTTCTCCTCTTATCATGACTCCTTGAACGAGTGACTTGTAAGCGGGATGTGGGCGAAACCTAATCAGGCATGATATAAAGCTCGGCATGTTTCTTTACATCTAATACCTAACCAACTGGCCAATAAAGTGCGCTGCATGATCGTATTTATCCGTCCCGGGCAGATGGGGTCTGGTTCATTGGCTATGCAATGGCTTGTGTTGTTGGTTGTGTATGGAGTGGAGTGGGACATGATGAAAAGAGAAAGAAAGTGGCAGAAGTATGGAAGATGATCATCAAGACTCCGTTCTCGGTAGACCTCGCGGCATTTATTTCTCACTCGATCAACCTCACTTCTGAACCCGCCCTCGCTAGGGCATTGTTGAGACCACCAACACCTTTTCTATGTGCCAAATGAGGCTATAATGATGGTCAGCTCATAGGTCTCCGAGCATCAAACAGGGTACTGTGGTCGGTGTGAAAGAATACATGATCTGACACCGGGTAACACTCTCTTCGATCGTTGACTTCATTGTTTAGGTCTATTACCTCGCAACAATTGTAGAAAGAGAAGTGGCATGGAAGGTCATGAGGGAACTCGAGTCAGAAAACTTGGCATCAGAGGAGGATATTGTAACAAATTTAGTAAAGAGTCCCCTAATTTTAGGGTAGAGTTGTCTAAATAAGAAAAGTATTTAGGATACAGGTCCTAAGTTTAGGCCAGAGTTACATAAATATTTCTATCATTTAAGATTGAGGTACTAAGTTTTCTCGCATCCCCTCAGTGTCCATCAGATTCATGACCAAGACAGCCGAACTCGAATGTGTCCTCGAATACTCTCATCGGTTTCAGTTTCACCACGGTATTAGGTCAAGCCACCATAAGGCCCCGATATAATCGGTTAAATAGTTGCAATGGAGGCCCCGTGGGATGCTGCCGCTGTTCATCCGAGTAGACATTGCCTTGTAGTGCTCCTTGCTACTGAACAAGCCGCCACCTGGCATGAGTCGTGACTGGCGCATGATGTCTTCGGAACGGCTGAACATTGGTGTACCACTAAGCATGAAGAGATGCTGGTACTTCAACGACTTAACGGCGTCGAAATATAACGACCGCTCGTTGCGACAATCGTGGGACTCGTCCAGGATGAGGACGGTGATGTTTCGATTGACCTGGCTGTAGTAGTTGGAATGTAGAACGGCATTCGGGCGCTCTACATTCCTCTGTGGGTCATTTTAGCTGCAGAGTCCCCCGGCGCCACTCTCGTGTGGCAGAAATACTCGAAGGTAAGACTTTCTTGGTATCGGCGCTTGAGGAAGTTGCACGAGAAGATGACGATGCCGTAGTCCAAGAGACGACTTGTGTCGATCTTGGGATCGTCGAGTGATCCACGAAGGGCAATGCTCCTTTGATAAAATAAGTAACCGGGTGACCAAGACGGAGATGTTGACTTACTGGTTTGCAATGTCGCTTTATCTCGTCTACCCATTGGAGAACGCAACCAACCCGTGTGACGATTGCGTTAAACCCAGACCTTGTGGGCATGGCCCGCTTCACCTGAACGGCGACGACCAATGCCTAGAGGCTTTTGCCTAAGCCCATGGCATCGCAAAGGAAACCGCCCTTGAATGGCGACTTCGCGAGCCATACCAATTTGCCGGCTCCCGCCGTCTGCCAACGCTTGAGCTCTGTGTTGAGCTCATCGAAAATGTCGAGATATGAGTGGAAGTCAGTGTTGCCGAGATACTTCTATCACAACTAGCGTCAGTCGCGGGTAATATGCAGAAGCATATAGGACCACAAGCTTACCAAATGTTCCTCATATTGCGAGGTAGATAAGAAATGGTAGAGGTCTGGCCTCCGACCAAGATGTGACGTTGGATCAATTCGTCACTGGGTGCCTGTACAGGAGGACGGTTATGTTGTATGAATTCAGCGTCAGCGGGTTCGTCTCCCGCACCGATGATGGATAATCCACTGAGTAGGTGTTGCTCATTACGGTCGCAGTGGGCCTCGTGTGATACAGTGGAGGTGTCGCTTGACACAGCATCGGTGAGTTTCTGGAATGAGGCTTCAAATAGGGCAAGCAAACTGCCATGAGATGTGTTGTTGTAGGCCATATTGGCCCTTGTTGTAGGCGACGATGAGAAGTGAGAGTGTGTGAAGATAGAGGAGGAGGAAGAAGGTTGGAGGAGGGGCTTTATATAGTAAGGTAGGTACCCAGAGCAAAGGCCGCTGCTGCCCTAGAGGACGATGAATCAGGTCACTCGCCTCAATTGTTGCCTGATACCCTGAGGGAAAAGAAATCACAGTGATTCATAGAATAAAAGAGTCTGTTTAGAAACCTTGAGATGGGTGCCGCTGTGATTATGAGATTGGACATGACTGTATTTTTGAAAAGAAGATTACGCCCAAGAATTGATTTACATTCAAGGCAAGAAAACTTAGGATGACTACTCTGAGCACCTCAATCAAACGATTAAGTCAAATGACCATAGTTTTAATGTAGATTAGTAGACTCTGGACTGGTTATCTTGGGCATCTGGACCTAGGGTCAGAGAGTCTCTGGCTCACTGAGGCTACCTGACTACCTATAAACTCGTTTCTTATATACTTGTTTTCAACAGTTTATGACACTGACGAATTCATCGGGTCCGTCTCAACTGTTCACTCGTCTCTACCAGGGTTTGATTGTGGCTCAGCCCAAATCGGCTGTGAAACAGCATTGACGGTGGTTTGAATGCACTGCTGCTGGGTACTACCTCTGGCTGGGTGCTCAGGATTAGACCTTGGTTGGGGCTTAGGTCATTGTCTGTGAGTCCTGAAGGGCAACAGGCTTGCATAAAAGGTCAAACTTCGTTGCCATCGAATGCCATGGTCAGATCAGGTTGTGGCATACAGAGTTCTGGTCAATTCATGGACGGCAATTGTCATGTGGAAGTTGTCAAGTATCGAAAATTAATCAGAATTCATCTAAGTCCCAAACCCAGCACGTGAAAGTGTTCCCACTTCATTGGACAACAAACAGGTCACAGTATTCTTGAATATGATGATACTGAATTGAATAGGCTGGCTTAACTGGTTCGTACAAATCTTCGAGTGTTCAATATCATCAGGATGGATCTTTGGCTGCTGTGATACATTGGTGTCAGTCTGTCATCTACCGATGCAAATAATGAACACAGGAAAAGTGAAAAATGACAAGAATATCATAATATATCTCAAGATCATCAAGATTATCTATAGGTATTACAAAATAAGTGGATTATGGTCAAAATTTATAATATACTCATGAACATTGCAGTATCTTGAGTAGACTCGCTAGACTCATCAAGGGGGAACTGATAAATCATTTTGATCAACCACATATGAGAGTGGCACAATCGGTTCCTAAATGTGTCCATTATGGTTGAAGAAAGAAACAGGCGAGTAACGTGCAAATTCCTCGAATACTACGCATATTACCTTCAGTTAAACGGCAAATAAGCACCAACTCCTCACATCAGGAGACTATACCTACGCCTAAATAGTCCTCAGCTGCCGCTGCTTAGTTATTGAGCCTATTAATCTTGTAATATCAGTCTCCCAGTTGCATACTGCTTGCATAATACCCAAGAGTAATAGTAGAATAACATAGCTGCAGGGTCTCAACATAAGGTTAGCAGCTAACACTAGCATAACTCATCATGATCAGTCAAGTGATCCTCATAGAACATCACAAAGCAACTAGAGAACAAATCATTAAGTAGGTAAAAAGGCATCATTCCGTATCTGCATTCTACCCTGTCTATGCTTAAATTCACAGGCCATCAACCGCTCTTGCAGGCTCTGGCCCAACAAGCCCACAACCATCCTTGGACCATTTTCCCATCAGCTCTCATTTTAGTAGTCATAGCCGCCCATGTCCTAGCGCGGCATACCCATGAAACATGCAGAACTTTTCATATGCCTTGGCTTCTCCTCGTCCAATTACCGTAAACGACAAAGGAAAATCCACCGTGGCCAGTCGTAATCCCAATCGCCCCTCGCGAGGCGTCGAGGGTGCTCAGTTCTTTGCTCCAGCATCAGTACTCCGAAATATCTACACTGCTGCAATTCCTAACAGCATTATGCATTTATCGGGAAGACATAGCCTTGGTGACAAGGCGCTTGAGAGCAAGCTCCTGCTTCTTGAGGTCCTCAGCGGAAGACTCGTTGAGCTCAAGAGCAGCCATGGCGTCGCTGATAGTGCTCTCGATCTTCTCCTTCTGGCCACGCTTAAGCTTAAGGGACAGAGTGGGGTCAGATACAATCTCCTCAACACGGCCGATGTAGGACTCAAGTTGCTGCTTGGCCTCGAACTTCTTCTGGAAAGCGTCGTCGTTGCTCTTGAACTGCTCAGCATCGTTGACCATCTTCTCGATCTCGTCGGTGGTGAGCTTGCCGACAGAGTTGGAGATGGTGATGTTGGCGCTGCGGCCGGAGGTCTTCTCGGTAGCAGTGACCTTGAGGATACCGTTGACGTCGACCTCGAAGACACACTCGAGGACGGCCTCACCGGCACGCATGGGAGGAATAGGGGCAAGAGTGAACTCTCCGAGAGAAGTGTTATCCTCGCAGTTTACGCGCTCTCCTTGGAAGACGGGGAACTGGACAGTCTGTTACGAGTTAGTGAAACATTCTTGAATGATTGCAAAGGGCAAAATTACCTGCTGGTTATCGGCAACTGTGGTGAATGTTCTAATGAATTCATTGTTAGTTTATGTTCATAAGTCATCTCAAGTTCATAAAATTTGATAAATGTTGGATGAGCTTATCCTGAATGCTGAATAGCTTTAGGGCTAAGGTTAGGATAAGGCTGAGAAATATGGGGTCCCATGTGGAATGTGGGTCATTTCGCACGAGGCTGAGATTTGACCAAAATTCCCAAACACCACGGAAACACCACGGAAACACCACAGGAACATCACGAGAAATGAATACGAAACTTGAGAACTAGGAAATGAAACATACCGCTTCTTCAGGGTAGGGCAAGTAGTACCACGGGGAACAACGGGAGCGAAGATGTTACCCTCCATGGCAACACCCAGGGACAGGGGAACGACATCCAGGAGAAGGAGGTCGGAGGTCTCAGCAGAGGTAGCCTTTCCGGACAAAATTCCGGCTTGAACAGCAGCTCCGTAGGCAACGGCCTCATCAGGGTTGATGCTCTTCTCGAGCTTCTTGCCATCGAAGAACTCGGACAGAAGCTTCTGGATCTTGGGGATACGGGTGGAACCACCGACGAGGACAATCTCGTCAACGGCCTTCTTCTCAATCTGGGCGTCCTTGAGAACCTGAGCGACGGGCTCAATGGTGCCAGAGAAAGCCTTGGCGTTAAGGTCCTCGAAACGGGCACGGGTGATGGACATGGTGAAGTCCTCACCGTCGAAGAGAGAGTCGATCTCAATGGTGGCCTGGGCACCGCTGGAGAGAGTACGCTTGGCACGCTCACAAGCAGTTCGGAGACGTCGGAGGGCACGGGCATCGCCAGAGAGGTCCTTCTTGGTCTTTCGGCCGAACTCCTTCTTGCAGTGGTCGAGGAGGTTAGTATCGAAGTCCTGTCCGCCAAGATGGGTACTGAAGTGTGTCAGTATCTCGTGATACACGTCCGGATGCATGTTTACTTACTCGCCAGCGGTAGCCTTGACAGTAAAGACACCTCCCTGGATGTTGAGGAGGGAGACATCGAAAGTACCACCACCGAGATCGTAGATGAGAACGTTGCGCTCCTTCTCAGACTTACCGGCACCAAGACCGTAGGCAATGGCGGCGGCAGTGGGCTCGTTGATGATACGGAGGACGTTGAGACCGGCAATGGAACCGGCGTCCTTGGTGGCCTGTCGCTGGTTGTCGTTGAAGTAGGCAGGGACAGTGATGACGGCCTTCTCGACCTTCTTGCCGAGCTTGGTCTCGGCAATCTCCTTCATCTATTTGGAGGGGTCAGTAAAAATTGCACTAGTGCGGGGGTGGGGAAAATTGTGCGTACCTTGGTGAGGACCATGGAAGAGATCTCCTGGGCAGAGAACTGCTTGTTCTCGCCGAGGTACTCGACCTCGATCTTGGGGCTGCCGTTGTCATCGACAATCTTGAAGGGCCAAGACTCGATGTCCTTCTTGACGGTAGGGTCATCGAAACGACGACCAATCAGACGCCTGAGAATATCAGTCAGAAACTGCGATTTTGTGCGTGGAGAGGTGAGAACAAAACTCACTTGGCATCGAAGACAGTGTTGCGGGGGTTCATGGCAGCATTGTTCTTGGCGGCCTCACCGATCAGACGCTCCTTATCAGTGAAGGAAACGAAAGAAGGGGTGGTGAAAGAACCCTGCTCGTTGGCGATGATCTCGACATTGGTACCCTCGTAGGTAGCAACACAGGAGTAGGTAGTACCTGTAGAAGGACGGTGTTAGTGAGTAGTTTTGATGAGTTATCCGATAATTGAGTGTGTTGTCTTTGAAGTTGGTCGTTGTGTTCTTGAGTATCCTCTGATGAGGGCATCATGAAGCGAGTCGCCCGATGGCGGCGCACAAGAATAAAACATGTCGACAACAACACCAGCAGCATCGGAAGAGAAGTTGATAGACATACCCAGATCAATGCCAATGGCACCGTCATACACTTCGTCCGCCATTTTGTCTTGTCTGAAAGGTTTGTGGTGGAAAGGGAAGAAGGATGTAGAGGAGAAGAAGAAGAACGTGGGGTTTCAAGAAAGGAAATTCTCCCACTCTGATTTTGAGAGCGGCGCTGCGTTAAAAGAATAATAAATTTTGGAGGGACCTGTGAACTTTTTCTGCGGGGCGGGGTAGGGAATCCCCTCCGCTAGACCTATCGCGGTAAAGTCCCTCGCCTGAGTTTTTTTCAAGGCTCCATTCTTTTTTTTTCTTTCGATTCTGCTGAGCAACCAAACGCACTTTTGAGAGCGCGAGAAATCGGGAACGAGGTAATTCTAAGCCGGGGATATTGATGATTTTGGTATAGACTATCCGTCGCCGATAGTTTGGCATCGTTATCTCATGTTCCATATTTTCTATACATATATTAGCAGTCAGTCAAACCGCATGCATGCTATACTTGTGTGGCTAAAGTGCGAGAGCGATCTTTTCAAACATAACACTGTACTGTGAACCTTGAACCTCGAAAGAGATTTACCACTACCTCGACAAATCATCACTCAGCTTATGGCCAGTGGCAAGGATTTAGCCGCCTCTACCTAGATCAAATTTTCTTCTCCGAGTTCCTGATCCTCGGTTGCCTGAGGAAGAACTGCAGCCCAACTAGTAGCTGTTCCTCAAGCTTGTGAACCCAAAGCTTGACGGCAATGCCGACTTTACTATTTTTGCCGCTTTCGGAGCTGCGGCGCCTACGAATTTATTCACTTACTCGCTTGCAACCTCCAGTTCCATCATAGTATCTGTCTGACTCGCTATCTGACGAATGACGACTCTTCGTGACCTTGAGACAACTCATGAGCCATTCTTGTAACGTTGTATCACCGTCAAAGCTGTCCTAGTTATGCATTGTCTTTGGTTAAGTCTTGGACTATCAACTAGATATGAAGCAGTGGTTACTTCGAGGACTACACGCCAAGGGGAGGAAAGAAAACTCAGGACCTCGATCCTAAATGTTAAAAAGACTTAGGTAACTTAGCATAGGTTTAGGATACCTTTTGCTAAGTTTATTCTAATACCTCACAGCAAGGTTTGCTGTTTTCTGGCCCTCGAGACTGCGTTCCACACCATTTTTTGAACCATGCAGTTTTTTTCGCGATCATACAATCTGGCACATCGAAGATTTACCCTGGTCTGGGCTGTGCTCTGACAGTCCTCTCTTAGAGGCTATCCCTGGCATCGAGCACAGTGTTGAGGAACTTGCTGGAATTGCTGAGACGGCTTCGCAAAAACGAGCGCCTTCGTGAGTGGGCCAAGGCCGACAACATACGACAGCGTGCAAACCCTACTCCAGAGTTTTTTTGCCAAACGAACTAAGATCAATGCTCGGAGGTATAAGAGCAAGAAAAGACAGAGAGAGAGAGGAAGCTGTGGCGAACCAGACACACTATTGAAACTTGTGTGAGAAGTCTTACACCAGCTCCGGTGAGCTGGAAAAGCATTTTGAAACGCCTCTTCACCCTCGCCGTGTCGAACGTGGCGAGAAAGACTTTTCGTGTGCACCTTGTGGTGTTTTGTCAAAACAAGACTCGCTACAACAGACACTGCAAATCATCCAAGCATCGCAGGAATGTTAGCTAATAAAACACCAAATTCAGATCCTACTAGCCTACCACGGACCCTCGTGCCTTGCGACGTCTTTGAACGGCTTGTAAGTACGAATTATTAACTTGCCCACTTGCAGCCACCAGTCCTATCGTAGTACCTCTTGTCGACTTACTATCTGATAAATGGCGACTCTTAGTGACCTTAAAATAACTTATAAACTACTCTTATAATATCAGATTAATGTAGAGGCTGTTCTAGCTATCTATTATATCTGGAACTTGGTAACAGAATTGGCTTTTTGAAACTTCAGCATTATCTGGTTAAGCCTTGAATTAGATATGGAGCAGCGAAGGAGTGGTTGCTTCGAGGAATACACGTCAAAGGATTGATCAGTCTACAGCATGATAGAAGAAACCTCACGTGATACCTCAGGAGACACCTCTCAGGCCATCGGACTGTGCTATGTCACAATAAGGATGCCAATGAAGGTGAGCTAATGCGTGCTGAGACATACTCGTAAAAACGAGATTATGCTTGTTGGCTTAGAATGGCGGCCAATAGTTCGACCTACGGTGTTGAAGTCCAGTATGTGATAAGACTATGAAGAGAGATCAACGCCCAGGCATCTTTTGAGAACTGGTATGGTGATACATTGCCACTATGGTTGAGGTCATTCCCAAATGTAATCTGTTGATTGTACTAAATGATTCTGCGTGAATTCTGCGAATTGCTTCATAAATCCCAGGATGAGAGCGGTACGTCATGACATCTGCGCAAACGTCATCAAGCCCACAGTTGCTCAAGAACTATTGCCCTAAAATCGGTACCGAGTTACAAAAAGTTACTGTCTGTCCTATGTCTCATTTGTACTTGGGCTTCAGATCGAGAATCTCGGCCTCCCAAACCACAGACTCACGAACTGTGTCTTTGAGAGACGGGGCCTTAGGCTCCCATCCCAGAAACTTCCTCGCTCTCTCCGATTCCCCCCTAGAGTTAATGGCCCACGCAATTCCAGCCTTGTAGCCATTCTTGATTACATCTTCAAATGTAACAGACTGAGTACTAGACTTGGGTATATACCCCTGACGATGAACCTCGTCGGCAACCCAGGTTGCCAGGTCTTTCCATTGGTGTTGACCACCACTGACAAAGTAGTACCCTTTCTTACCCCAAATCTCAGGGTCTTCTTTCTTGGAGGGATCCTGGGTTGCTTCGACAGCTTTGTCGAAAAAGTCTGCAAGGTCCTCCACATGAACGTAGTCCCATTTTGCCTTTCCAGCTCCAACGAAAGGGGTGTAGCCAAGATCAAATGTTGCTCGAGCCAAGCCTGGAACTGTCATGCTAGTCGTATTGAACAACCCCAGACCAGTTCCGTGGATGACACCAGGTGATACAATGAGGAACTTGACGATACCTGAGTCGATACTCTGAACAGCATTGTCCACATCCTTGTGGATCGCTTCATCAGGAAGATTTAAAATGCGATCAATGTCATTTATATCATGGTAACTCTGCTCTGGTAGAGGTGGTTCGCCATAGCGCTGATTCTTGAGATCATACCAGGTCAGGATACCCGCTCCTGAAAGATGAATGTAGTATCCCGGATTTTCCTTTGAATGGCCAGAGGCAAGGCCTCTTGCGATTGCCTTTGCCGCTGGAAGTGAGTCTGCAGATTCTGCCGTATCTATTCGCAAGTGTAAGTCATGGTTCTCGTCTTATTCTTGAGGTATGTTGAACTTACGAACAACCACGTCAGCTTCAGATGCCGCCTTCTCGATCACATCGGTACTTGCAAGGTCTCCATACACGAATCTGACCTTGGGGTACTTCTTCGAGATAATCTTTGCGCGATCTTCACTACGGATATAGAGGGTATAGTCATAATCTGGGTGGGCATCGTGTATCTTGGCAAAGGCAGTGCCTCCAACAAAGCCTGTTGGTAAGCGTCAGTTTGGACAAGTTCCGCTCAAGGGACCATTCTTACCAGTGACTCCAGTACTAGAGAGATAAGTTAGTTTTCTTAATGATTATATATTATACAAAGAGTTGTATGATTGGTACTTACAGCAAAATTTTGGGTGCCATCACAGTGTTGGCTATTATAAAGTTGTATGAAACTAAGTGTTTGGTTCAGCAAATAATATTCTTAGCGGTTGATAGCTACTTCAAACTTTTACAGGAAAAGAAGCTGGCTTGTTGGCTTTATATGTGTGTTGTCCAGAATCGTGTGGCAGTTCCAAAGAAGCAGATTGCAGCATCCTCTTCACTTACAAAGCAAACATACGGCGTGAAACTGCACTCGGACCAAATTACATACAACAACTTGGTCTAGAACTACAGAAAATATGACCTAACTGCATACCTTTTTGCGGAATATAAGAGGGAATAGCCAATAAAACAGCCTTGTTTGTCCCTCCGATGTCAAGTTTGACTTCGCAAATGTTGACTTACCCTATGCATATTACAAACCTAGGTCAGACCGGAATTTCCGGTTTGACAGTAAGCACACATAAACCACAAGTTTCCAGGAGAAGATTGAAGCAATGATCTCATCAAGAAACGCAAATCCTTCATAGAGTGATTCCGCAGCCGCAACGAAGCAAGGTTCCTACGGCTTACTCAATCTTGTGTTGTTTGTGCTTTACTCTGTCTGTATGCTCTATGTAAAACCCATATTATGCCACACTAGCACTAATCTTCTGTTATCTTGTTTTGAACTATTGACGCTAATTAACGAGAAACTCAATTGCTCATATCAACCAACCCAAGTCGAGCTTCCCCAGCAACTTCGACGACAAGCGGGGTACACGATTTCCTCGCTTGTGTCTCTTTAGTAGTTGCAATAGGCAAACCACCAATGAACTCATCACAAGAGATAACTAAACATGGATGTGAATACGGCATGGCATCGTTTGGGACAATCCCCCCTCACTATAAAATGCTCGACTTCCCTAGACTAAAGCCCCTCTGAACTTTCGATAGTGACTCTCGCAAGAACCTCAGAGTAACGAAACCACTTCCATCTTCTTGTTCCTCAAACGAGTAAACATGCCCAAGGACTACACCACCAAGAGCTCTGGCACCAACAGCCAGGTTAGAACCGTCATCTACACACCTAATTGTGTCACCGCTAACATCTCAGGGCAACCATTATTGCGCTCGAGACTACGGTTCTAGTGCCTCCAACTCGAACTCTTATCATTACTCCAACACGTAGGTGTGAACTGACCAAGATGCATATCAAGTGCTAACATTCTATCCAGAGATGGCTCCTACTATTACTCCAACCCCAATGGAAGCACTTACCACAACGATGGTCAAGGTAGCTCAACCTACACGTCTCCCAGCGGCTACACTCACTCGTCCGACTCTGGCAAGAAATAAGTCTTGGGGAGGAAAGTGGCTGCTTTGATGAGTATGAATGCAGCATAGTAGGATCAATTTAATGGAGTGAGATGGTACTGAGGCTTGGTGCTATGAGTCTATAGGCTCACGACCAGCCAAAGGACACTTCTCTGAGGGGAGAGGAATTGCCGATCTGAGATTCCAGATGTCACGATCGTGATTTAAGAATAGAGATCTGTCATATTGCCACACATGTCACATTCACTACTTTCTATCTCAGTTCACAGGTGACGGCTTAGGTGAAGATTCATGGCATCATTGTGACCCCTGAAGCCTTGAACTCATTTTGATGAAACCAGCGGTTGATTGGCAGTGATTCCTGACCATAACTGCTGCAGTGCCCGAGTTCAATAACACGGCACGTAAGTCACCAAGCATCGAGGACGACCTTAATATATGCTTATATTTTGAGCAATTCCAAAAGCTTTGGTGAGATAAGCTACACCTCTTTCCGAGTCAACTGGTCTTCCCACGCATGTTGCTTTTGGTGATTGTGAAACGGTGTAAACACCAACCAGTAGGTATAGAAGCCAAAAGACCACAAAACCAGTCATGTCCCAAGGCCTATGCCTAAGTCCCAATCATTTCTCATCCCACCACGTTATGTACATCGTTGCCTTGCCAAATTCGCTGACGTTGCTTTCCCAAATACATCTAAAATCGATCCCAAAATCCACCTTTGCCATGAGAGATTCCGATTTGGACCTTCAAATCGAGTAGTGCACTGAAAGGGCGATGATGATTGCGGGGTAGACAACAGCCTCAACGAGAAGTTGCTGCTTGAGAGTACCGCGCTGGTCCTTGGTAAGGCACTGCATTTCTCCATGGGTGTACCACGATATAGTCGAGTTGAGCTTGCCGTAGAGCACGATAGGGCCGATGAAAGGGAAGAAGAGAGTGAGGATCATGACCCACATGAACATTTGCTTTCCTCGTTGGGCGACCATGTCAGCATGCTGGCGATGGATGCGAATATCCTCGCGGGCCTCTTCGATGAAGCGAGCCTCCCTCTGAGTGAAGGGGCTGTCGGCGAGGGGATCAAACTCAGACTGGCAATGACCGACTCGTCGACTATTGGCGCTGGTGGAGAACCCAGGAGTATGTGCTCCAGTGCGACAAGTTGAAATGCTTGGCTGGAAGTTTCGATACCACACACGATGAGTGCTTGACTTTGGGTCGGTAGGAGGGGGAGTATCGAGGATAGCAGAGGACGAGACCAGCATATCAGTGACTCTATCATTTGCTATAACCTTGTCAGTTGTGTTTATATATGAAAGCGTTTCAACTTACAATCACGTGGACGATGCGCCTGAGGCAGTCGATGAAGGTGAAGAATACGGGCAGGTCGTGTGACATCGCTACTCGTGGACGAAGGCCAGAAGCTTCTCTTTGGAGGAGAAGGAGTTTTTGGGAGAGGAGGAGAGTTTGCAGTGCTGATCGTGTTCGACCTTCCTCTGACTTTAAAATTGTCTGCACTCTGACTGTGATCCTCTTCACCTCTCTGTCGTTTGAACTGCTGTAGCATTGCAGCCTCGGGAAGACTGACAAGAGGAAACGGAAGACGAGGAATCTTGGACAGAAAATCATCATGAGGAACGTGGGCAGGCTTGTCCGAGTTGGACTCCTGGAACCGTCTTTTGTACAGTGGCTTGTCAAAAATAGTCAGGGGGGTTTTGGGGGGATCACGACCGAGGTTCTTTCGGATTCTATTCCAACTGAAGCCAAAGTATTTTTCGCCGTCTGGAAAAATCGTTTCATCGGTTTGAGCGTTTCCATGAGGAGCTGCGTCCGAGTCGAGGCTCTGATAGCTGCCTCTCTTGGGAGGCAGGTCTGAGAGGAGGATGTTCTCATGGCCGGACGTCTGCTCAGATGGCACCCTGCGAAACAGATTGGAAAAACGAGCTGCAGATTCAGGTAATCGTGACTTGGCCTGGGAAAAGTTGCGAGTTGTATTTGAGGCATAGGTTCCAGGACCTTCACCATACTGCGGGACAGATACGGGGAGTTTCGTTCCTCTGTCGGTGCGAACACGGTAAGAGCCGTACTTATTGTTACCAGGAGGATGCCGAATGATTCTGTCTCTTGAGCCGTAAGAGCGAGGATGAAGCTCACGCTCCGTCACGTCGGATACATCAGCGACACTGCTTCCAGTTCCCTTTGCAATGCTGTCGTGATAGTCTTGCTGCATCGAGTCGAAGGCATGCTCGGTCGTGACAGTCTGCCAATCACCCTCCGTACCGGTGAGAGGTCGGTTCTTGGCAAGAGAAGCAATTTCACCTTGTAGTCGTCTGTCAGGGACGGGGACACGGCGGATCGCTTTTTCCTTCCGATGAACAGGAACTTTGACCTCTTCATCGACATTCTAAGCCGAATGAATAGCCGCAGCATTGTAAAAGGATGCAACAGGAGCGACTCTCTGTGAAGCGAGGGGAAAGCTTCCATCAGTAGATCGCGGGAGCGTTTCATTTGAGGAGACGGCTAAGCCGGCTTGGTGCAGCGCATTACTGACTTCTCGCTCGGCCGATGAACGTAGAAAGCCCGAGTATGCATCTGTGTCATACTTGAAAGGGTCCTCATCACTGTCGGATGAGGCACGAGAGTACATATGATTGTTCTGTGGATAGTCCTCGGGATCGCAAGGGACGCAAGTGTCTGGGTCTTTGTTGCGAGGTGATTCGCTGTAGAAGCTGGATGAGGAGTGAAACGAGTGCAAACGGGGAGCTGATCTCGGCACATTTCGCACGGACGGGTCTCCAGGTGAGACGAGCTCAAAGCTGTGCGTTTGCGGTACCCAGAGGTTTTGATTCGGCTGAGACTGGGCTTGCTGTTTGTTCCCAAAATTGAAGTTACCTCGACGTTTCAGCGGTCGAGTTGAAGATCCGGCATGGATTTCACAGGCATCTTCTCCAGCGACAGTCTCCCACTCGGATTGGGCATGGTCATCGCTTAAAGGCTCATTGATCTTTGGCACAGCGAGGCCAGCGTCCTCATTATTGAGCCGTAATGGGCGCTCAGCGACAAATCTGGTTGGGTCTGGGCTCATGCAGCGAGACATGACTGGACCGGGAGATGAGAAGTCACGTAGCTGAACACCATCCTCAACCTCAATTCCAGAAGTTGCAAAAGGATCCGAATGACATGAGATGGAAGAGGAAGTGGTGTTACGCCCGTGACGCGTATCTCGGGCCGAATTGTCGCTCTCAGTGTATGGAAGCGACTGTTGACATTAGTATTTGAGTGTTTGTAAGTGAAAGAGGGTGTTACTTACATTCTCGGACAGCGGTTTCATGTTGAAGCTTGAAGGAGCTTCAAGCATCTAGAAAGTAATAAAACTTTGTATGAATGAGGGTGCGATAAAATGAAGTGAAGTGAGGCGCAGAAAAGAGAGGAGCCTGGAAGATGATCAACGTGCGTGATGTTATTTCAAGGTAGACCGATATATTCTGCAACTGATCAACAAATAACTTCAGAGCGCGCAGTTTTATTATAGCGGAGTGTCTTTTTTCAAGCAGTGTTGACTTTCGGTGTGTGTGGGAAACGGTGTTTATCACAACGGGTCGAAGAGTTTGATGATTGAGAGATGAATGAGACGACTGCGCTCACTGTAGCGAGGGGAATTCCCCGGCCTGGGTTTAAGATGTTGACTGAGGCACCAAACTCGTTATGCTTCGCAGTGAATGAAATGGGAGGTTGGGAGGATGAGGTTTGGTAGCTATAAATTTTGGTGGGAGCAGTGCCAACAGCTGCCAGTGACCAGAGTACGCTGAATTACATTTCGGGGGATTTAACAAGTGTGTTTATAAGCTCTTTGTATTAATTTATATTAACAGAGATCTTTTGAGTTGAAGCAGATGGGTAAAGTAGCCTTGGGGTTGTCAGAAGAGTCAAGATGTTAAAGTATGTCCTTTTTAAAACTAACATCAACTCAACAAGCAATCTCACCACTGAAGCACAATTAATTACTTTTATCAAAGTTTAATAACATATCTCTGCTTCACATATGATGTACCCTGGGCTATTTGAAGTCTGGTACCTACAATATCTCGTGCACTGATGAAGTCGCTGCGGTGATTACAGGCGTGGTTTGAGATTGCCAGTCTGCACTAGATGCCAAGTTGATGTTGGCTCAAATTCCAATGCTACACAGGTGCCTATACTATTTACGTCAATTATAGCAAACAAATAGTCGTTTCATCCTTTCGAACAAATGGTCGATGAGCAATATTGATCAATTCTCATAGTATTATGACAAAGTTTAGACTAAGCCTACCTTGGTCTATATAAACTCTTCTAAGCTTATGATCCCATGCATAGTATTCTAATCTTGAAAGATTTGCGTATAGGTACTCCGTAGTCGTTGTCGAATTATAGCTATAATCATTTCCCTTCTGCTGGTCAAGACAGTTAGTACTTTGGTTGACCTTGATCGAGATTGGCTCCTCGAAAACCGTCCAATTGGAGACTCTTCCGTGCAGTTGACACATTTCACGGCTGGCTACTTAAGGTAGTTAAGACATTGGGCGTCAGAATAGGCGTAAGGGCGCCTTTTTCTAACTGCCGGTTCGTCCGATCGCTTATCGCGACAATCCCAGTCAATCATTGTCAAGTCAATGTCACAATGTCCATCCATTGTCAATCCTTCCAAGTTCCAACCCCTTCGACCCGCTCGCTCGCTCGCTCCCTTTCCCATCAGATTCAACCCGATCTTGACCCAACACAACCCAACTTGTACCTGTACCTGTCATTGTTAATGTCGCTGTCACGCTTGCATCGTAGCACTAATAAGACGACTTATTGCACTCCCCCCCCCCACTGAAAGCATCTATCTATCTCGAAAAATACAGTACAAGCTTTGCCAAGTCTCTTCCCGTCTGGCTACTCCACACTTTGGTTTAGGAATCGCAAATCAGCGTGGCGATCGAGTCGAATCGATCCACGACTAACTTTACCAACCAACGGACCAACCGAAGCAGCTCTCTAGCTCTCTAGCTCTCTAACTCTCTAGCTCTGTTCAACTCTACTTTAACAACAACTCTGACGTTTAGCTCATTGAGTTTCTCGAGGGTCATACTAGGGCAATCAATCAATGACAATGACAAAGACATCGTGCGCACAAACTTCGAGTCACTGGGACGAGCTCCCCCATGAGATCCTCCTTCAGATCTTGTGCTGTGAGTTGCGCCCAGCTTACCTTACCTCGCCTTAATTCTTATCCCCTCAGTACCCCGCCATCGCCTAAATCATACCGTTCCATAATCAATGCCAATTGTTTTACTGACCACGTGTATTTTTGCTTCATCAGACCTTGAGCCTCATCAATTGCCCAAACTTCAGCTTGTTTCACGAAATTTTAGAGAAGTTGTTCTTGATGATGAATTGTGGAAACACCACTGCTTTGAGCGCTCATCATGGTATGCCTTTCTTCGAAATCGGAGAAAGGTCTTTGCATCTCTACCCGAGCCATCTTTAAGCAATGCCACAGAAGCTGAAGACGAAAATGGTTCTCTACTGGACCAAGATGATTCATGTCGATTTGACAAACGCCATTACCAATTCCTTCAAGATATGGCAAACTGGGATCCGGCGTTTCCTGACGAGCATGTCTCGTGGTATAACGAATACATCCAGCGTCAGGGACCGCCTGCTATCAACTGGCTTGAGACGCCACGCTTGAAACAAGGCACTATGGAGCATTTCATCGAGGTCAGAGGTATGTCCCTATTCAGCCCTAACAATGGCGATGATGGCATCGGCAGTTTGATGGCTGTCTCACCACTCGACGACGGGTCTGTATGTCTTTGGGACGTTAATGGCACGAGGGGCAAGCGAGGGGGCATTATCGCGACCAGTAAACCGGACATCCTATTCTTCGATGGCCGTGGAGATCAGAACACGAGGCGGTCCAAAAAGATCGACACAGGTGTCACTGAATGCGTCAGTGTTAATAACAGCAACAACAGGGCTGTCTTTGCTGTGCAGAGTCGTAAGTGCCGAAACGATAATCAACTGCCCCTCACTAATAACCGCAATTGTAGATCTCATCGAGGTCGATCTCAGCCGCCTTGAAGTTGTAAACCGTCACTCTTTCGAGTGGTCAATCACGACCTTGTCACAGATCCAGGATGGTATCCCAATGACTGTTGGCACTTCATTGGGTATCCATCTTCAAGACTTCAGGGCGCCATCACAATTCCATGGAGATGCCGTGGAGAGGTTAGATATCCCGGGGGAGGAGGACAATCCTTTCAAGGGAATATTTGATCCGAATCCATTACCGCCGTACGCCTCACTGTCTCAGCCAACGCCAACGAGCATTCTACACCTACCAAGACCAGCCGGCGACAGTGCAGTGTCGGACGACATTTACGTGGCGGGGAGATTCTCCAATATTCTTCATTACGATAGGCGCCACTTCCCAAAGATCATGGGGTCCATTTACTCAGGCTCAAGGCTGTCCAGTCTGGCAGCACTGCCTTATCCATTCTCCACGCTGGACCATGAAGTACGACGTCGCGGAGAACTCACAGCTGAGAGGGTTCATGAGTGCAAGACAGCGGGTAGTGGGAGAACTCTAATCGCAGGCGGAGAGTACAAAACCAAAGGCTCGCTCGAGATATATGGCCTGGACGCTGTCGACCTATCAAGTGACGGGCCCATGCAGCAGAACTCAACTATGAAGAATCGGTATACTGCAGCTTCATCCATCATCCTGTCGGTGATCAACCACGGAACAAAAGTTGCATTCTCAGATGGGGCCGGGCAGATTAAGTGGTTTGAAAGGGATGGATATACGGAGTGCCGTCGGATCAAGGTTGGTCACAGTGACGTGCCCACTCAAGCATCACTCTTCGCTTCCATGCCAGGGTCCGACGATCTCGCAAGGAAGATCTTATCCACCAAGACAAGGCAAGATCGTGACCGACCAAACGAAGACAATGTCATCTTCTGGACGGGAGATAAGCTTGGTATGGTTAGTTTCACAGGAGATACCTTGTTCACGCCCGACGATTTCCGGGAAAAGAACAAGGAGGTCGCGGTAGAAGAGCATCAGCGCCAGCAGTATTCTCAAAGGATGCGGGAAGCACTGGAGAAGCAGGCCGACGATGCTAGGTTTGTTCAAGGACTTGGGTTATAATGAAAAAAGAGGGCGATTGGATCTGAGAGTGCGATAATGGGGAAGGCTTTCGGCGACATTGCGAAATATGGAGAGGATCTGTCGAGCTACGAACTTAGGATGAAAAGGAGGCTCTAACAAAAGAAATAAGCAATCCCGGCACATAGAAAAATAACTCAATCTTTTGACTATGAGTGCCGCACAATATCTCCATCACGAGACACAGTGATCGTCGGTGGGGAAAGGGTCTTTTGGGGTCGAAACGTTAGTCAACACTGGATAATGAGGCGCGTGGCGAAGAATTGGTGGATATGGTAGTTGAGCGGGCACTAGGAATGAATGATGAGCAAAACTAACAAGCATAAAGCTAGTAACATCGGCATACTACACAGGAAAAGGATACTTGCATCCGGGTGCAAGATGATGAGGGCTGATTTATGCAAGCAAGACATTAGTGCTATAGTTGTGGTCAGAATTAGGCGAAGCTGATGATGATGATGGACTGAGATTGTCTTGATCGACCTTGATGAGAGGACGGCCCTGAATCTGTATTTACGAGATCCATCTTATACGGTGGTACCAGAAGAAGTGGAGTGAAAGAGCACCGTGCTTAGAGCACAATCCAAGTCTCGAGAGTTAAGCTAAGGCTAAGAGACAGATGAGACGATACGATACCAGAAGCACGGCAATTCTACGGTGTACTCCGTAGACCGTAGATGAAGTCCACGATATCCCTGGCAGTCAATATCGAAGGGCCAAGCTAGCTTTGCATGGCATGTCATGGCATGTCATACCAAGCTGTCACTCGCACTCACAGATCTCAAGTTGACGACAGCGGCTTGATTGCAGAGAGCCCGTGCTTTGAAGAGAACCCGGGTGTCTCATTAATTACCAGTTCTTCTATTTGCAAAACATGGAACGAATAGACTTCCAGAAATGCCAGGGAAAGGAAAAGCATCGATTGACGTGAAGTTCAAGAAAACCAGGGCAACCAATCGCGGGCAGGGATATACAACCCCTGGCCAATGAGGGTCTCGGCAGAGTGAGCGCTTACGGACAGGTCAAGACGGCAGATTCTGTTGCTTATCGGGATAAGTTAGAAGGCCTCAATGCTGTATTGGGCTCTCGACATTAAAGAAACCACGTATGAGCCTCAGTGAGAATCGCCAATAGGGGTAGGCAGTAATCGCCAATAGGGGTAGGCAGTAAGCCCTGTGAAGCACAGATGGATCTCTGCTATAGCCAATTGCTCATACGCGCATGATTGCAGCCAGATCCAAAAGGGTATCCCGGCCTCGGACACGCGGTGCTTGTCAACCCTTGACGGGAAGTGGACTTGGTAGTGGAGATAACCGTGGTGCGTTGTCAGCTTGACAGTCAGTCAATCAGTCAGTCAGTCAGTGCCTGGCGTTTTAGCTCGCCTTGCTGTGAGGAAGCCTGCTCCCAAGCTAGACGATGAAGCTCCAGCCAGGTCTTGGTCTTGATTCTTAAGCTCATGTGCCGTTGTCTATCATGCCAAGAGCCAGCGATCATTGGAGAAGAGGCCTCGAGTAATCGACAGTGGCTGATGTGGTGCTGTCCTGGATTCGGAAACTCAATGGGTAAATCCCTGAAGATCAAAGTCAGTCCGACTGTTTCGGCCGGGTTTTCCTTTTTATAGAAAAAACGGGCGCATCTCGTCCGACTGATGGGAAAGGGACTGCTGTACTTGGTGCGAGAAACTATCGTGACACAGTGGACTGTAGTGTAGAGAAACAAGAAATATCGGCGAATGTGTACAATTACACCGCTATATAGAAATAGAAATAAAACACAGACGCAGCCAAGGTGTAGAAGACGCCATGCCAGTTGAGGGTTGGCGACGGAACGGAGGATGGAAGCAATCTCAAGTAACGAGGCAGGGTTCCTCAGTCTAACCGCAAGTAATTGATGGCTGTAATCAACTTGGTAATGTCAATAAATCTCATGGAGGCTCAAGTGGTATTCTGTAATCATCCAGTAGTTCAAGTGAGGCGCCTCTTAAATCCACTGAACGGTCCATCTCACAGTTGTCGTGTCATTGTCATCCATGCCGCCTCCCACCACATCCGATCTCGAACCAATTTGAATGTCCTTCAGCGCCTCACAAACCACCAGAGACAAGGATTCCCCAGCGCAAAAGACACTGACTCTGGGCTGTGATGAGGCCGACAGGGGTGTGTGCCCCCCCCCCCCTGTACTGCTAGGCCCTGTCAGTTGGCGACCGGTATTTAACAGCGACGGGACTAAAACCAACTAATCGATCGCCCTGAAAACGAGATAAGTTAGTGGATGGGGTCCATTCCATCATCATATTTGGTCCTGGCTCGTCCCGCGATTGCAGCAGCTGAGCTGAGGTTGCTGTGTTGTGTTGTGTTGTGCTGTATCCGTACTCTGCTGTAACTGTAACTGTCTTGTATCAGACCGGGAGGTTACCAAAGAGAACTTACGGTCAAGCTCTAGGTCTGAGACCATCGAGTTTCTCGATCCTTGAATGCATTTCTCAACATAGACTTTATTATTATTATTATTATCATCATTATTATCGTCTCTTCTGTTTCTGGTTTGTTTTATCTTTTCTCTCTTTCTTATCTCTTCTCCATTCTTCGGATCCAATTCCTACCCGACCGCCCCCAGTCCGTCCGTCTCCTCGTTAACTGGGCTCCTCGGGGTGCTATTGCGACTGTGACAGCGCTGCAACTGGACTGCTCACGCGTCGTCTCCATCTCGTCTCATCAAATCCGCCACCCCAAGACCGTCCATCGGACTCACCGACATCGATCCCTCAACTCAAAACTCTCTTCTTTCACCAGCAAAAATCATCTCCAAATTGTCCAAGCTTCTCGGAGAATCACATACTGCAACCCCCTATGTGATCCTCTCTCTCTACGCTTATCAATTCCCAACAAAACCACCCACCCCCCGGCTCAGGTCGATGAGCATGTCCCATGGCCTTTTGGGTGGTTGACGGGGGTCGTCCGCTTGGTGTTACCGCTACTGTTGCCGCTACCGCTGCTGCTACTGGCCGGGGTCCCTACTATGTGGGTGGTAAAAGGCGAGTGAGCGTCTCCGAAGGCGGCGATGGCTTCACTTTTGATCCCAAAAGAACCAGGTTCGCCGATGAGCTTCCCTACGACCCCTACGACCCCTACGACAATGCACCCATCTCTGTAGCTGTAGCTGCAGCCGCACCAAGTGGCTATGCTTCGTCAGATCATGCATCGCCTTATTATCCACAACCACTACCGGCATTCCATTCTGGAGTTCACATTATCAACAAAGCATATCCGCACAATCACCCTTTTGATCATGAGGACGAATTCTTATATAACGAAGCCATTGAAAACTACCCTCCATTGATCCATCGACCTGACTCAGCTCCCGTCAAGAACCTCTCATTTCTCGTCATTCGCGAACGTTCACCAACTCCAGAAGGACCCGACTTCCCCTCTATCGATGCCGCCTTCGGTCCAGCTCCCGAATCCCGGCCGGGACCTGTATTCGGCCCTTCCGGTCCAGCTCCGGCACTCGCTCCGGCACCCGCTCCCGTCGCCGATGCATGCGCTATGGAACGCACAGCATCGGGTCTCTCTATCTCCTCCGATACCACTCAGCCATCACTCGCCAGTCTATCACCTGCCGCTGATGAAAACGACCCAGGATTGTTGAGTGACCTCGCCGCCGCTCGTCTAGTCCGTGATCACGTTGCCAACTTTGGTTCCAGTCGTCGAAGGCATCGCACCACCGACTCACGCCACGGCCGTATTCTGAGAGCGCTCATCAACCCAAAGTCTCGTGCAGCAGAATTCCCCTTGGACAACGACGCATTGCGCAGCATCTTCTCCGCTGCAAACGAACTCTTCTTCTGCAACCGTCTTGCTGGTCGTGTCGCATGGGACTGGAGTCACCCTGCAAGCGCGCAGTATCAGGCGCACATTGTTGGCACCACAGCCGTACGACGTTCCCGTGATGGAGGCTACGAGACACTTATTGTACTTTCATCGCCTATCCTCCAGGATACAAAGTACAACCGGCGGCTTCTCATCTCGACATTCTTACATGAGATGATCCACAGCTATCTCTTTGTGGTATGTGGTCTCAAAGCCCGCCACGAGGGTGGTCATACCGAGGGTTTCCGCCAGATTGCAGATACGATCGACCGCTGGGTTGGACACAGCTACCTGCGACTCAGTGAGATGGACGCTGATCTGGAACATTTTCGCGAGCATCCCTCCTGTGTGCATGATCAACACCAGGTGCGCAGTCGAAGTGCAGACGAGCACCACAAGGTACCATGGCGCAGTGAGAGATGGGAGGATGGAGAGCGGGATGCTCACTACCTAACCGAACTTCATCCACAACCGCATCCCAATCTTCATGATTGGGACCGACATGGGCGAGAGGGGTACAGAGCTCCCGATGTCCGGAGAGGAATCTCACCATACGTTTACTAAGCGTGGAAGTGACCCTCGAAGGTCGCCCACGTATTGTTCGTTTAGCTGATCAGGTATGCGGCTCAGATGACCGCAATGCTGATATTATATGTCATAGCGATCATGACTATCCATTCTTCACACATTACAAGCATTTACATCAAAACTTACCACGGGAGGTTGCTTATTTCTTTTTAATCTCAAGATTATCTTATGGGCTTGCTTGGTCTTTTACAATATGATTCCCCCTTTTTTACAGCGCGGCAGTGGGCATTACATGGGCGTTGATAACGGAAGCATCATCACGGGCAGGGCAAGGGAACATCATATAACGTCGAGTAGTGATATAGGCGCTGCGAGGCTTCTTTTTCGATTGTGTGGGAAAAGTACCAAACTACCATTATACCAAAGGCTGGGATTTTCTTTGTGCAGGATGGGACATCAATACATCATGGTAGCGAAGATTGAAAAGGTGGCATCATGAAAGATTTGTATGAACTACAATTTGGTAGCAATACAAGAAAAATTCAGCGCTTTTATTATCAACTGCTTCCGTCATTAGACGCGGGCCAGCTGAAAAGCAAATAAGACTCCCCAACAGGCTTACATGCAGTTAAGTTCAGGATGCAATTGAGGCAACTAACTTTGATGATGTTACCTTAATGGCTTTGCCGCCTGAGGGATTAATAAATAAATATTTAAATTATATTAGACTTCTGAGATGCTTAGATGTATCATTCGAGGCTGAGATGCAAACTTGAGGGGGGGAATACCCCCCCTATACCCTAGACATACCTACCCTAAGGATGTTGAAGGATGCTCTGAATACCCGATTGTATATTATAAGTGCAGTCTCTAGGAAATGCCAAGAGCCTGATGGCCTTGTAAAAGGCTGATGGTGATCTTGAAAATAAGTTACCGAAGGCTGTATATGATAACCTCAATACCTCACTTTCGTCCGCTCATAGTTCCGTAGCTTTGCTCTACAGACCTTGACTTAGTCTTGGTTAAAGGCAGCTCCTCTTCCTCTTCCTCCTCAGACTCAATCGCGGAATCTTCAGGCAACAATATCGTACTTGACGAAGACGAAGCCTGGTCGTTTTCTGTGTCACTATTCTCTGCTGAGCTCGAAGCGGAAGCGGAAGGGCCCTCTCCTTCTTCAACAAGATAAGCCGGGATAGTACCTAGGATAGCAATGAGCATGAGGAAGAACCATGCAGTTACAACGTAACCATGATCAGCGCCCCAGGTGAAAAGAGCGCCTGTCGAAGCTGGACCAAGTGCACGACCTAGACCACTGAAGGTTGTGGCATAACCGTTGAGCGTGCCAAGCACACGGAGAGAAGTGCAGGAGTTTGTCAGAAGGATAGTGACAGATGGAAATGCGATAATGATTCCAGCAGCCTTGATGAACATAACACCCATGAGAGCGGTCATGCGGCCCTTGTGTGTCGGGAATAGAACACAGTAAGGGGTGAGGAAGTAAGCAAGTGGCATGAGAAGACCTGGAAGATATTAGAACCCAGCAATTCGATAATGATGACTTTCAACTTACAGCAGACTCTAAAGCAACGCAAAACACCGAAGCGGGCAACAATTGAAGGGTAGATCAGGAACTGAACAGCACAACATACGATGCCATAGATGGTGTATATTGTGCCGACCTCACTGTGCTTCATGCCAAATCCCCCTGAGAAGTAGAAGGGAAATGAGGTATTCTCAGGAGTATGCTTTTCAACTGGGTGTCTGAGGAAGACACTGAGGATCTGATCGTAAGCCACGGAATGGAATGCGAGAAGTGTGTAAATCAGAAGGTTCATGGCTGTTGCACGGGTAAGGACGCGTTCCTTCTTTGCATGCTCTGAAGCTTCGTGTGTCCTCTTCTTTGGTGCTGTCTTGTTAGGAAGAAGCGGTGAAGTAGCTTCGCCATCTACAAACGAAGCTCGACGGGTAGAGGGGGCTGGACGAGTGGTCTTGAAAGAGCGAGTGATACGCTCGCCTACCAGGAGACCCCAATCCCGGTGTCCTCGCTTGCTAGGGAGTGTTTCCTAGATTTGTTAGTGATGATGCGCAGTCAACCTTAACACAGACTTACATGGAGAAACAGGGCTGCAATGGTAGCTGAGAATAGAAAGAAAACCATGAGAATCAGATTCGGTAGCGCAAAGGGAAACCGCTTAAAGAACTCGATATGGCCAAAGATTTGGGGGTATTGTTCTGCAGGTTCAGCCAAGAGACCCCCGAAACTGGGTCCGATGATGGAACCCAAACTCCACACGATAGGCATGATGGAGAATGCTCTTGGTTGAAGTTCCCTCTCAGGCACCAGCTCAGCAACCACTGTTCTGATGATTCCAACTAGAGGATATTAGTGAGGAGTTCTGTGTAGCTCTCGCCTTACACACCATTTCCGTTTCCACCTCCCATGATGGCTCGGACAATGATGGCCATAGGTAAATTCGTTGACATGCCCCATATTATGAAGCAGATCATTGAACTCATAAGGCCAAAGATGATTATCGGTTTTCGACCATAAATATCGGAAGCCTTCCCCCAAGCCACTGCAGTGGTGCTTTGTGCTATAGAGAAGACACCAGATGTGATTCCTACCCAACTTCCAACCTTGTTGGTAGGAACACCAAAGCTGCTGACCATGCTGGGCAGATATGGGAAGACTGAGCTGTAGGCCATGGGTTCGGCAATTCTGGCCATGGCTATTGATAGGTCAGCGGAGATCGGATGGAGCGGGATACCTGGACTGGACCATGATGTCTCTATGGGTTATGTGTATTTCCATGTTATATATAGTGCCTCTGTTGTTGATGAGAAACGCTCTATCAAATTATATAAATGGGAGAACACCTTTGCACGGGAATAATGGGGAACGAGAATGACTCGGTGTTGGGTTGAGGCTCATGGTGTTCGGACCGTGAACCATGGTCGTATATTTCATCTTGATACCAAGCAGGTCAAGTGAAAAGACAGCAAGGGTATTCCAAGGGCTTTACAGGTATCCATGAAATGATAAAATACTAAAACTTACCCAGAATTGCCAGCTGCTGCTTGGGCAGCTTTGGACCGTCCTTCTTGGTCGTCATCGGGAGGAACGATTGCGCAAAGAGTAATAGTGGAGAGGAGAGGTTGGAAGTAATAAATTTTCTTGTTTCTAACAAAGACCACCGAGTATCATGTACAACGAGACGGCGACACGAGGGGTGATTAATCTGGATATACGATTCACACGATCAACTCATCAATATCTCAACTCTTGCACCAAACAACAAGGGAGGAAAACAAGAAGAAGTTTTGGTTCACAGTCACAGTCACAAAGTAGTAGAAGAAGTCAGGTCAAGCCAAGCAAGCCACCAAAAGAGATAATTATGGACCATTGAGGCCAGAATTGGTTTGGTCGGCACGGCAGGGTGGTATAGTGCAGCAAAGGGTTCCGATCCACTGCTCCAACCTCCAGAGGACGAACCCGAGCAGGGGTGTTTTGGGGCAATTTTGCGGTCAGGAGCCTGATAATTGGAAGAAATTGGGCCCAACTTTTCCAAAATGGCCCGCAGATTTAAAGCCCGTAGATGTGAATGCCTGGTCAGTGGTAAATGATGGGGTCACAGGAGCACTTTGCAGTGCATATTCGCCCGGGGCTTTGCTACCATCTTGTTTTCCGAGGGACAGGGAAGATTCTTTCTGTGAGACACGGGTGAGATATTATGACGCACAGGACGACTTGTGCCAGTAGTTATGGACAGACAGTCCGGCAATATGAGGTCGGTGCAGTGAAAGTCTTACTCTGTAGGCGAGAATCATTTGACCTTGGCTGCTTGGCTAGCTTGGTAGCTTGGGTAAGGCAAACTCGGCTTGTCTGGGTTGCAACCATTGTTACTTGATTACCTCGATCGGTCCGGGGCCAACCATCATCAATCTTGTCGCTTGTCTTCTGCCGCCCCCCGAAAGCGGCGCCGGAAGCGCCCTAATAAAGTGCTTCAGTCATCCCGTCCTGCAAGCCTCCAGATATTCCCCGCTTCGTCTCCGCTCTATTGCCGTGCCGAGCACTTGGCTTTGCCTGCGGATCAATCTTTGAAGGATTTCTGTGAGCTTTGTTTACTTGTGACACAGAAACGAGGTTCATTCATTTGGTAGGCCAGTTCCATGTCCTTCTATTGCATATCTTATCGAGTTCCGCTTGAACAACTTAGAGTACCAGAGGCAAAAAAGAGACAGCTACAGCTGTAAGATAAAGATACTTCGTAGATAATTTATAAATAAAACGACTCTAAATCTTAGGACTAACACAGTAAATGTCATCCAAAGTTTAGGGCTCGAGTACCTAAAGATATTCTAATATTATTATCCTAAATAGAGAAAGTTCTTTATTCATTCTTCCTTCAACTCTGAATGGATGCTAAATACGGAGTACGCAGTACCATTTCATCATCTTCAGCCGAGGCTGGGGGTGGCGGCGCCACTGCATGATAGCATTGGCCAATCACCTTTCAGAGTCTGTTTCGTCATCAACATCGCCTATCACATCACATTACGGAGTACAACTTCCTGTTGCAACCCGGGTTCCTTTCACGTAACAACCTCGACCAACATCATTATTCAGGTTCCCATCACATGAGTAAATAAATCTAAAAGGCCCCTGGAGCTGCCAAGACGCCTTCATCATGAGTCGGATGTGAGTTCAACACCTACAGGACCTTCACCATTATCTCCCTCCACTTTCCGGACATCGTCATCCAACCTGGATTAAATCCACCATCGAGGCTTGAGGCTTATACTAAACCACAATACTCAGTAATTCCTCCCATCAGGAGCAGGAGAAGATGCCAGACGAGAACACGCCTCTCATCCAAACCGTTCGGGTGGGCCCTCCCCGGAGGAGGTATCCTCACCAGACCTGGCGTCGATTCTTCACTCTGATTTGCTCCGTGATTCTCTTCGGCGGTTTTGGCTTATTCGTGTTACAAACCTTTTTCATTGGGCCTCGTCATCATCATGGCCACCCTGGCTCTTGGTTACCCGGCAAGAGCCGTCTAAGCTATGAGGAACTCGAGCGTATCCTCTTAGATACGCCGGACCCCAAGAAGGCTGAGGAATGGAGCCGTTACTATACATCCGGTCCCCATCTGGCCGGCGCCAACTACTCACAGGTAAGGACTCATAATAGCTTGCCAGCTTCAGTTATTGAGCTCATCTTCTCCAGGCCGAATGGACCAGGGATCGATGGGAAAATTTCGGTGTCAAGTCTGAGATCGTGGCTTATGACGCCTACCTCAACTACCCCGTCGATTCTAGCGTTTCGATTCTGAAGAAATCGAAGAACGGAAAAGACTGGGATACCACTTTCAAGGCCTCTCTCGAGGAAGATGTTATTGACCAAGATCCCACAACGTCCCTCGAAAACCGCGTGCCCATCTTTCACGGCTACTCGGCGAGTGGAAATGTCACTGCTTCCTTCGTCTACGTCAATTATGGTACTTATCAAGACTATCAAGATCTTGTTGATGCCAAAATTGATATCAAGGGCAAGATTGCTATTGCTCGGTATGGAGGAATCTTTCGAGGCCTCAAAGTCAAACGTGCACAAGAACTCGGTTTCGTTGGCATTCTGATCTACAGTGACCCTGGTGATGATGGAGAAAGGACCGAGGAGAAGGGGTACAAGCCTTACCCTGAAGGGCCTGCACGTAACCCCAGTTCTGTTCAGCGCGGAAGCGTAGAGTTTCTGAGCATTCGCCCTGGCGATCCGTATGTCCCCATAATCCTGAAAGAAAAGACTTGACTGACCTTCTAGATCTACCCCTGGATATCCTTCCAAGCCTGGTGTTCCCCGAGCACCAGTCGATGATGCAACCCCTTCTATCCCCTCCATTCCTATATCATACCGTGATGCCCTCCCGATTCTCAAAGCCCTCAATGGTCACGGTCCAAAATCCACCCACTTTAACAAGTACTGGAACAGGAATCTCGGCCTCAAGTACAAGGGCATCAAATACAATATCGGTCCCACTCCGGATGATGTTGTTATCAATCTTTACAACGAACAGAAATATGTCACTACCCCTCTGTGGGACGTTATCGGCGTCGTCAATGGTACTATTCCCAATGAAGTTATCGTTGTTGGAAACCACCGAGACGCCTGGATTGCTGGCGGGGCTGGCGATCCTAACAGTGGCTCTGCAGTCATCAACGAGGTCATTCGAGGAGTTGGAAAGGCCGTCGAGGCTGGCTGGAAGCCTCTCCGAACCATTGTCTTCGCGAGCTGGGATGGTGAGGAATACTCACTCATCGGCAGTACCGAATGGGTTGAGGAATATCTCCCATGGCTCACAGAAGCAAATATCGCCTACGTCAATGTCGACGTCGGCGTCGGCGGTCCCGAGTTTACTGCTTCTGCAGCTCCTCTCCTCAATCAGATCGTCCGCGACGTCACAAGCGCTGTCCCTTCGCCCAATCAGACTATCCCTGGTCAGACAGTCAATGACCTCTGGTCGGGCAGGATCGCTACCATGGGCAGTGGCAGTGATTTCACCGCGTTCCAAGATCATGCTGGTATTCCCTGTATTGACTTTGGTTTCAAGGAGAGAGGTAACAGTGCTGTGTATCACTACCACAGCAACTATGACAGCTTCTACTGGATGAAGGAGTACGGTGACGTTGGATTTAAGTACCACAGGACTATGGCTCAGATCCTTGGTCTGACCATTGCCAAACTTGCTGGGACCGTGATTATTCCATTCAGTGCTACCGAGTACGCTGATGCATTGGGGGGCTATCTTGACCAGGTCGAGGCTAAGTTGGAGCCTACCAAGGACGCTCTTACTGAGCAGGATATCTTCAATATCCGTGGTGCTGTCTCATCAGGCAAGCCGATTGGTAACGAGGACGATTTCAAGACGAGCCTCAAGGATATTCGTGACCTCCTTGAACACTTCCACCTGAAGGCTAGCGAGCTCGACGCTGAAGCTGAAATCGCCAAACATCAGCTTGAGCAAGGCATCCCGTGGTGGAACCTTGTTGAAAAGATTCGGCTCGGCTATACCATCGCCAGGGTCAACAGGAGATATAAGTTGCTCGAAAGGAGCTTCCTCTACGAAGGAGGCTTGGATGGTCGAGACTGGTTTAAGCATGTTGTGTTTGCGCCCGGTATCTGGACCGGTTATTCTGGAGGTGAGTCTCTAAACGAATTGGACATAGCTCAAATGCTGACGATTATTTAGCTGTTTTCCCTGGTTGGGTTGAGAGCATCGACGCCAAGGACTACATCAACGGTCTCAAGTGGTCAGCCATTATTGGACGCTCCATTAACAATGCCATTGACAGCCTTTCGGATTAGGCTGCTTGGTCCTGGATCCGAACTAGGATCTATAGCTATTTATGCTCAAATGTGAAACTGATTAGCAAGTCTTCGTGCTACGTCATTTATACGGCAGAATTTAGCAAAGTGTCATACATTTTTAGAGTACCTGTTTACCGCCGTTATGTGCTATGTCTGTTTTCCTGCCTTATACGCCTTTTAAACCCGAAAGCAAACCCCCAAAAACATCAGAATCCCGTGAACAGTTTCGTGCTGTGTCTGTTGCCTTATACCCCTGGCAAGCCCGAAAACAAAATCAGAATCCCATGCATTACCCTTAAACCTGCAATCAATCAGTTGTCCTTCTTGGACAGCTGCTTTGTCATAGTGTCAAGCCCGTCCTACCCTTTCTTTGCGAGTTCTACCATGGCGTTTTCTACCCGGTCGAATCTATCTGCCAATTGTGTGGTTAATCCATGAAGTGATAGGGCGAGAATACCTGTATCGGCCTGCGCGGCCTGTGTTGATGCTAGTTGCCAGCCCCTGACCGTGTCTTCTAAGGTCATGATCTGTCGTCGAAGAATCCGTTCGCTATCGTGGGCCTGGGTGAGCTGGGACACAGTGACTTTGAGCATAGCCTCAGCATCCTTCTGTTTTGACTTGGCAACATCGAGCTGGGAAACAGTGTTTTTGAGTTTGGCCTCAACGTCCTCATGGTTTGAATTGGCACTGCATTGGACCTTGGTGCCCTGAAGTCTAGTCGAGATGTCTTCTAGCTGAGACTTGGTTTCTCTAAGTTCAATCTCGGTGTCCTCCTGTTTTGGCTGGGCAACGCTGAGTTGGGTTTCAGCGTCTATCCGTTTAGAAATAGCGTCCAGGAGTTCCACCACCTTGTTGTCGTATTTAAGCTTGATGTCATCAAACTTATTGTACTTAGCCTCGGTGTTGGATAAATCATCATCCTGCTTCTGGATCCTGTTTTTGAAATTTTCAATAAGTTGAAACTGCTTTGACTTGATGACTTGAAGCTCTCTGTTTTCTGAATACAGTTTCTTGAGCTTATTGTTATTGGACTCAGCATTCTGTTGAATATCAGACTCCAAGTGTTGGTTCCGTCTAATCAATTTGCTGTTGGTTTCGGATTCGGCGTTTGCCCTTTCTCTTGCCTGGTTTAGTCTTTGGTTTGTTGTGAGGAGTAGTGCCTTCAGTTCCATATCGTTCAGTCTGTCGAAATCAGGTTCATTTTCGTCGTCGAGGTCGATATGTATGGCCTTGCTGTCTGTTTTTTTGTTTTTTCGGTGTAGAAAGCCTTTCGATCTCTTGGGCCTCATCTAAAAGATCTGCGTTTCGTTTTTTTTTTTTTTTTCCGTTTCTCACCAGTATTGCTGTTGTCAGATCCTTTGACCTCTTTGTCTTCAGGCTCTCTGTCCTCTTCATTACCAGACTTTTCGTTGCTTTCATCATCAGACTCGTCGACGTTCTTTCACTGTTTTCCCTTCTTGCTCTTGTTGTCTTCCTTTGCTTCAGTAGGCTTAGGAACACGACAGTTCCATTTGTTTTCAATGGTCTCGTCGGACAGACCAGGTGGTAACCATGGCGCCGTCCCAGGGAATTCGACTCCCCAGTGCTTAGACATAACAGATGCAAGCTTAACGACAACAGGCTTGTTAGGCCAGATGGCCGAAACAACTACCCACATGCCAAAGTGAAGCTGCGGCTGTGAACGTCCGGTGTCCTTCAGGATTTCCTTTATTAAGCAAAGCCGCAACTGAAGAATGACTTGAGAACGTACCTAGGTAGTAAGAAGGGTCCCTTTTGGGGGTCCCTTTTGGCTTTGCCTCTTTAACGTGTGGTATCTAAAGTTTGCCAACGAATCAGCAGTTCGGTTGTTGGTTAGATTTAGTCGACCAGACTGGCCATTGGCCCGTCAGAGACCTAGGGGGCCTTCCCTTAAAGTGAAGCTATTCACAGATCAGGGCAAGAGGCAGAGGTTGAAGTACCGATCGGCTGGCTGGCTGGCTGACTGACTGACTGACTGACTAACCAACCGAATGACCGAGTTACAGCGAGGTTAGCAGCTAATGAGAAGGTCCTTCCGGAGCCGCAGGTGATGGAATAGGTTGCCCTCCGCTTCAGGGGGGCCCCAGCATGGTCGCTGAAGGGTCGCCGACGGCAAGCCAGCTGCAGGCCCCCGGAGGATAGCCATGAAAATATTCCTTCTATGACGATCGAAGAAGCCCTCCCTTTTCAGTAAAAAACCCCCATTTTTGATACTGAAGATAGCTTCAAGAAGAAACCAATCAAGAGTCGCAGCAAGAAGACCATTTGGTGAAGCTAGGCAAATGCTTGCCTCGCCTAGGATGACAGCCTGTCAGCGTCAGGATTTTGTATAATCTATACTGGCTTGGCGTCTTCTCACTTGTTACCCATTCCTCCGTTTTGAGAAACTTCAAAGCAGGTCTTCGGCTTAGTGCTCAAGGGCAAGTTTGGCGTTAGCCTTCGCGACGTCTTTGTCTTTGGTCTTGTCGATGTTGTATTCGAGATCCTTGAGTCTAAGTACATGCTTGCTTTTTTGGCGCCATGGTGGCTGGCAGCTATTGCGAAGTCAGTAAGGTTATTGGGTAGAGGTAAGGTAAATAGCCTGGGGGTTAAGAGTGGAGAGGGGAGTTTGAAGATCTCTGGGGGGACTCCAGATAAAGAATATGGAGATGTATCGCATGACCACAAAACTCAATAAAAGAATAAGAAAAATAGAGCGCGATATAGCTTGTACTTACTATAGTCGGTTTAAGCAGTTTCTTAGCTTCTGTAATGCGTTGTTGTGGTGTAAAGTAATGTGAAATAGTTCTTTATTGGTGGTGGTGGTGGTGGTGATGAGGGAAGAGAGTGGCTCACAATCTGAAATTTCTAGAGCTTTTCATGCTAAGTTTCTAGTAGTATAGATATAGATCCTAAGATATCCTAAAGTCTCCTAAAGTCTTCTAAAGTCTTCTAAAGTCTTCTAAGTCTCTTAAGATTTACCTTAAATATAGTAGATATCCAGCTTGTTATAATTGTCTTACTTACTAGCTTAGGTAGTTAACTACATCAACTATACCTAAAATTTCCGTCCAACATGCATTATTTGGCTCGGGTGGCTGTAGGCTTCTTTAGAGAATTGTTATATAATGCAGCTGTGATCGGAAGGAAGGTGTGGAAGACGGATTCGATAATTTACTAGATGCTAGATAAATAAACCATGGTATCTTTTGAAGTCGGTTACAGGAAGAATATCATGGCCAGCTAAAGAGCAAATAAAGCTCTCTAGCTGTAGATCATGAAAGGATCGTTCTAGAGCCGCAGGCAATAGATTGGATTGTCCTCTGCTTAAGGAGCCCCTGGGTCACCAATCGTTACAAAAAATGATTGATGAGAACACAAGAATGAATAGGCTCACAACGTCCCTCTACCACAAGCCTCATGATACCAACCCTAAGTCTATGATAGGATTGCTGAGGCTTGGGCATAAATCGCATGCCAAGTACCTTTCCCTTAGCTTTAAGCGCCATCACAACACATGCTCAAAATCGAAATGTAGGTTGACTTTGTCAATTCTAGACGGCATCCCGTCGTCTATATCGCTTCTATAGCAGATCTTACACTGTTCTCTTTATGCTTTGTCGCCATCATTCAATTCTATCATTACATGCGCATCATTCGCTTAGAACTTGTACACTTGGTCCTCCTTGTAGCCAAGCTCCTTAAGGGCACCGGTCAGCTCACCCTGGTTCTTGGGGCTGACCTTGTTTCCGGAGATGGCGTTCATGAGGCCGGGAGGGCCGCAGACAAACAGCTTGATGTTCTCGTTCTTGGGCTCAGGGAGAACAGTCTTGAGGAGCTCCTTGGAGATGTAGCCGCTGTTGCCGACCCACTCCTTGGGAGGGTTGTCGAGGACATAAAAAGCACGGAAACGCTGGGGAAATGTGTTCTCGAGGTGTTCAAATTCCTTCTTCAGAAGAATGTCCTGCTCGGAGACGTTGCCAAAGACAAGTGTGACCTTGGTCTTGTCGTTGGGGTTGTTGAAAATAGCGCGAGCGAGCTGATACATCGGGGTGATGCCAGTACCACCGGCAATGAGGGCAATGTGCTCGTGCTTGTTCTCCTCCCAGGGGTACTTAGGCAGAGGACCCTTGATGTCGAGGCGTTGGCCGGGAACAAGGTTGTGAAGATGTGTGCTCATAGGACCGTCGGGGTACTTCTTAACGAGCAAGTCGATGAAACCCTTCTCGCCTGCAATCGTCAGTCAGCTGTGCTACGGAGGTCTCATTCGGTTACACATACTCTCATCACTGATAGGAGTGTAGGGTCGGAGAGTAGCCTTCTCGTCGTTGGGACCCTTGTACTTTGTAAGAATGGCGCTGGCAACGTGCAGACCAGAGACTTGATCGGGCTCAGGAAGCTCAAAGCGTAGACGCTTGGTGTTGTGGTTGACAAGCTCAACATCTGAAAGCTTGAGGGAAACGAAACCCTGGTCGCCACCGGTGAAGGCCTTCTTGGGCTCAACACCAACGGCCTGCTTCACATCCGCCGCAGCAGAGGGAGCTCCGCCCTTGCTGAAGTACCAGTAACCAGCACCTCCGAAGGCAGCAGCTCCAGCGGCGTAGAGGAGAGCATTGGATCCTCCAGCACCTCCAGCCTCGGTGGCATATCGACGAACAGACTAAAGAGTAAGTTAGTTGAGCTTCGCGACGAGCAATTGAGAATGATATAGTTCTGATTGATAATCCGAAACAGAGACCATGATGGAGGGGCGCAAGTGCGCGGGACGAAGAAAACGTACCCTCAAAGGCTGAGCAGCGCGGAATGCAGATCGGGCGAACATCTTGACTTGCTTATGAGGTCAATTGAAGGTCAATTGGCCAAAAATAGAGAATGAGAGGTTGTTGCTGGTATCGTCTGAAGAGCTAGGTAGAGAAGTGGGCGTATCCAGGTATTCCGAAATCGCGACGGAACGAGCGATGACGTTATGAGTCACGTGACATCCCGGACAAAGCACGTCAACTACTGGAAGCTGGCTGTAGATAGCTTCGCTCGCTTGTCGTATGATGTGATGCAGCGAGCTTGGATATAGTCGAGCGCTAGGTTTTGCTCTAATAGTGATGGGGTGATGGCTTATCTCGGGGGGTGTAGTACAAGCAACTTGACAATAAGCAATCTCTAATCAACTTATCTCCGTTTTCCAGCTTTTTTAGCTTCGGCAATACGATACAGGCTCTTAAAAGGAAGGTCTAGATTAACAAGGGGAACTCGGTTATCTTATGATAGGTGCATTAGGATATACTAAGGTATCTTAACGAGTTCATATATAGATTACCGAAACATCGGCCTTTTACTACGGCAATATAGCACTGACCCCGTCCAACAGGACTTCATCTTCTCTGAATCTCTAGGTAGACCCCTCCCTTCAAACTCCTTTTTCTCATTACCTAGCTCAACAACCCTCCGTACCTATTCATTGATCTCTGTCCTCCGTCATAACTCCATACAGCCAATCTAGATAGCTTTTGCCCTTAAACAAGACTGAGAACATTGCCGTCTCCCATCATGCCAACATGGCATATTTATACATAATCTCAAGTCACCTGCTGGCGGCGGTCCGAGTTTGCTGTGGTATTATTGGTATATTCGCCCGCTCCATTAGAAGAATACATCAAATCGTGAACGTCTCTTCAAGCATGGCATGCAATTCGTTATTATTCAATCACCATATCACCTTTCCTCTCCCCTCGCTTCCTCACAGCCCCCTGGCTCAACCAACTCCATTGGTGGCTTCGTCTGTACTGGCGTAACATTCGAGTCCCTCTTTGTTCCACCGTCGTGGCTCTCCCTCCTCAAAATACCAGTATCTTGAGGCTGAGCAATCGTCGGTGTGTTTGCTTGGCTACCTCCACGTTGCCCGTGATAGTGAATAACTTGGGGAGGCGGTTGTCCGGAGTGGAGGCCTAGTTGCTCAGTGGGATACGGGTCAAGGTCTTTGCTCGAGGTCGAGAACATCGACACGATTGGCTGATGGTACCCGTTAGTCGCATTGCTGGAAGATGGAGTATGGCCATATTGACCGCTATGCTCCGCTTGAGTAGGTGTGCCCACATCAGGGGAGCCAGTTCCCTCCACAAGGTGACCAGTCAAGCTGTTCATTCCTCCCTCGATATCGCGAAGTAGTCGGACATACTCCTCGGGCACCAGGCCGCTTTCCTGCGTCTTCGGGTCCTCAGCCACCAGCCAGCCTTGCCCGTGCCGGTACGACACCCAGATAATCTGGCCCTCAACTAGAGGCAATTCGTTCTCGTTTTCCCGCTCGAAATCGAACAGGGCGACGGCTTTGCCGTGGAACTCCTCGTCCGGCGATGTAATAGTAAACTGGTAATCTCGTGAATAGCGAGACTGGTCCTCGTCATTGTAGCCTGGAGACGATGGGGAACTGTCAGACTCGGGCTGATAGTACTCACCGCCCTCGGCAGCCCGGGGTTGCTGGGCAATGTGATATGCCCGACTGTGTCTTGCCTGCTCTGGAGGATATGTAACAAAATCTCCACCGGGGCCGTTGGCCTCGCCGCCGTTATTGACATAATATGTCTCGCTACCGTCTCCGCTAGTTCCCATATAATAACCCCGCTCACGATCATAGTTCGAAGAATGCATATCAAGATCGCGACCTGTCCTCCCCCTCAGGGTTGTCGCTGCCGAGGTTGATTTGTGCTTGCGGTGGCGTGTAGCTACAACAGGGCTTTGTAGATCCTCGTCTTCGCTATATGGGGGCCCACCGTCGAATTGAATGGGGGCCAAATCATGGCCACGGTTGAATCCATCTGTACCCCACGATTCCCAAGGCATACGTGTTTCCCACGATACTGGGGGATCTGATAACCTACGATGCTCGCTTGCGGGTGTTGTCATACCGGAAGGCGGCCCCGAAGGTTCTGGCGGCGGCCCGTAGTGCAGAGGATGAGTAGCAGGGTACGCAAAGTCCCGCACTTGGGTATATGAGAGAGTCGAGGGGAACATCGGAAACATATGTGAGGTCGGACGGGATCTCGTAGGCAGAGAGCCCGTCGAATATTGAGAGAGTCGGCTTCTGGAAACGTGGGACATTGGTCGCGATTGTATGCTTCGGCGCGAAGGCGGAGAGGTGATTAGAGGTGGCAGCGCGGGGTGATTAGGGTTCGGAGAAGAGGATACGGCTGCTGAAGGAGAGGTCACTGGAGAAGAAGTCGTAGACATAACTGCCGTTGTCGACATGCCTTTCAGGAAAAAGCCTAGCGACAGTCGTGCGATCTGGCGCACGCGGCCGCGCAAACGCCGAAGGATGAGCGTGCAGCAGAGAAGGTCTCGCGGGGCTGCAGTAAGACTGACAGTTAGACGGGGTGCGCTAGAAGAACCAGGTGTCGGCAGCGAGATTGAAGCGGCAAATATGGCGAACAAAAGCGACCTCTGCACTGGAGAGCTCGATGCGATTTTTTTGGTTTGCGTTTTGTAATGCTCGACGCTCCAAGTTGGTCTCGTTCGAGTTGAGCTCTCGAGGCGGCGGACGTCAAGTCAGCCGTAGCGCTAAGGCGTGAGCCAGCAAGGGCTCCAGTCGAGTTCCAAGTATAATAGTCAACGCTGAGCCAAGCCCTAATGCAGATGATGCCAGACGACCAGTCGTCAGGCGGCAAAGCACGAGATGAGTCGGTTACAAGTGTGGAGTGGGAGTGCGAAGGAGCGTAGAGAAGCAGAAGCAGAAGTAATAGCAACTTGACAGAAACAGAAACAAGAACAGAAGAGAAAACAATGCCCTGGTCTTGCTGCCGGTGCTCGGGAACAAGGGCACCACGCTGTACAGTAGCTGTCGGGTCTGATCAAAAATGCCTGCGCTTGCGCTCTAGGCGAGGCGAGAAACCAAAGAGGGCCTGGCCTGGGCTGAACGGAACTGGACTGGACTGGACTGGGGTAGGATGTGATCCCAAGACGGATTGTGATGAGTGTGAGGTGAAGTTGGGTTAGAGAAGCGAGCGAGGAAGGCCATCAATCGATGGATTGCCCACCTTAGCAATCCTCGCGAGAGTGGAAGTGACCTGGGGGAAACAGTACTGTACTCGGTAAGGTCGCCCGTTGGCACGTCCGGGCCCGGGAGCTGGAGGCTGTAGTGGGGCACAATTGGGCGCAATAGCGCACCACACCACTGAAGCAAGCGCCTTGCGCACCAATCCGACTGGTCAGGGGTCTTAGATCAAGCGAGTCAGCGCCTGTAAGTCGGAGAGAAGGAGCCCAATGAGACTCGAATATGAATGAAATGTTTCTGTCAGTTATCGCCGCTTGCTCTCTGGGCGCTAGCAGGCAGGAGACTGATGTGGGATGATGTTAGTAAAGAGTTAATATGCAAGTGAGAAGAGATATCAGGGTTAATGGAAGAGACCTCCTGTTGGCTCAATGTGACATCCAACGGTCGGGCAGTTCCCAAATGAGGGGTATGCTTGACTAAATTTCCAGCATTTATTAGACCTAAATTTAGGATCAAAGATGAAAGTCATTGTAAAGTTTCCATGATGACGGTACATTGATACCCTACTCTACTTTTACTGGTCATTATGAGGTTTTATGGTTATTATTTAGCTGTCAGTTGGTCATTGTCTTAAATGAACAACTTCCTTAGGTAAGTACCTATACCTATCTGTATCTTTTTGGACAAAGCATGTGCCTGTCTCTATACCAACCCTGGAGGAGCCGCATCTCATCCGGCCCATCTGATTAATTAAATTCGGGTTGTAACAACCAAAGGCGCCACACAATCATTCACACTTGTCTTCAAACCCTCTACCCTGCTTCAGCCCCTCTGAAGCCTTGATCCTTTCTCTCCCTCCCTCGTGTTCATCCCGAAAAGATGACTGTCGTCGTCTTGCATGCGCATGCGCATACGCACACGCACACATAATACGGTAAACCCAACAAGACATACGACAACTCTGAGCGAGGATCTCCCTGTATACCCACCCGGGCCGTTGGAACCTCAATCTGGAAAGGTGACCCTGTTCATCTCTTCTGGGTATGGATGGACACAGGAAACTAAACTCAGCTGGCAGATGGATCAGACCGGGCTGCCATGGATGTAATCTCCGGTTATTGCATTGTTGCTGTCGCAATGAAATAATTCTCTCTGTTTATTCAGGCCTTTCTGGAAATTACTATCATCATGGCGTGCAGGATCATGAAACTAGACCCCCGAAGGTTGTATGGCAGGGGCATCTAGATCGATGCTGGTTACGTAGCGAGCTGGCAGCAGGGCAAACCCGAACAGGGTCATCATGCCATGTAGTGATCCTCTTGCTAGGTATACACACGTATGTAAGTTTTTTTAAATTTTTTTTTTTACATTAATATTCACGATGCTTCGATGATCTCGCCCCAGGTTCTTTACTTGGGTCACGAGCCGTGATCTCCTCCCAGTGGCTGAGGTTTTGATGACTTCTGAGTCCCGCCCACAAACCCGTTCAGTACGGAACCAATTCTGCATCTGGTGCCAAGTTGGTGTAGTGTAATTGAGTCTGCAGGGTTATCACAGGTGAAAGAGAGATGCAGGATAGCAACCACCTGGTGTTACCATACTAACCAGGCATGAGGCTCAGAATGTCAACATAGTCTATTTGACACAATTTCACAGTTAGAGTTAAATTCAATAACTTAATATCCCCCAGTTTTCTTCTTTCTTCTTCCAGGACCCAGCTCTCTTATACTGAGTACATACGTGAACAGAAAGGACCAGCCAGTGCCTTCGGTGACCGTGAGGTTTCTATTCTGGGCTAAATTTGGTGCCTTCGTTGATTGGCTACACCAGAGCGTCGTTTGTTTCAGGTTATGCGGGCGTTTAAAAGCCAATAGCCTTTGCAGATGAAATTCGCTGGTGGAGATTTCCCTGTTGGTGGCTTCAAGAATCACAAGGAATCAATATCAACTGTTTATTACAGAGTACACCAAGCCTAACCCCCTCCACCCCTCATTAACACCATAGCAAGGGCAAAGCAGTTGTTGTTGCATCCATAGTACTACTCCCATCCGAGCGACACGTGACCTTCTATTGGCCGATAAGTGACCGCAGCTATGATATCCTTTGTTGCTAACACGCACAAGAGGAATATTGTGCAATTTGACTTGATGCTTAAACAGCCTAATGATCTTAGTACCTGAAAATCAGAACTACATAGTGTTCTAAGACGGGGTCATTGGCTCATTTGCACAGGTTGGCATCAGAGGTCAATGAAAGCCGAATGGAAGAGGTAGTTTGCTGACTCATTAGGCTCTACCGGACTTTAGCCAGAAGCTAGCTCGCCCTGGCTTAACTTTCCCAACTTCACAGCAATTCAAAACTCAACCTCTTCTTTCAATAAACATCACCAGACTGCGTCGCGTACCAAAGGAACGGGACAACGATGACATGAAGTGGCTATCGGTGTGCTAACTTGAGACTTAAAAAAGCTGGGTAAGTAGGAAAACACGCGATTTCCTTTTCTTTCATGATGAGTTTAACATATTGGAGCTGTCTGAATTTCTTTGCTGAAAAGACACTTTATACGCTTTTTTATCTGATGATGACCCTGCACTTCTCTTGTAACTTGCGTCTTCTTGAATGCAATGCACTAACGCAGTGCCGCACAGTCTATCGCCCTGTCTCTGCAAAGCATGCCACGCGCCTTTCCGCCAACCAACAACCTCGTTTTCTCGCCCGGCTAGGAACTCGGAAATATGGAGGTTGCCAACCGTGGCTCTTCGGCCCAGAGCCAGAATGGCTCATCTGAAAGCAACACCGGATACAAACTCAAGTTTTGCACTGTCTGTGCTAGTAACAACAATCGGTTCGTAGATGCGTGTCTCATTTCTGACAGCGTTGTGCTAATGTTCATCCTGAAGCTCCATGGAAGCTCATCTACGGCTATCGCAGGCTGACTATCCTGTCATTTCCTTCGGCACCGGTTCTCTGGTCCGCCTGCCTGGGCCTACCGTTACCCAACCTAATGTGTATCACTTTAACAAAACTTCTTATGACAGTATGTTCAAGGAGCTTGAATCCAAGGATGCTCGGCTGTATAGGAACAACGGCATCCTTAACATGTTAAACCGTAACCGTGGCGTCAAATGGGGCCCAGAACGCTGGCAAGACTGGCAAGTTGGTGTACCTCGCCTGCAACATGCTAAGGACCGTGGCAGCGAGGGTACTGAAGGTGGTCTAGTCGATGTTGTCATCACCTGTGAAGAGCGATGCTGGGATGCTGTTGTCGATGATCTCCTTAACAGGGGGTCGCCGCTCAACCGACCTGTCCATGTCATCAATGTCGAGATTAAGGATAACCACGAAGAGGCCGCCATTGGTGGGCAGGGTATCTTGGATCTTGCGAACTCTCTCAACGCGGCTGCTCGTGAAGAGCGTGACGCTGTTGGTGCTTCGTCCTTTGACAATGGTTCTGCCTCAAGCAGAGCCTCCTTTGATGAGCGAGTACCTGATATCCTGGCTTCATGGCAGGAAAGATGGCCCAAACTGCCAGCAACCTGGACCGTGGCTTGGTTCTAATCCGCGTAAAACCACAGCCATACTACACACCTTGTGATGCGACTGTCACACTATACGACGAAGGCCTTGGGTGCTAAAGTATAACAGCAACTCGGCAGGTGGTATACCCAAGTTTGCAAAGATTTACATCTATCCCCTGGATGGACAGTATAATGAACTTGAGTGGCTGTGAGGGGATGTTCGTTCCTATCTTTTAATCGTAGATACCCGAACCCTGGTATAGTCGGAGTTGAAGATTCATTACACCTAGGAGGGCTTAGCCCTTCACCACTATTATCACAAATTCATGGGCAGCTGAATATGAATAATACGGGTGCCTCGTCACCTAAACCTCTCATTGCCGGCCCTTCCGTTACTATCCCCGAAGGAGGTTCGCGATCAAGGAGATCCTGTAGCTGCTTAAGGGACCCCCACAGTGTATTAGGCGCATACCTTTCATAGGCAGATAAGAAGTGTCGATCACAAACCGGCTTCAAAATTATATGAAGATTGTCCAGCCTGCATGAATAGTGAAATGTTTCAGGGAAGACTGATCAAGATTGATCTCGTTCAAATCGGACAAGGTTTTGGGTTCGATTACGCAACAGACGGCGCTGGCGATCATTTTAGCACAGCCACTTGAATGATTCATGTAAAGCGGCATTTATAACTGCTATATCGATGCTGATGTGATGACTCTGCTACAATTGACCAATCGAGAAGTCTCCAGCGACGAACATATCATGAAGGGCCCTAAGGAGAACCAGCTTACATGACAGGTCACTGGTTGTCATTCAGCAGCATGGAACTCCCTGTCATAGGCTCAGGGGTGTTTAAGAGGCAGCCAGTTAACATGGACCTCGTTTTATCATTCAAAGCCGCGTAATGGGAACGAACAGGACGGGAATCTAAATTAGTATGAACGCCACAGCTTTCTTTGGTGGATCGTATCTCAGGGGCTTGGGTGATGTGAACGCCGATTCACCTGCTGATGACTGTTACTCCATACACATGAACAGTTCTAGATCTGCAAATACCACAATTTTGCAATAGGGTATGGCAAAGTCGGCATGAATGGCTATGACTTTGAGAGTATGCTGAGAAAACTTCTGACTGTCAATTGAGTTGCAGGAAAAAAGATTAACCTCAAGGTCTAATAATGTCACAAGTTTACCTGAATCTTTTTGTTACTGAGGAGCCTGAAGTTTTGCTGTTTCTCCTGCACTACTTACATAGGTTGGTATTGAACGGAGTAGGCCTCTCGGATGCTCTTATCCTTGCATGTAAGAAGCATTCCTTTGCCGCTTTAGATATATGCGACTGAATCCTACTCGCCCACCCGCGGGAAGCTCACCTGGTGACCCGCGGAGCCCGCATCCTTCGGAAACCAGATAAAACAAAGCGAAAAACCAATCGCCGTAATACTTGTGAATGAGATAGAGTTCGAAAATAACAGCGATTTCCTGGCACTTTGAGCCACATATATGTTAAAATGGCACTACGAGAAGAGCCTAAGGTTATTCGACCAATGAGCAACTTGTATGGAAGCTTTCAACTCCTATCAGCTGAGCCAAACCTAACTATTAACCAGAGAGTTGTACCACTCGGCATTACACACTTTGCGTCATAGCTGTGGTACCGCAGTAGTCTGCCGTTATGGCCTCCCAGGTCATCTCATTGGCGGCTCATTTGAGACTATCCAAAATGCCTTCCATCGGGCTATGGCACTTACAGTAGCTGAACATCCCATGCTGCAAGTGGGTATCTTAAACGAGACCTCAGCTGTGCCTTCATGGGTTGAGCTGGAAACTGTCGATCTTGGTCTGCATATCAGCTGGCAAGAGATCAAAGCTTCTGATGATTATGAGAGTTCCTTGAAGCATGAGATTCGGAACCAACTCGATACTTGGTTTACAGATGTCGAAACGAAGCCAGGGTGGAGAGCCTCAATCCTATGGCCAGAAGGTAGTATCCAGTCATTGGATGTTATTTTCTGCTGGAACCATACCAGCTTCGATGGTGTAGGAGGCAAGATCCTACACCAGACCTTGTTACGCAATCTCAATGATTCGAAGACTGACCACGAAGTCAATTTGGAAGGAAACGTTCTTCATCTTCGCAGTACTGCAGAAAGGTTCCCCCCTCCTCCAGAAGAGCTCATCAAGATCCCAATCTCGTGGGGGTTCGCTTTGGCGACAATCTGGAAAGAACTGAGGCCTCCATTCCTGGTATCAAACGACCCAACCCAGGCCAACTGGGCCCCTATTCGCCAGGAACCTTACCAAACTGAGTTCAGAACGTTCTCGATTGAAGATGCAACGCTGAAGAAGGTACTAAGCAAATGCCGAGCACATCGTACCACTATTACAGGCCTTTTGCATGCTCTGCCGCTGGTATCGCTTGCCCTGCAATTAGATGAGGGCAGGAAGCATCACAAACAAGAGGCAAAGTCGATGTTTGCTATCAGTGCATTGGATACCCGTCGCTTCATCCCCGCCAATTCTGAGGCATACCCTTGGCATGTTCCTAGTACGACCATGGATAACCAGATGACACTTGTGAACCACATGTTTGGTGAGGATCTAGTCACAGAAATCCGCTCCAAAGCCAAAGGAATACCGTCACAATCACATGCCATCACTCAACTCGAGAACTTTATCTGGGCAGCTGCTGTGCAAGCTAGAGAGGATATTCAGAACAAACTCGACAAGGGCATGGAAAATGACCCCTCAGGCTTGATGAACTTGGTCAAAGACTGGCGAGTTCAAAAGAAGCAGCAGCTCAAGAAGCCCCGAGTAGGTGCCTGGGGTGTATCCAATTTAGGGACACTGGATGGGGCCATTGAAGGCTCAGGCTGGAGGATCGAGAGAGCTGTGTTTCAGCTGAGCTGTGAACTCACTTCGCCTGTGTTCCATATCAGCTCGATTAGCGTGAAGGGTAAAGAGATGTGCGTTGATGTCAGTTGGCAACAGGGTATCATCGATGCTGAGATTGGAGACAAACTCGCGTCTGATATGGAGGCCTGGATAACGTTCCTTGGCGCCGGGGGAGAGGAATGATGAAGGACCAGCAGAAAAGCTGAGGAGGGTATTGGATTAAGGGGGTCAAAATAATTAGTCAAAGGACCCTTTAAGTTTGTCCCCAGGTTGCCTGACCTTGTCCTAAGGTGTCTAAATGTTGTTGTAGCCTAAGATCAAGTTGCGTGGCCTCCCCTGTGGGAGAAGTAGGAGAAGAGGAACATTGGGTTGGAATGTTTGAGTACATCACGAATGAAATGATAGAAAAATGAGGTCCGGTGGTAACCAAGTCAAGTTACTAATGTTACCTTTATGCTTCTGTTCACTTATGTAGTATGGCGTAATGTCTGAGACACATAATAGTGCAAATTGGTTGGTCACAAATCAGAATCTCTCAGTCATTTGATCGATCAACTGACTATACGGCAATGATATTAGATCTCAAAGGAGGGTTTGCGTGCTATTATCTTTCCACTTATAATATCGTGCCCTATTTATGAATCTTATGATATTGTGTTGTCCATTATCAACTTATTCCGGCTTGTAGGTCCGGGTGGCTGTACAAGTACCTTGCCTAGCCGCGTACCTACCTACTTAGGTAGACTAGTACCAAGCACGTGCCGACTTCACCAAGACCCGCCTATCCCCAGCGCCTCGCTCGGCAACCCGCTAAGCTTTGAACGCCTGACCAGGGTCGTTGGTCAAATCAGAGCTCGCAAGAAAGAGTCGCTTTTGCTGGTTCAGGGGCAGGGGTGCATTGACTGGAGCTCTTTAGCAAAGCGCAGCGTGCTCAGTGGACCGGACCTTGAATAAGGTGCCCAGGCTTAAGCACAGGTTGCATCGAGATTGGCTGTTCTGCTTATTTCCCGCCCGTCCCCTTGCATGGGGTCATATCATTCCATCTGGTGCTTTAGCAATTGAGCGGCAGATGCGAGAAGCCAATTCGACGTCTTGATAATATCAGCCAAGCCAAAGTGGTAGACCACTAGGTGAGGTAGCTGGAAGGTCAGAGTTGGCCCCAACTACCATCAACTATTGTTCGATAATCCAATTCCGAACAATACCTTATCCAGTCTCGGTGGACTCAAGAAATTAACACTCCGTCTTGAACGATTTAATAAATTGCCAGACCGGGGCACCCGGACATTCTGGATGCTCACCACCCCAGAAGACAGAGACCGAGAACTCATTTCCCGCAAATCTGTCTGTATCTGTCCGATGTGCACTCGTTCGCCTCGGATTGCCCACCCAAAACTTGGGGCACCTTGGCTTTAACTGCCTGCACAGTACGTACGCACGCTATTTTCTAGAACAAGTTAAGCTGAGTGAGGTCACGTCCGGTTGGTGATGATGGTGGAGTTGTCCCCTGAACATCCATCCATCCAAGTTCCAACCACACCCGATCCGGTCTAAATCCAACTTGACTTGAACCCCCTTTTGGATCCATGGAATTGGGGTCGGTCAGGGTCAGTTGATGAATTCACTTGAGTTGATTGACTTGAGTCGATCGTTGGTTGATCTGCATTGCGTTGCATTCTTTCTTTCTTTCTTTGTCCCTCTTCTTTGATTGTCCTTGATCCAGTCTCTTTCATCCAACTTTTACACCGAAAGGAAGACGCAAATAGACAAGGGTTGGCCAGAAATACCTACCTTACTTTGCTTTCCCCTGCTCTTCGACTCTTATCATTTCTTTCAAGTTCACCGTATCTGAACATCACCACCTCCATCATTCATTCCTGCCATTGAAGCCACACTCCAAACCGTCCATCCGCTTTTCGTCGCTTCCGGCCACCTGCTGAAGCTTGGCGCTTCTATCGCCCGTCGCCCCCTGAAAGGTCGCCAAAGCTGTGGGGGAGCCTTCCAGTGGTTAAAAAACATTCCAACCATTATTAGTTACCTACCTACCTACAGGTAGCCTGCAGCCTGCATTCATTTCGACCCTGTCCCCGTGTGGCGTCCATATGAGACAGGCGGCTGGTGCTGTTCCAGTTCCATCTCCCTCCAGCATCATCTCGGTTTCGCATTTCTGTTTTTTCTTCTCTCCATCATGAGCATCAGCCTGGGACGCAATGCGCCGTTGTCCCCGATCTCTCTAGGCGGTAGCGAGTTTTCTGTCTCCAAGTATCAAGGTCCCGAAGACGGCCCCTATCCCAACGGTCGCTCCAATCTCGCATCGCCCCCGAATTCGGGTGGCTCCAACAGCACCATGAGTATCAACGGTTTCCCCAGCGCTCCTATCAACGGTCCAGGACCTGGTCCCGGGCCCGGACCTGGCCCTAGAAGCACTGGAGGTCCCTCGCCGCCTGCTTCAATTGCTCGGTCGAGTAACGGCACCCAGCTCTATGCTCGCAGCGAAAGCGGTCGTAACAGCGTCCGCGGCGATCTCGACGAGTCCGTCCTCAGCGAGCACTATGTTGCTCTGCGCGCTTTCCTCAATACCCGCGACCCCAATCACAAGCAGCAGCCCAATAAAGCCCGCGACAAGCTTTTGCGCCTTTCCTCGGTTCAATTCTATGAGCTGAGTACCGATGTGTTTGACGAATTGATAAGACGACAGGCCACTGCCAGGGCTCCGCCGAATGCTCCAAATGGTCCTCCTTCCTTTCTGCTGCCCGAGAAGAACTTTCACCCAAAGCGAAACCAGGCTCGCCAAAGGCTATCGTCTCTTGGCCCACCGCGATTTCGAGATCTAGCCGCCGATGTCTATCACGAATTAGAACGAAGATTCCCTCGATTCGTAGGAGCCGATCTCGCCCGTACCGGAAGCCCCATGTCAATAAGGGGGCCGGGTACTCCAATTAATGGTAATGGCTTTCCCCCTCGAGGTCAAAGCCGCATGAGGAGACCCTCTGATGCACCATCTATGAGAGGTCCTGGACCGACAGATGCTTACGGTATGCCAGCATCACCAGGTGCCCAGAATGGCGATTACGGACGCCCAACCCCGAAACAGCTCAATCAGAATAATACGATCGTTCCCAACAAAAGTATAATGCTCGAAGAAGACGACGAAGGTGAAGGATTTACAGAACCGGACCCGAACCGTGAGAGCAAACGGAGTGCTGGAAGCGGTGTGACTTCAGAGGTTTGTGCTGCTGCAGCTTAGAAACAACAAAACGCCTAACATTTCACAGGCCGATAAGAAGCTCATCGAGGACTATCAAAATCAGGTACGAGAACTACGTGACAAATTGGACAGCATGGAGGATGCCATGAGGAAGAAGGAAGACGAGATGAACAGTGCGTTGGATCAAGAACGTTCTCGGTCTGCAACTACCAACCAGGAGAAGCAGGAATGGAATGACCTGAGACTCAACCTCGAGAACAAACTAGCTGAGGCGCAAAACTTGAACGACTCAATGAAGCAGGAATTGCAGCGCGTACGGGAGGATCACGATATTGAGATTCAAAGGCTTAGGGATGACGTGACCGCAGCACATGAATCAGCACGCAGCACTGGGCCCGCTGCATCGGATTCAGACCTCCAGCGGGAAAATGATGAGCTCCGACAGGAACTCCGAGAACAACAGCAGGTCACAGAAGAGGTCCGAAAAGAGGCGCAAGAATTCTTGCTTGAGATGCGCCAACTTTCCCAGCAGAGCGGCTCAACACACGAACGACACGCAGAGCTGGAACAGACAATCGAGAGACTCGAGCGCGAGGTTCACGAGTGGAAGAACCGATACGCGGGCGCAAAGACACAATTGCGACACATGCGCGCATCTTCCGCTGGTCCTGGAATTGAACATGATGCAGCAAAGCATGTCCGGGAAAAGGGATTCATGGATGACCGTGGACTCGTCAAAGATGTTCACGTCACCAAGTTTCAAATCGCCATTGACGAACTCCTGCAAAAAGCACGAACCGAAGATCCAGAAAAGGTTATCGACGCAATGAAGCAAGTTGTTGTCAGCGTCCGCCGCATTACCAAGGACATCGAGGTCCCACAGAATAGTGATGAAGACTTCGCACAGCAACAGGCCAAGATCAGATCCAAGGTGTCCTCCACCGCAAACAACCTCATCACAGCCTCCAAGAACTTTGCCCACAGTGCTGGAATGTCCCCAGTCTCACTGCTCGATACGGCAGCGTCACACTTGGCAGCGGCCATCGTGGAGCTTCTTGGCCTGGTCAAAATCCGGACAACCCCCGCTGAAGAATTGGATGATGACGACGGAACTGTAACCCCCGCGGATTCTAGTGGACTCTTTTCTCCTGTAGCTACCGAGCACCCCTCGACTAATCAAGGCGGGCTCCCTCCTCCACCACCCTTCCAGGGTCTTGGTGGCATGCGAGGAAGCATTGACTCTTCGGCATACAGTCCTTTGGGCTCACCTCGCCAATCCGCGGAGCCATATCCCGGAAGGCCCATGTCGAAAGCGAGCGCGGTACCGATCGGGCTCGGGCACTCCAGTGCGAACAATCAAGCCAATGGGCAAGGATCGCATCAGCTGGATCCCCGAGCCGCCGAAGACCTTAAAGTCAGTTACCCTTCGACGCTAGATCCTCAACATTACTAACCAACTATTCAGCTCTACCTTGAGGATCAGAATGCCCTCCTTTCAACCGACATCCAGCAGCTTGTGAACACCATCCGGGGTGATGCTGAGATGCGACAGATTACTGGCGAGATTGGCTCTATCAATGCCGTTGTTAGCAATATCATTTCAGAAACACAAGCCTACGGCATAGGCGAAATGGCAGCCTCGTTGGCAAACTGCAGAGCACGACTACTAGAGGCTGCTGACCAAGGCCAAGATATGGCCAACATTGGCATTGATACCAACTCTCACGAATGGCGGATGTGGGTACAAACTCTGCCACCCATCGCTTTTGGGCTGGCGCGTGAGGCCAAGGAGTTGGCTCAACAAGCCGGCGATATGGCTAGACCCGGACGACCTGATGACTTTTCGTAATTACCTTTCACTTCATTTCTGAGAATCCGGACTTTGCCTTTGCAGCCGGAAAACGCTTTATACCCCCCTGAACGCCAGTTTTGACGCTGGCTGGATTAGCTATTTGATGCTGTCCTAGTTTTTTTGTCTTGGATTGGTCGATGATATCGAGACAACGTTGAACGTATCTCGACGATGAGCAGGTTGAGATGAAAAAGGGACATTTAGTTGGGTAATGTTGCACGCGGAAAGCATGGGAACGGCGTTAGGATTGCTGTTGGTAATGCCTTGTGCAGACAGACATGAGCCCTGGATTGAGTATATATATACATCAGTGTGCCGAGTACCAAGAGGAGGATCGAACATGGCTTTGATCTTTGTCCAAAGAGAGTTAGATGACGTCCTCCAGTTCAGACAAGACTATACGATGGACGATGATAATAGAGATAGACGAGAAATGGAATGTTATCGACTATCTATGATATCCTTTCCCGAGCCGTGTTTATGTCAAGCTTTGGTTGTTGGAAGACCTCGAAGTCTACCAAGTTTATTACAAGTTGCCTATCCTAAACATGTCCAAGTATTTATGTTACTTGGACAGGACTCCCTGAATGGTAAATGCTTCGTTTCTCTGCTGCCGGGTATCAGACTCCAGCCCTGTACAGAAAAGAACCAAGCTCCGACTTTGCCAGGCATTAATTGGTTAACCTCCACTGGAACTAAGCGTCATACATAGACCAACATAAACCAACCCATCTCGATTCGACAACACACACACATTCCAATTTAAAGTATTAAGCCTAAATATAATGGCTGACAGCCATGAATTCCGCAGAAGAATCCTTCTGCTTGCCACAACAGGCGGGTTTACGCATGCAGGTACCTCTCCAGAACCCTCCAACTTACACACACCAAAGCTAACACGACAATAGCTCCAGTTCTCGAAATAGGCGCCGTCCTCGCCTCTCGGGGCCATGAGGTCCAATTCGCTACCTGCGCAGGCCAGGAAGATTGGACAGCTAATTATCCCTTCATTAAAACCGTATATACAGTCGGTCCCGCCGCTTCGGAAGATGATTTGGATGTCCACTACGAAACAATGCGTCTTTGGCGTCATGAGCACGGCTTCGGTCCCATGATGAGGTCAAAATACTTTTTTGACAACTTCTGGACTGATACTTACAAGTCTCTTCGATCTTTGTGTGAAAATGACTCTACGAGGCCTGACTTTATCGTTGCAGATTTCTTCGCCGATAGCGCTGCGAGGGATATGTTCAAGCAGTTCAATATCCAACTAGCGAGCGTCTGGCCTCAAATGCCTTATGCCATGGCTCCTGTCAGTTATCATCCCGGCCAGCCTGGGTTTCAAGCCGATGGTGTCTTGACTTCGGAGCATGCTTCTCTATCATCGCGGTTCTGGAACGAATTTGTGGTTCTCGCCGCGCTGCCTGCTATCATCCCCTGGTTAATATGGACCAAACGAATGCGTGTTGATGCTGGCGTCAACTATAGTCACTCTCTTCTCTCCAAGCCTGACTATCTTGTTCTGGTCAACTCCTTCTGGGGCCTTGAAGCACCGAAGGAATTGCCGCCTCTCATGGCACCTGTTGGACCTATCTTGAGCGACGAATACCTTCCATTAGACGACGACCTGGCTCAGTTTCTGAGCAACCATGATAGAACCATCTACGTGTGCCTGGGGACGCATGTCAATCTTCCGGGTGAAGAACTTGAAAAGTATCTCCTTGGATTCATCCAAGCTCTCGACGAAGACTCGATCAATGGAGTCATATGGTCTATCCCCCAAAAGCCTCGCGCCAATTTCGACACCCTCAAGTCTTATAATCTATCTGATGGTTCGAGCATATCTATTACTGGTCTTCTGAACGATTCTCACCCACGTTTTCGGCTTCCCATCTTTGCACCGCAACGCGCCATCCTAGCACACCGCCATACAGTCCTCTTTCTCACTCATGGGGGCGGCTCCAGTGCCAACGAAACTCTCTTCCATGGAACACCAGTCCTCGCTATCGGATACTTCTTCGACCAGCTCTGCAACAGTGCCCGACTAAAAGCCGCTGGTGTAGGTATGTCTCTCGACAAATCCTACCTGACACCATCCTCCATCTCCTCCGCTATTGCAAACATCATAAAGGACGAAGACGGTTCCTTTGCAATGAATGTCCGTCGTATGCAAGGCATAGCAGTTCTCAACTCTAAACGCAAACATGCTGCAGCTGATCTCATCGAGGAAGTTATGATAGACCAAGAACTTCGGTTCAAGAAAGGTGTTGAGTTACGGCCGATGCATCTGCAAACAGCGGATATGCGTATGCCGATATGGAAGGCGAGGAATTGGGATATGTGGTCCATAAGCCTCACGGGTCTCGCAGTCAGTGGCATGGTAAGTTGGTGGTTTGCAACACATGGCTGGAAGAAGTTACCCGTCATACTGGCACGCTCTGTAAGACTCAGTAGAGGATTTGCGAGGGGAATACTTGATAGTCCCAGATCATAGTGATTCTAGACGAGTTTGCCGGGAACATGTAATAATATAATATAGATGTAGAATGGTCTGCATTAAGGCCTTACTTGTCAAACCCCTTCTCTCTTAACTTCGCCATATTCTCCCTTGCCTTTTTACCCTGCCACAATGAGCGTGATATTCTTCAACCTGAGTTCTATAAATTAAATAGAAGCTCTGCAACGCCACTCTATTTCTGCCTCAGTATCTACAGCCCGCTATTACATAGTTCATATAAGGTTGAAATAAACAATTACTGATTTACCTTCTGTTAAAGGTGCTCCTAGTTTTCAAGTCTATTAACCAATGAACTCGTTTTGCGCCAGCCCTACATATGTCGTAGAGACCCATAACTACCCCGCAAAGCGTGAACTACTGAGCATCGGCCAAAAATATGAATTTGCTGATATTCCAGTACCAACACATCATGCATCACGTTGATCGTGGCAGGGTTCGAACCTGCGACCTTTTCCGATAACTTGTTATGCATAACATTGTAAAGGAAACATGATAATACCACTACACCACACGACCGGGTTTAAGGGATTCTGCGGCTTATTATGGTATCTATGTTATAGGTTACGGGATATTCGAAGCATATGCGTAAATGCCCCTCGAAAGTGTTTGACGAGGGCCTCGCAGTGAAAAAAGGATTGAGCCAACTGTCATCTGCAGATTACATGCTATTAAACCCTAAGCATTACAAACAAGGAGTATAAAAGGAAATACCTTTAGTCAATGGTCTTCTACAGGTTATCCTAAAAGTATAGTTATAAATCTGACTAACAACTTCAAACAAAGCTACCTACTTCTCACTTCTATCTTTACATCTAATAAATAGAAATTTCTTATAATCAGGTACATATTCACTGTAATATTTATAATTCAGTATGACTTACTTACTTCTCATTTGGCCCGCAGCTACTATTTGGGTGATGTCCATCAATGCCCATTCCCAGCGCTTATCTTATCACTCACAACCAGGTCCTGATCTGACGTCGCGTAAGAATTTCGGCCCTCACTTAATAAACTCCTAACACTAGAAACGACATTTCACAACACGAAATCACCACAATGGCAATGTCAAGAGCCAATGGTCCTCTACGAACATGTCTGCGGCAACTAGTGCGCTCAGAGGGGTACGGCCCGTCTCACAATCTTCACATCATGCAATTGACTGACCAAACCAGCCCAGCTCCCCTCCGATCGATAGCCGCTACACCCCGCGTCTTCAGCACATCTCCCTCTCTGTTCAAGAAGCGCAAGATTACTGCCCCTAGCAACAGTCCCAACAGCGCCAATGCGAAGGCTGCTGCAGGCTCCATGAACAAGGCCGAGTTCGATACAGCAAAGGTGCCGATGCCGGATCCGGAAGATCCCCTCGATTTTACAGCTGTCATTGCTGCTTATGCTCCTATTGATGCGCACTTCAAGACCCAGCTGGCTGGTATGATCCATGGCGGACGATTCAACCCTACCAATTTGGGATCCCTGCCTGTGCCCATGAAGGATCATGACGGTAATGATGTGACATTCCCTCTACGAGAGCTGGCGCAAGTCGTTCCTCGGTCAGGTCGAGCTATTTCACTGCTCGTGAACGACAAGGAGTACATCAAGCCTATCATGTCAGCAGTGCAGGCAAGTCGTGAGTTCAACCAGCAACCACAGCGATCAGAGGACAACGAGCTTGAGCTTCTCCTCAAGGTGGAGCTCGAGCGCAAGGACGACGTCGAGCGACGAATCAAAGAGACAGTACAGCACTGGAAGGACCGCATTCGCAATGCCAGATCCAGACATGAAAAGACACTCAAGGACTGGAAAAAGTCGGGCACTGTCCTCCCTGACATTGTCAAGAAGGCCGAGAAGGAGCTTCAAAAGGTACAAGACAAGAAGATGAAGGAAATTGACCAGGAAGAAGCACAGACCATCCGTCAACTATAGATGGTAATTGTATGATAGGATAGATGCAGAATATTGTAGTATTACATATCGTGACAAGTGTACAATGATCCTAAGATCTACTCTTTTAAGCACGCGCCTTTGCACCCTTTCCAGCAGCAGGCTTCTTAGCCAGCAGCGACGTCAACTTCGTCTCAAAGGAGTTGACATCGTTGGCAGAGTAAGTTTCGGCCCTCAGGTGCCATGAGCGAGAGACACCAACAGGGTCTGAAGCGAACTTGGGTGTCTCATGCTGGCCCTGAATAGCCCGCTTTGTGATGACCTGACGAATAGACTCTTCAGTGTCTGTGATGATGGGGCCTGTGGATTCTTTGCCTTCAGCCTTGAGCTTCTCCTGGAGGTACTTCTCGGTAGCCTCCTTATCTTTCGGGTCGGCAAAGAAGCGGACACCATTGGCCTCTATCTCAGAGGCGTAATATTTGGGCTGGAAGGTGTCTGGTGCACCGACATGATCCGCTGTGCCGAGGACACTGAGGTTCTGGAGAACTGTAGCCGATTTTCCAGAGGTGGAATTTGGTGCAATGGGCGCAAATTCGTTGATAGATTCCAGCGAGAGAGATGGCCTGTATTCGGAGGTGATGCCGAATCGAATGTTATCGTCAAAGGATTTCTCATCGGGATCCAATGTGTTGAACTCGTTTCGGTCGATCTTCTTCTTATCCTTGTCCTCTTCGTCCCTTGGCCGTCGACCGTTGGTTCTTCCACCTCGGCCACGAGCACGGCCTCCGCGACCGCCTCGTCCTCTGCTTGCACCGAAACCACCACGACCTCTTGTCGGTGAAGAAGTTCGAACAGGTGTGGCGGATCGATGCTGAACTGATGATCCTCCCCTAGCAAGCCCACCTCGGCCTCTGAACATAAGACCTCCTCTTCCACGAGCTTCGCCGCGCCCTCTGAGGCCCCCACGTCCGCGCAGGGGCATGCTCTTTATATCGATAACCTTGGGACCACCAGCCGAGCTTCGAGGTGGCCTCGGAGTGCTGGGGCTTGGGCCATCGGCGGCCTGGAACTGCGTTGTCGAGAATTGGCGGGCGTAGTTTCGAAAAGCATCCGAGACCTGCTCGAGCTCTGGCCTTGTCCGGCTGCACACCGAACGGAAGGCGTGGCGTTGCATTTTGGGGTGGTTGTCTGATGTTGTGAAGCTGATTGTCTGTGGTTTCGACGATCAATTTTCGTCCCAAACTCCATGACTAAGCAATTCACCCCGCATTGGCCAATCATCAACATCACATTCGATTACATGCAAGTCATATAAAAAAGCATAAACATATTTATAGGAACTGTCTGTACTCATTCCTGGTGCTATGCACAAATCAAGATCTCGGATCTTGCTATAAGCCCATAATACTCTATAAGGCATCCTTCCCAATCCTCCAATCAATCATTTACAAGTGCGCCTCAAGTATAGGCCAACCTTTCCCAAACTCCAAAGCGTATACACAGCGGCGCTATTCTGGGATTTGTGTACCGATTCAACCATTTCAGGTCTTTTGATTAGGACAGTTACGTCCGTCACTCGGAACAGAGCCGCGACCTTGCGGCTGTCACACCGTGGTACTGGCAACTGGATACTGAGTGTGCTTGTTCTCGGTACCCAAACCCAATCTGACCTTTTCATACTCTGGTTCAAGAGTCGATCTGTTTGCGCCGCTCATTCTGGTGAAATTGGACAGCAATGTCCGGGTCGCCCTCGGATTGCCGTAGTTCGTTAAATGAATGTCTCAATAGAGGAAGTGGCATAAAAATCGGATTCGTGTTCGCAATTTATATTATTACACACTCTGAGGTTGGACCATAGCGGGCTATGACAATGATTAGACAGGTTTTGAAGGTGCTTGCTTGTGGAACATACCGGACTGTTGAGCATGTGCTGTCGCTTGTTTCGGCTCTTCTTGATATGACTCTTCAGAGCGCTCGAATCAAGAGGCTTAAGAAGCTCGAAGCTACAAAGCAACTCCGCAGACACCGACATAACAGCGCCCCAGTTATCGAATTCACCGCAGTACTACAAGGGTTAGCCGGATATCCGAGGAGACGCGGAGACGTGTAACTTACATTGGGGGCACTAAAGACTGTTACCAGAACCCTATCATTGAAGAATTCGTAACCATCTTCAACTACCATGTGCGCACGACAAATAAGATCAAAATCATGCACGGCCAAAAATTCGGTAATGACTCGTTTGCCAAAGCAATAACTGACACCCCTCTCGTTGGCTTCCCAGTCTTGTTCCATGTCTGCGGGGTCAGACCAAAGAAGATCGTTCAGTAGTCCATAATCAGGGACATCTGTCGGTCGAGCAATGTTTCGAATATCGTCCATGTGAACTAGCGCAGGTGAAAGTCCTCCGTGAACGCAGAAGATCTTGCCCGCGACAATGGCAGCAATAGGTAGAGTGTTAAAGCAGTCAATAAACGTCTTCCAGATTTTGACATTGCACCTTCGCTTGCATTCATCGTAGAAGCCATAAACTCGCGTGACATTGGCGCACTCGTGATTTCCGCGGAGGAGAAAAAAGTTCTCGGGGAACTTGAGCTTATAGCAGAGTAGTAGCAGGATAGTTTCCAGAGACTGCTTACCTCGATCGACGTAGTCGCCGAGGAAGAGGTAGTTCGAGTTGGGGGGGAAGCCACACATCTCAAACATTCGGATAACATCGGTATATTGGCCGTGGACATCACCCACGACCTTTACAGGGGCATCCAACTCCAAGAGAGCAGGCTGTGACAGCAAGACTTCCCTAGCCCTCTGACAGATGGCCACAATCTCAGCATTCTTGAGGCAGACGCTCTTGGTGACCTTCCCAGCATAACCCGCATCCAAGAGTCGCTTAATAAAGTCATCGAGATCGATATCCTTAATCTCAGACATGGCGACATTGGAGTTTCCTTCTGTCTTGGACTCAGCAGAAGGGCTGTTGACTGGATTGATGGTGTTTTCTCGCTTCACCAAAATAGACTGGCCTGGAGCTTGCATGTGCGCAGTAGCTCCAGCATTGACAGATGGAGGTTGGTCAGAAACATGATCAACCTCTCCCGACGCTTGCGCAGCGCTCACATCGTGGGCACCGCCCTTGGTGTTTCCTTGAACAGGAGATGGAGGCGGTTGATCGTCTCCAATAGCCGAATCTGCGAGGGCCGATTCGGGCGCTGACATGTCTGACGCAGCGGTGTTAAGCGGAGGAAGCTCACTGCGACTCAGTCGAGAAGAGCTTGAACGTCCATGCCTACTGGACCGTCGTTCCTCAGTCTTTGTTTCAGTCGCAGTGTCACCATTGGATAGAACCTGTGAGTTCCTGGGACTATCAGACTTGCTACCACGAATCTTTGAACCTAGAGATCGAAACGAGCGGGACGATTCCTTGGTGTCAGATCTGCTGAACGATGGGTAAGATTGGAGGGGTCCATCAGGCCCGGCCGAGCCGGAGCCTTTGGAGTTGGATCCGCCTGGAGTGGAGTTGTTGTTTCCCATGGTATTGTTTCCCGCGACTATCAACAGTGGTTATTCCAAACTTCACTGGTGATGGGCGGCTCGATTCTTATCGATTCCCTTCGGCGCAGCTAAGGTTGAGCTTGGGTCAAGGGGGATGTTAGGGAGGGTGAAAGAAGCGATCGAGAGTTAAGAAGAAGGAGGAGGAGCGGCTACGACGACCCCTTGATGCGTCCGTTTTGGGCAGTTTTGGAAGATGCTTCAAGCTGAAGCACGAGATGTTGAAGTGAGTCTGCGGGTGGATTTTTCGGCGTGATGACGTCGTGGGGAGGCTTGTTTAACGCCGGGATGAGGCCGGAGACGATATAAAAGGCGAACGGAACGAGATCGGAGATAACGCTGAAATAGCAAAGGCCGAGTTCGAATCTGGAAAGAGTCCACGTTAGGCTGAGTCACACTTGAAGAGGTTGACGCTGAGTGAAGATTGCGTATGGCAGGGTTACGGGCGCATTTCAAGTGTTGACGAAGCGGGTTGGAAAAAACAGGTATAGCCACAGTGTGGAGGACCAGGTAGACTTACATGGAGTGGAGGAAGCTATCTGAGGTACTGGGCAAGACAAACTAACAACAGAAGCAAGTGAAGTAATCGTAAGGTGAGATTGAATGAAAAATCAGATTGCCAAGGCGTTTAAAGGCAAAACGTTGAGTGTCAGGTGCTGGTGGAAGACGGTATCGGTATCGGTATGGTTATAGGTGTAAGTATAGGTACAGTTTGTAGGTGCTACAGTGCTGTAAAGGCGATGGAGCAAGATATACAGCGGGCGGAGTAGTTCGCAGGCGATGACGTCGATGTAGTAGAAAGGACGACAAGTCAAGTGCCTGAATCAGACACTGGCGCAAATAACGATAGGCTCAATTATCAATTGCAGCGTGCGAGGAGCTAGAGTTTGTTGTGAAAGAGGAAGAAACAATAGATCAAGTGTGTTGCAGAAGTGAAAAGATAAGTCAACTAGAGGTAGAAGTAGAAGCTAGGTAGTGGTAGTGGTAGTGGTAGTCTCGTCTCGGCAAGGTATGTACACACTAACACCTCCACCTGGACCTTGTTCCTTACCCCAAGTCTCTTTCTCTCCCTCCCTCCCTCATAAAACAAAGCAAAATTTTTTAGAAAGGCCAAGACGAGATGAGGAGTCAGCTTGAGCCCGGTCGAGGGCCTACAGCGCGCAGTAGAGCAACGGAGCGGAGCCGGATAAGGTCAGTTTGGAAACGAAGTGGCGGCTCAGGCTCAGGCTATAACAAACAGTGGAGGACGGGCATGCTTGGACAGGCGCAGGCTATGGAATAAGGTTCCACACCCTCTTCTCTTGCTTGTCGGACAGAGTTCAGTGATTTCGAACTAGGGCGTCTTGTGGTTAGTGACAACAGTTCAGTTGACGTCTTGAGAGGATCATTGGACGGAGCTGACCTCGTCGTATTGAGGTCACTCGAGACAAGACAAGACGACAGACAGACAACAGCAGAGGCCAAAAAAAATAAAAAAAAGACTGAAACAGAAGCTCAATGACAAGCACTGAAGCCAAGACTGGTTCGTCCGGGGTGGTTCTTGATCGGCGCCCAATGGAGGGGAGGCTCAGCAATGCGAGGTTGGGCGTGAAGCAGGGGTATCAAGCGATTGCTTGATACGTGAGAATGTGGGAGGGCCAAGCTTGACAAGACTTGATAAGAGGCGAAGATTCTCACCAAGTTGTCTATTCTCTGCTGTTTCCTCTGACTTGAAATCCTCGGCATTCGTCCTCCGCATAAACCTGTCATATGGTGGTTTTCCACAGCAGTCGTCTCATTATCTTTGGGTCTCGGGACCTGAACCGGAGACTCGAGACAGATTTGGACTGGTAAGATCTAATCTGGACCTCTATAAAAATCGACATGGATTGATTCGTCACCCAAAGACCACGAAATGCAACGGCTTCAAGGCCCGGGCCCCCCTGATAACTAACCCGAATCCCTGGAGATTGACATTCAGACTGACCTGAGTTGGAGACAACTGTTGGCACGTGCGAGAGCTTGTTCTGTCTCGACCATTCACTGATTCGAAGCAAACGAGAAACTCGGTCAAACATTGGGACTCTCGATCTAAATCAGTTCACATGTAAGTACAACAGCTGCTACATAATGGCGAAAAGGCCAAGTCTCAACCCCTCTTTCTACTATGACTACATACGAGAGCATAATGATGTATCAAATCACAGTCCATCAGTCAGCTCTTTTGAGGCCGCCGTTCTCGCCTCCGTAGTGAACCAATAGTTTGTCACACTAGACACTACGATAACACAGTTTCTGTGCAGTGACAGCTGACTATCCCTCGTGCTTATCTCACCGAAGACATCCCCGCGTTGGCTTGCCAGTTACAGCTGGTCTAGTGCGCACTATTCCTTTTCTGTGTAAAGGTGAACAGCACCGAGGAGACGCATCACACACTGTAACGATGTAGTTAAGACAAAACATGATTAACAACAAACTACTCTGACATTATGGTTTCTGTATCCCCCTGGCGTCTAATCTGGCGTACTAGCCTCGGATAAAATCACCATAGAACCATATATACCACCAGTGCTTGATACCCTCATAAAATCGTGGGATTGCTGCTCTAGAAACACTTCCAGTTCTACTCAGATGTCGTGTTCCTGTCCATGAGAGTGCTCTTTCATATAATCTTGCCTCCGTGTTAACGGCAGTTAACGGCATACAACCAAAGATTTGCAAACAACCATGCGGCTGTCGTAGTTGCAGCCATCGGCGTTGCCCATCTTGATGAGCATGGGCGAGATGGCAAATTCAACAACAGTCTTTGACGACAAGTCTTTGCCCTGTATAAAGGCTTCCATTTCTGTTGCATCGAATCGCTGGTTCTTCGAGCCGTCGCTCTCGGGTCGGCGGATGGTGAATATTGCTTTGGAGTTCATCAACATCTCGTCTAGCTCTAGCGCAGTATCAATGATAGCCTTCATCTCCTGGAGGAGGTCAGCGCTTGGTTTGTCTTTAGGGAAAGCCATGAAAGCTTTCAGCCCCTCGATCTCCCAAGCTGCTCGGATCCTGAATGCTTGCTCGTTGCGGACAAAAAAATGTCCAAACAAGGCTGCACCTTGTGCAGCCCATCGTGCAACATGGCGGAGAGTTGGACCACGGCCTGAAGGTTTGTCTCCCTCGGGAGCAGCCCCTGCGAGCAATGGTTAGATATTGGTAGATCATCTCAAAATCGAATTTAGTACATACCAATGAATTCAGCCCGGATCGCTTTGAAGTTCATTCCGTGATCACCTCCCATAATCTCACTGCCTTCCTCAATGATCTCTGCTACAATGGCCCACAGATAAGCGCTGATGACGAACTCTTTGTGATCATCGTTGAGCAATAACTTGTTCCAGCGTGGCACGGCCATGGACAGTCGGTTTCTAATGTCATCGTTCTGGGGACGGCGAACCTGGCACTTGGCCAAAGATCTGCTCATGGCCCGAATGTTATATCCAAGCTGCTTCCACATGCTCTGAATAGCATCATCCGATACCTTTGTCGAACCTGTCCAGTTGGCACTCTCGGCGAGTAGTCGTTTCTCGTCCCGCTCCCTGATAGCATTCTCAAGCTCGGTGTTGGAGTCTTGCAGCCGCTTCTCCAAGGCCTGATACTCGTCCTTCAGTTGTCGGTACTGGTTATCAGCATCAATCTGCCGACCGCGAGACTTCTCAAGCTCTTGATACAAGTCGGCTGCTCGCTCTGAAGCTGGATGTCCCATCCACTGGGCTATGCTTTGTCCAATATTGGTAGCAGTGGAGGAGAGATGGTTCGCCACGTGTTGGAGGGCGGACCGCTGCATGTCTATCTGCTGTGCAGAATGTTGAAGAAAGCCGCTCACTCGCGACTCCTGCACAGTCAAGAACTCATTCATAGACGAATTATGCTTACCATTAAAGCGATGCTGGGGTGCAGCATTGCTCTGTCGTCCCGAAGCACCGCCGTGGTTACTAACATCCACGAGGGGCCCAGATGCACCAACATGATATGCTTGTTGCCCAGTAGCGATGAAATTCCCAGATCGAGCCCCCATGCCAGATTGGTGTTGGCTCGAAATCTTGTCTCGAGGGTTCATTCTGACTTGTCTGACAGAGTTGGGATGAAATAGTGACTTTGAGAAGATCTCAGCAAGTGCAAGAGATAAACAAGGAGAAGGGGTGTTCTACTTACAGGAATATCGCACGAACCTGGCTCTCAAGTTCAAGGTTGATAAAAAGGAGTGTCCCCTATTGAGACTTTTGATGTAAGAATCTCAGGTAAACGAGAGTTAGAGGGGAGATGGAGAGAGGTAGAGAAATGAAATTCTAAAGCTCTCCCCGTAAAAGGAGTGGTGCTGATGGGAGGAGCTGGAGCAACTTCGCCGTGACAGAAAAGCGTGCAGCTTAAGCAAACGGGCTTTCGCAGGCATTTTCATATTATTAATTCTTTTATTATGATGATTCACTGCCCCAATCATACCCTGCCATCTTACACCGTCAATATACGTCTGTTTGTCAGTTGGCACCTGGCAAGCACTGTCAACACTGGCAATCATCAAAGCGCTGGCACGCGTATATGCATTTCTTTCCCCTTCCTATATCTTTCTCTCTCTCTTCTAACTTTTCTTCTTCTTCTCTCCTTATATTCCCTTTACCCCAGACGTTCTCTTCATCTCAACAACCTTCCTGATATTATCATTCCCCTTTGTGAGGAGAACTCGGGCATCATGACCGCCAACCAACCACAAGGCGATGCCATCATCATTGGTATCGACTTTGGGACGACGTAAGCCTATAATTTATGCGTTTGTATTGATGACTGAACGTGTTCTTAGATATTCCGGTGTTGCTTGGGCATACTCCCGCCAGCCTGATGACATCGAGATAGTCACAAGCTGGGATTCTCAACTTAACCATTGCTCGGACGTCGAAAAGGCTCCCACACAGCTCTTCTACGATGAGAGAGCTCAGGGTGTCAAATGGGGCTATGGTATCCCTTCCGAGAATGAGCCACTGAAGTGGTTCAAGCTATTGCTTCTTGAGACCAAGGACATTCCTGTTGAAGTTGCGGCTTCGACCCAGCTTCAGGAATCTCGTCGCCTCAAGTACAAAGTGATGAAAGATCCTATTGAGATTATTGCGACCTTCCTTCGCAACCTTTGGGATCATACCACCGAGTCTATCAAGCGTACCATTGGCGCCGATCTGGTTCGACGATGCAAACTGCAAGTCGTAATCACCTTGCCAGCCATCTGGCCTCCATATGCCCAGCAGCGGATGAAGCAAGCCGCTCAACAGTCTGGTATTCTGGATGCACGCTCTGCTGGTGCTACCTCCCTGCACTTTATCTCTGAGCCTGAAGCTGCCGCCCTTGCAACTATCAAAGATCTGTCTAAACGCTCGACAATCAAGGTACGAGCTAAAATTCCAACTGATACTGGAGCGCAACTCACTATAATAACACCTATAGGCTGGCGACACTATCATTGTCTGTGATGCAGGTGGAGGCACAGTCGTAAGTCCATCTCAAGGCGGAACTGTACACTGCTAATCTTTTGGAGGACCTCATTAGCTATGTCTTCGAATCAACTGACCCATTCGTCGTCAAAGAGTGTGTCAAAGGCGATGGTGAGTTGAAGAGCATCTGCCATCCTACTGAGAGAGCTTCGAAATGACTAACTCACAGCTAGGTGGCCTTTGTGGTGGTGTCTTTCTTGACGAGGCTTTCATTAAACTCATCAAGAACAAAGTTCCCAAGGGTACATGGAACTTTGTCGGCCATTCTGACGAGAAGAAGTTTCTAAACGACCAATGGGAGCACGGAATCAAACCTTAGTTCGAGAATCAGCCTCGGACATGGCCAGTCGATCTGCCGGAAAGTTGCAGCAGCGACTTATCCACGGGCTTGAAGCGCCGTGCGACACTTGATCTCACCTCGTGAGTTTGTATACCCGAGTAACCTTGCTCGACTAACTCTATCTGCAGTAATGAGATCTCGTCCGTGTTCTCCCCGATCACAGACAAGATCGAAGCTCTTGTCAGCCGCCAGGTAGACGCCATTCAAGCCAAGTATCACAAAGAGCCCAAGGTATGGATGCCACCCAAAATACTTTCGAGGTGTATACCTAACCTTGCCACTTAGTACATCGTTCTCGTCGGAGGTTTCGGCCGTAGCCGCTACCTCTTCAACCGTCTTCAGGACTGCTTTGGTGATGAAACCATCCTCCAGTCTCGCGGGACTAAGCCGTAAGCATTCATGGGTTAAGTGAAAGAATTTAGTACTTCCATACTGAAACTATTATAGATGGACTGCGATCTGCCGTGGCGCTGTTGTGCAAGGGTTGCTTCGACACGACCCCTCTTTGAGCGTGGGACTCAATGTTGAGGCACGCATCGCTCGAATGAGCTATGGTATCAAATATCGTACTCCTTTCATCGCGGGAAAACACAAGAAAGTGGACAAAGTTTGGGTTAACGACGAACAACAACACAAGGCGGAAAACCAGATGCAATGGTTTCTCAAGGAGGTGAGAGGGCATGACTAGATGGGATAACAGTTCGTTGCTGACATATTATCTTCTACCAGGGTGAATCTATTTCGGAGAAGAATCCAGTTCACCATGACTATTACCGCCTTCTCTCAGGTAGCGCAGTCCAGATCTCTGAAACAATCTACTGCACAACGAAATTCCCTCCGCCTGCAAGAGCACCTAAAGCTTTGGCCAGTGTTCAGGAACTTTGCACTGTCACCTGGAACAAAGCCATCGATGCCAGGAAGCTTCCAAAATGGACCAATAGCCAGCGTAAAACTTTCTCGCAGCTCGACTATCGCATTCAGATGGATTGTGATAATGGAACCGTGAACTTCAAGATCATTCACAAAGGAGCGAAAGTCGGCGAACAAAGTTTCGAAGTCTAACTTGGCCAGGCCACTATTGTGATGTTTGGTTGTGTTGACCATCTTTACATCATGTTGTGTACATGAAGTCTGGTTAAGGAGACGACTGTCTTGATATGATGTTCATGTAGGATGAGTACGGCAGCTTGCTCAATGGGCAAAGGCAAGTCGATGGGAGCTCACCTGGATAGCTACTCTGAGAAATCAACTTGGGAGTGAATTTGTCTATAGATGGCACAGATTAGAGTACTTGTCAGAAACACGGAAGATGATATATGACTTTTACGTGTCTATTGCATGTCCTGGGAATGAGTGACGTTTATGTTTGTCAAGCCAATGAAGCTTCATTAGTATTTGGCCCATCGAACTGCAGACGACCCAAGTGGATAGACCGCTCTGGGATACGGTCTGTTAACATGCAGCAAGTAATATATATTAGAATGAATGACATCGTCATCAACAATATACTTCACCAGAATGACTCCAATCATCAAAGAGAAGCAGTAAACATGTCAGAATATGCACTACACCCATCACATGGCAATTTGGAGTTCACCATACTGATATCGGTACAAGGTGATAGGGTCAAAACATCGGTCAGTACGAAAAACAATGTCTAGCTGCATGTGGAAGAAGGACTTTGGTGATAAGTGACAAAGTCGTGGCAGCTGAAGTCAGCATCTTTCAGGCTCAGAGTTTGGCCCTTGCATGTGTAAGCTTGACCATTCCCAAACCGGTGATAATAAATTGGAAAGTCGGTGGGTGAACCTCTTCTCGGGTTGATAGTGGGATGAATTGATAATTGGGTTTGATGTCAAAATAAAGATGCCGCAGTTTCATCATTCGTTGGCTCCCCCGTAACAAAATTATCAATCAGTTCCCATGTGCCGGTAACGGCGTGGACCGAAAGGCGGTGCAGCAGAGTCTGTAAGCTTCCAGGCTGTCACTGGAAGCCAGCGTAATGTGGGGGGACCCTAGAAAGCGAGTGAGACTGAGAGTCTGAGACTGAGGGAGGGCTGAGCGAGGCAAAAAAACGCGGCAAAATCTAAAATTAGACGCGGTCTACGTACACATTCTCGATACCCGGGACTAGCAAAGGCTGTGTTTCGAAGATGGAGGGGAGGCTTTGCATGTCAGTTCCTCCAGACAGGAATCTAGACAGGGGAGTAATCGATAATATCGCGAAAAATGACTTGTTTTGTCTGCTCTCTTGTAAGGCTGCAGACTTTCATCCCACATCGCGATTGTGGATAAGGATTGGGCATGGTACTTTGACGTAACAGAGGCTGACAGCTTCATGCTTGAATTCTTCGTTGTCAGCACAACGGGTGTTTCCCATCTGACACCCGCTCTCTTTGACAACGGCAACTCAATCTTGCACAAACTTAAATTGTGTAACCTTTCAGCAAAAATAGAGTGGTACCGTCTGCGTTATCCCGCCCAGTTGCCATAGTCATACAAAGTCATCCCGTTTGTTTTTCTTGTTTGTTTTCCTGTGTTGATATGGAGAAAAAAAATCAAGTGGTGGGTGCTGGAGGTGGATCATTATCCTAGCAGCTGTCGTCAGCACCAAAAGCTCAGGGTCCCTGCGTTTTTGACTCTGTAGGGATATGGATCCATATTTTGGTTCGATAATCGTAAAATGTTGGAGGATAAGGAAGTGATCCGTGGTGTATTAGTTGCGGAGCAATGTCATCATGATCGTTAATTCCGCATTAGAAACTTTCATTGTGTCAATTATCACCACTCAAGCTTCTTCCAGCCACCAAGATCATATATGTACACAGTAGGCTGCCGGGCCAATGACATGATCGTCATGTTGATCGTGGGGAGATCCAAAGCTTACAGCAGTTCCTCCTGCAACAGGACCTGAAGAGTCAAGAGAGTGCAGATAACCTCGCTGTAGCCACAAGCCAAGTTCACGTTAGCTTTTCAGCTGCTCCAACTAGCACAGCCTGAGAGAGCAAATTAACGTGAGCTGCGCCCATTCAAGGTTAGACAAGCGAAAAGCGAACGAGCTCAGCTTCATCAAAAAGAGTGAAAGCGTGGATGAGTGGCTGAGCGCCCTATCTCTCCACTGTGACCTTCTTAGCGGGAACCTGACCTCAAGCTGTAACAACCAGGCTTGGGCTTTTGGGCTTGGGTAACCGGGGGGAGTCGTAAGCGCAACGCCTCCAGGCGGATGAGGCAGAACGTGATGGTTGCGCACTGTACGACACCACCTACAACAATGCCAGAATCACAGTGTGAGCTGAGCGCGGGATCATGCCTGTCCGGGGTGTAGGGGCTCGCTGCGCCACTCCACGTCAACCAACATCCAACCCCCTCATCTGTTTGCTAGTGCGTAACTGTGCTGCAGCACAACGGTTAGTGCTCACGCCCAGCCCAACCTGGAACTTACCTATCCGTACCTACAAGTGGTCCTGGTCCTGGGCTGTGATTCAGCTTTTATAAAACCATCCTCTTCTTCCCTCTGGTGATATTCTCCTCTCCTCTATTATCTCGCCTCATCTCATCTTTCCCTTATTTACGTTCGCGTCATTTCCTATCCGTCGCATTTCGTTCTTCTCACTCGAATAGAGTCATTCGCTTATAACAGCTCAGCACTCGTTCTGCTAACTCTACGTCATATTCCGATTCGATCTCCGAATCCGCCGCATACCTAAAAACAACCTCCAAAAACCACACCACACACAGACCGCAACAATGGGCGTCGGTCGATTCTTCTGCGTGCTATTGCCGTTCGTGCTCACAGTCGGCTCCATCATCTTCCTACTAGTCGGTGCTCTCGCTGGTGTCGCCGATAAGTCTCTATACATCTTCCGAATCGATGTCAAGAACCTCAGCATCAGCCCTGCCGATGTCGGCAACATTATCGACAACCTCGACCTCAAGAACTTAAAGTTGGATACTCGCGATGTGCCTGTGATCGAGGAGCGTGCCGACAAGATCAAGGACAACATTACCGCTGAGCTGCTCGGTCTCGACAAGTACTACGACATCAACCTCTGGGGTTTCTGTAAGACCGACTCAGATGGCAAGCGAAAGTGCGAGAAGCCCGAGTTTGACTGGGCCAACAAGAAGTTGAACACGTCTTATCTCATTGGTGCCGACAAGAATGTCCAGATTGAACTTCCTGATGAGATTCAGGATGCTCTCAAGGCCTTCAAGACTGTCACCAAGTGGACACAGGTCGTCTACATCGCCGCTTTCATCGCTCTCGCTGCTGAGATTATTCTCGGTATCTTCTCCAATTGCTCTCGCATCTTCTCATGCTTGACATGGATCGTCGCTGGTATTGCCTCCACTCTCGTTATCGCCGCTGTCGTGCTCTCTGGTGTCTTTGCCGGTACAGTTGTTGGTGCTGTCGAGGGCACAGCCAAGTTCTACGGCGTCAAGGGTGATATCAACGGCCGATTCTTCGCCTGTGTCTCTATCGCAGCCGCCTTCGCCATCGCAGCCGGTCTCTTCTGGATGTTCACCATCTGCTGCTGCAAGCCTGAGAGCCGAAGTCGCGACAAGAAGAACCGCCGATCCGATGGTGAGAAGCTGCTTGGTGGCGCCACCAACAAGCACGGCTCTTACGCTCCTCTCGGTGACGACCACGAGATGCAGACCGGCTACTACAACCACAACCAGTCTCAGTCTCAGTACGGTGCTCCTCGCTACCCCAGCGGTACTGCCCGTTCTGATCTCGCCTATGAGCCCTACTCTCATCGTGCTTAAACCGCTGCGAGTAACTCAATGATATGATTCCTCAAGTCTATTTGACTTTGAGATCGATGATGATTGCATTAATGGCGTTTGGTTTGACTTTGATATTCGGGATCGAATGACAGGGTAATGTTTGCTATAGCACTCACGCCGCCACGAAAGAGTTTTGGTTATGTTATCGCTTTGCAAAGGAAGTTGGTGGATATTGGCAACGGGAAGATGCCGGATGGCATGATACCCAAATGTTTTCTTCTTGAGATTACTGGGCAATGAATGAACATTACATAGCTATCCTGAACGTTCGCCCTCGAAACATAAAAATATATAACAATTTATTTACTATCCGATTTTTTTGTGACGTTTCAACTCAAGAGTTTAATGATACTTCGTCAGGATAGGCCATGGTAGTATGTGTATAGAGCCAGCCCAAAAATTTTCTCATGGCTGACTGAGAATCCACACAAAACCTCATTCATATAACACAAATTTTAACTCTACATCCAGACTCGCCGCAAGAGCTCTCATGGTAGATAAATATTGCCCTGGTCACGAGTAAGTAAACGAGCGCGTATTTAAAGCTCAATCAATTTTTTATTTCCCGCTGTCAATAATGGCAGATGTGAGTTATGATCATAAATGCCCCTCCCCCGCTATCATGAGCTCACACATGCCAGTCAAGCCTTACTCGGGAATTCTTTCAGGGCCCCATCACTTCACTCGCCTTCTTCCATGATGCGGAGTATCTTCTCGCTGGCGAGGATACTCACTTGACTCTCTACGATCTTCAAACCGGCCATGCATTGCGTGTAGGCAGCGTGCGTGTCTTCTCTGCACAACCTATTCATGGAATACGCCTGTTGGGCAATGGGCGAGTGTTGGCCTGGGGTGCTGCACAGATTGCAGTGGTGTCGAATATTGAGGGATTGATCGCAAACACGACGGATACTCAAGTGATTGTGAAGAAGACTGCCGCTCCAGATTGGATCTACGATATTGCACCGTCGCCATACGACGACTCTTCTGCGGTGCTCGCAACGGCTCATAACGAAGTCGTCCACTTACACCTGAATGGAGACGACAAACCGGTCGTCGGATCTATTGTTTCGCCTTCGCGACCAATTCTCTACGCTGCGAGACTGAAGTGGCTAGACCAAGACGCTGTTCTTATGGCTGGAGGAACAATCTTTGGTGAGATCCTTGTATGGCGATGCTATGTTTCAGAGAGTCGCTCGGAACTTCTGGCCATATTGAACGGGCACGAAGGATCTATTTTTGGTGTTGATATCTCAGAAGAACTCCCTTGTAAGAATGGAACCAAATTGAGGCTCATTGCAAGCTGCAGTGATGATCGAACTGTGAGAATCTGGAACATCACCGGACGAGATGGGTCCCACCAAAAGCATGACTTTGCTGCACCAAGAGAGACAGGATTCGGATCAAAGGCAGGTTTGGACGACGGGCCTAGGGCGGAAGAACTACGACCTGTAGCTACCATCATGGGACATTTGTCAAGAATCTGGGGTATCAAGTTCGCCCAACTCACGGAAGGCAAAACACTCCCAGAAAGCCCATTATCATTGTACTCGTTTGGAGAAGATTCGACATCACAGAGGTGGCAGCTGAACCTCGATGTTTCGCCCGAGAAAGTTTCTGGTTCGTTGAAGCACATCGAGACATACTCCGTGCACGATGGCAAGCATCTATGGGCCCACGCTGTGGTCAACAAGGGAGACCAAACCCTCATTGCAACAGGAGGCGCTGACAGCAAGATTTCTCTCATCACACAGCCTGCCTCATTGACCCCTGCTGCGTCAGTTTCAACCCACGAACTGCTTGGGCTTGGCTTCGATGAGATTGCTGACACGCTGCCTAACCTACGAACATTGAAATCTGTTCGTGGAAAAGAGATATTCAGCCGCTATGATTTCATTTCTGATGATCGTATGCTCGTAACAACAAATTGGGGACGACTCCTCTTGGGTACGTTCCGACCGACTTTGGAGTGGAGGGAAATTGAACTAGAAGATGAGCTCAACGTCGAATTTCAGACGTGCTATACTCTCCAGACCATAGGTGACGGTGCTGCTATTCTCGGTACGACAAGTGGCAAGCTGTACTACTTCTCTGAATCTCAAGGGGTAAAAGTTCTTGGCTCTGTGCCGGGCAAGATCTTCAACATTTCAATCCTGTCCAGTTCCGTGGGGGGTCTTACAGAACTCATTGTCCATATTCATCGAACTTCAGACTCTCAGTACTTCTCAATCAATTGGTGCACAGGAGCTGTTGTGGCAACGGCAGATATTCGCGGCATCGACAAGAGATTCGTTGCTATATCTGCTGCTCGTTTTAGGAAGGATTTGATTGCCATAGGGTCACGCCATGGCTTTCTTGCACTGTTGAGACAGACAGGAAACGAGTTCCGCCCTATCCTAGACTTCAGGTTCAACACACGCGATGCTATTACTGGCCTGGTACCTCTTCCGACAACGGACGAACAGGAAGCTCCCCTGTACTTCCTGGCGACGAGCAGAGATACAAAGTACAGAATATACGAAATTGAAGATCTCGGCGATGAAGCACGATTGCATCTCCAGCATGAGGTCGCTGCCCCTTCTGGTGCCGATATAGAAGGTGGTTGGTTTACTCAAGATGAATCTCCCGAATTGGTCTTGTATGGCTTTAAGAGTAAGAACTTTATTGTATGGAACGAAACACGTCGGGAAGAAATTGCCTCGGTTGATTGTGGAGGTGCGCACCGGACATTTACCATTGCTCATGATTCCATCAACCACAACCGTGTGCGATTCGGTTATACCAGAGCAACAAAGCTTTACATTTTCTCACAGCACAGCCCGATACACCGCCCTCTGAGATATGGAACACACGGAAGAGAGATTCGGGGGTTGAGTGCTAGTGGTCGGTACATTGCAACCGGCGCTGAGGACACAACTGTTCGTATCTGGGAGTATGAAGATGAAGAATGTGGGACGAAGAACAGTGGTGGACTTCGATGTGTTGCCTCTACAAAGCTTCACATATCGGGGCTACAAAAGGTTCACTGGGTGGGAGATGACTACCTTCTTAGCAGTGCTGGTTTTGAAGAATTCTTCGTATGGTCTGTCCGAAGGCTAGACTCACAGTACAAAGGCCTCGGAATCTTGTGCGAAGCAGTGTTAGAAGACAAGAGTCCTGCCGCAGATCTTCGCATCATGGATTTCGACGCATGCAAAGTTGGCAATGGAAGCATCATTATCACGATGGTTCTGTCAAACTCAACATTGAAAACATATCGTTACACACCAGGAGAAGGTTTCCACCTCCTAGCTCGCATGTCGTACACGGGAGCTTGTCTCACACAGGTTCGCCATCTCGGGGTGGACGAGAACGGTCTTTCGGCACTTACTGCTTCTACGGATGGACACCTGACAACCTGGGAAGTTAGTTTCGGAGGGGAAGTGGCTAGCCATGCTCTCGTTCAGGTGGCTCCCGTGCACCAAAGCAGTATCAAATGTCTGGATCTCCAGCCAACGCCCGAAGGATTTTTAGTTCTCACAGGAGGCGATGACAACGGTCTTGGTGTGACTACACTTGTGCCTATGTCAGACCAGTCAGACAAACGTCGATATACAACTTCCAGCCGTGGAATCGTGCGCAAGGCCCATGCAGCAGCAATCAACGGTCTGGTGCTCGTGCAACGTGGGGGAAAGACATTCGGCATTACTGTCAGCAACGATCAGAGGGTCAAGGTTTGGAGAGTTCAGGTGAACAATTTGAAACTAGTGGCCGACTCTTATAGTGGTGTTGCTGACCCTGGTGATATTGCCGTCATAGGGGAGAGTGATGGTGAGAAGGTCAATGTTGTGCTTGGGGGAGTGGGTGCTGAAGTTTGGTCGTGGTAGTTAGATTCGTTGGCGTTTTGGATCAGAGTTCCATGAGACAACTCAAACTATTAAGGATCAAAGTTTGATAGTTTTAGCCATAGCAAGATACGAAATTGGATTGTTAGAGTGCCTAGCATGAAAGCCTCTCTTGAGCAGCAAAATCCTCTTGATCTGCTGTCTTGTCCGAAGATCCGCATAGATTCCAGAGCAGCTTCTAGGTAAGTCTTCAGCTAAACAACACAAAACTATGAAATGGGATAATAGTGAGTGTTCGAGGAAGATGCTACACAAGGACAAATTGGGACCCCTACCCTAGATGCAAGTACTTAGGTCAACTAGGGACAGATTTTGTAGGCATTTAGACTAAGTACTTAGCTATTTCAAGCATCTCGGTTCAAAGCCAGAGGCTTTTCCTGCTCCTAGGGCATGGAAATTATCCATGAGAACCGGTTCTTGATGTTGAACCATGTCTTTCCAACTTTTCCAAGGAAATACCCAGATGTGAGGGCCAAATAGCCAACGGGGGCTGGGCAAAATACTGGCACCTTCAGAAGTTGTAGTTCATTTTGTCGATTCTGAGAACTTGGTTACTTTAGATTGCTAATACTAGTCTTCTAAGGGCGAAGGAAACAGTCCAGTACCAAGAAGACGATCGTGAGAGTTGACAGTTGTGAATGCGCATCATCAGGTGTTCCAAGAGTATCGCCGCCCTCAGGAATGTCCTTTGATAGCACGATTACCAGTGTTGCCTTTCCGATTTAGCGTTCCCTACGTCATTAGATCTTGCTTAGTTCTTGTTATCTCTCAGCAGAGCGCTATCCCAACCTGATAGCTTTGCCCGTGAATATGAGACATTGTCTGGACCCTGACTTTCGGAAGCGGCTGGGAAATGCCAAGACATTTCTCGATAGCCACGCAGTCCCTTGCGTAAGGTGAGATTGTTCAACGGTCGCAACCGGCAGATGATGGTTTGTTCAAATCTATTGGCTGAATGTTTGATGATAAGGCGTTCTTATCCATTATCCCAGCGAGCTCGAAAGGTTGATGAACATTATGATCGAATCATCAACGCAATGACTCTGCTGAAACCGTTGGTAAACTCAAAGTACTACAATTAGAAAAGCGTAGGGCTGAAGTGACAATGCTCTAGCAACGCTAAGAATGCCGCTTATGGCTTCCCTTGTTTTGTCTTATTATCAGGGTTTCTTGTTCCACTTGTTACCCTGGTTGAGGGAAGTAAGAAAACTTGAGACCACTATCGCACATGACAAAAAGACTGGGGCGAACTGACGATAAATCTAGTAGGATTTAGACTATTTGTTTTTGATACCCTCTCTACGGCTCTCAGGTTTTCCTGCTCTCAAGTCCAGCCCTGTTTCTTTTTCTTCATGTCTCTCTCTCTTGGCAATAAGTCTCGACCATTCTTAGAATCTAGGCAGTAGATTTTGAAATCTCAGCAGTTTCTCTGTATGATATGAGAGAAAGGCTACTGATTGGTGCAATTTTACAACTGTCATGGCTGATCTTTACCAAGCAGTTCAATATCGGCAGATAAACCCAATGTAAAAAAGTCGGATTACGAGGTTTCATTAGCGATTGTGACCCCCGGAATATGACGCATGTGGGCCCTTGTGTCCTTGTAAGTCGCCTGTAGTGTACCTGCATTAGCGCATGAGGTGCGCACCAAATCCGAGTTGGGCTCCATGGATTGGAATGAACATTTTCAACGTTTGCGTCAAAAAGAGCTCAACGCTGCCTTGCAAACTCTCCTGAGAAATGGATGTCAGTGCCGCATGCAGTTTCTTTCGCGACCCAAGGCGATCTTGGCAGTGACTCCACTGTCAGTGAGTGATTCCCTGCTTTCGACGAATCTCCCTTGAATCTATGGTCAAACGTTGAGTTTGCGCAGTGACCTCCAGGCCATATAAACCAGACAAACTTCCTCTCCTCCCTCCACTTGCTCCTCCACTCACTCACACTCTCTCTATTCAAACTACTGTCACTCGTTTCTTCAGTCACTCTTTCACCCAGCACGTTCGTTTTACTCGACTCTAGTAGTATCCCTCGTTTACCGACTTTTCCTTATATACTCATCATGAAGTGGTACACGCTCGTTCTCGCTGCCTCTGCTACCCTCGTTATGGCATCACCTGTTCCAACCTCTTCTATCTCACCAAATGGGCCGTGCCCTCAAGTAAGTACCCATTTTCTGTAAAGGCAACATCTATACTAACAGTTGGTTCTAGTCTAAAGTCGATGCTATCCTCAAAGGCGACATGGATGCATCTGAATGCTGCTCATACGGCAAATGCAAGGGCGATGTAGTCATCTCGGTTGGAGAATAAGACTTAATCCCCTCAACTCACACGCTCACTCAAACTGAACGACGTTACGAATACACCATTGCATACTAGCATACACAGTCCTTATCTGAACGACCTCAACACAGGCTACAAGAGAGAATCCGGCTCTTGTTCCTACACTCCACGGATATCATACCCAAAGTTCTGTCAGAACCAACACGTTCAGTCTATCAGAATCCACATTCGTTTCTCGATTCTTTCTTACAAAATTATACTCATGCTTAGGCACGTGGCTGTCATCCTGGGCTTGATGATATACAGGAGAGCTTGGCCTAGTGTCCTAAGGAGAATGTTTTACAAATGAAGAAGAAACGATTTAGATGGGTTAGCTTGGAAGAATCACGAGAAATATCAACTACAATTGCCACATATCAGACAGGATCTGAAACGAATACCATATGATTTGTTTAACCAGAGTAGCATTTCGGATATGCATTGATTTGGAAGCCGTGAAATATCCCTCAAGTTACTACTATCTACAAAACCTTACTTTGTGTCCCGGATCAATACTCCAGGGCTCGTATAGGTGGATCTCGACTATTTCCGCAAACGGCATCCCCATCTTACAAAGTTTGCTCACTCACCGACGCTTTGGGCACTATTCACTGCTGTACACAATCGGGTCGTTGGCCAAGTACGAATGACCGAATTGAGTTGAATCAAGGCAGTACGATGCAGTGAAGAAGAAACGGGCCGATTCCTTTCGCCGGGGTGGTTTTGAAGCTATCGTCACTTGGTGACTAGGGCCAAGACTGGGAAAGTCAAAGGAATTCTTCTCATAATTTTGCCGATTAATTTGATCCTCTGCTTCAAAACAGACTTCATTTCTCGTCTAAGCAACGCGTACCTCATTGAGAGTCAGGTTATACTGACGACTGTCCTGGCCAAGTATATTGTGCCATAGTTGAGATGCTGGGATAATCGAAGTGGGAGAAGTTCGAGACACTGCACCACTGACAAAACCCTAATAGCAACTCAGCAGATATTCGCACTCTCCTATTTGAGCAGACTGTTTCATCTGTAAAGACTCCTACGAGGTCAACAACGGCGGGGGGGTTGTGGTTAAGAATCAAACACGAATGGACCGATATCCGCCTTCAGTGTCGTAGCAACATCGACAATGACTTAGATAGGGGAGTGGAGTGAGACATCCTCTAATGACATTCCATTATGCCTGATGCCCTGAACTCTTTCATGATTGAGCAATCTTCTGACACAGTAACCTCACTTTTAATCATTCACCCCGTGAGGACTTCTGTAATGTAAGAACAGCGATGTGCTTAAGGCATTTTAACTGGGAATTTTGTGATCAACATATGATGAGACACACAATGAGCCTGGCACAAATTCGGAACATAAAGACGAATGGCAATTGAGATTGTTGCTCGTTTCGATCGACACTCGCTGGAAACGGGCTGCATGATACATCTGCTCAGTGTCGAATAAGAGTTAATTATGCATCTCGTCTCTTGCATATGGGTACATAAACTGGCCTCAACTTCTTGGTAAAAGACAACATCTCAAGAGTCACTCGTGAGTCAACGAGGTCAATTCCGGTTAGGTTGTCCTCGGAGATATTCAACGGCGAAGAAAGACACCACCAGTACACTAAAGTTCTAGCTCGACATGCTACTCAGTGCGTGATCTGTATCTTCAGTTCTTAGGTCTCACAAGCTCTGGAGATCATCACAGCAAAGTAAGAACAGTTCTTGAGGCTCGGAAAGTGACGTGAGCACCAGCAAGTAAGAAAGCTTGAATTACTACAGAGCTAAAAAGCGGAGTCAAAGGCTAAGTTAAGCGGAGTCGATCTTGATCCGCGAGTCCCTTGGATCGTGTTACCAACGGGTCTATCCTAGTCCTAGTAAGCAAGGTCACGAGGGGAGTTGGGTCGGTTGAGCTACGACACACGATGACGCGAAATTCAACAAAGAAATCCTCCACTGCCGAGGGCATCATCATTGGGCCTGTTGAGCGGGGTTTCCATCAATTACATGCCTAGCCATGGGCGTAGTTGACAGGCTATTATGACATAGAGTCATCTAGGTACTGAGGTAGGCATTCTCCTTCCGTATACTACAAATATTGCAGCCCTCGTATCATGAAAGAGCTCACTACAACCTTGATCCTGTTTTACTTGTTCATCCCTATCCTGCTATGATTCACCTGATGTGATCCATGAATGTTCTGATATATCAGTCTTCGGTTGGTCGGGGATACATCGGTGGGGCCGATGAAGCTTCATCTGCGTTAGCATATCGATTCCGAGTGTGGAGCGGCCAATCCGCTTTCACTGTAACTGCGTCTAACTTGGACCCAAGCCCTGTAAGTACAGGGACAATGCACACCACCAGCCATCCATCCTTTGAGATTTCCTGAGTCTGTCTGAAGGTTGAATTTGAAGTCAGGTATCGTGATGAGTGACTGTGCTCGGCAGTTTCGATCATCTCATCGAGATGACCTCGAGATGGACCTTGAGATCTGTAAGAACGATATATGAGCTAAACTGACCAGCATCTGATACTTCTCAGCTACTACCTTTCCACCAAACTGAGTCCCGTTCTTAAACTTTAGACTCCAGCTCGAGTGTGAGTGCGGGCTATTCAGTAACATCACGTCAGAGGCGCTTCCTATGCGCATCCGGTTGATGCATGCAACAGACCCAAGTCTCTCTTCTCTGCAATTCCCAGCCCCCATTGACACTCTGCATCACGAGCTTGCCGGCTTCGAAGTTACCTACATACGGAAAATAAGCAGCACTTCATCGACGATTGCCGTGAGTTGGCCTGGGCCTGACCCAATGGTCTGACGCTGGCCTCCTTCAACGGTTAAAGCTCACGGACATTCAGGAGCAATTCTGACCTATCGAATTACTCAATGGATGTCTACCTGGGTACTCCATACCTTGTCTCTAAGAAGCAGGGGTCTTCTATACTTGCTTCTTTCGAGATAATATGCCGGACAGAATAACATCTGATTTCCTTTTTTTTCAGGGTCCAATTATTGTCCGGTCTTGGTGGAGGAGATGATAGAAACCTAAGGTTTGATGGAGGGCGCGCCGTGGCCAGCTACCACAAATTCTGCACAGTACTGCAAGGTCTAGGCCCGACCTATTTTCCCCTCTCAACCTTATGACGGAGGCGAATCCTCACGATACTCCATACTGTAGATGATGAAGGTAGGTAGGATTAGCCCACCGTGACAGCAGAGTCAAGGTAACCCAAAAACATTGATTGGATGATTTGCATGTTCCTGCCAACCCGCCAGTGCCCTAACGCCCCCATTACCCCAGCCTAAACGCAAGCCTACGCAAACCGAAGCCAAAAGCCAAAGCACAAGGCCTAGCCGATCGTCAGGCAATAAAAACTTCCGACGTTATATCAAGATACCAAAATTAATTGGTCTAAAGGTGAAGCAAGATATACTAAATCTACCCAAGTATTTTAGTCACCTGGGATGGAGGTCCTGCACTTTCTTGCCTCCCTCCCCTATCTGCCCTAGCAGTTTTCCAGGCTCTCTTTTCACTGGCCTCCGCATTCATTCTGGAATTGGAAGTACCCGCTTTTTTCTAGCATTGCCTTAGGCTCCATCACCCCCAGCTTTCACATCCATAGCACCATCACCACCACGTTACTGTATCACCATTCAACATCACTTGGCCAACACCATCTTTTTAATCAAGCCCCCCCTCTTCTGCCACAAGGGAAAAGCATATCAACACTCCGATCCCCTCGTCAAATTACATCCCTTTGTCTCTTGTCTCTAGCCTAGCCTGCAGAGCAGAGCATCGTGGTCATCGTATGCTCTACGGGTCAAGTTTTCTAGCGTCGACTCCTCTACCCTACCGGGCTGCCGAGGCGACAAGAACTAAATCGCCCAGCTACCGACCCGAGCTAGTAGCTCTCCCCAGATCAACGTCGGGTCCCCGCTGCTTTCTGAGACCTCCATCAACAACACAGCTAGGTACATCACTTAGCCTACCTTACCTTACTTCCAACACATAGAGTCTGGGGCGCTCCTCAAATCGACTCACCGAGCAGCGTGCTCTGGTCCGATATTTCTTTTCTTTCTCAGGTACTCGCCTTTTTCATTTGTTCAGGTAGGTCAAGGCGCTTCCTTTTAACGCGTGGTGCTTGCGCTCCTCAAAGTTCAGCAGAGCTTCCGTCGCGGTGCTCGAGTCACCAAAATTCCCAAGCTTTCCGCAAGCAAGCTCTGGCCTGGCTCGTCACCTCGCCAAATGTATCGGTACCTTGCTCTAGGGCTTTCGCTAACGCATCATTCTCCAGGTTTGGCTGGCAAATGAACTAGGGACAGAGTCTCCTACCTCGCCTACCCCTCTCTCAAGCCAGTCCAGTCTCCCACGCCTGGTCTGAGTCCCCTGATCAGAAGATCACATCACACCTCTCAGTGTTCCATCCGGATCTCTGCGTTCTTGTCCAGGTCCCTCTCGTTCTGAGGCTCTCTCCACTTCGGGACTCTCCACAACTCTCTGCTCGCTCCACCCTCTCTACTCTACTCATCGGGCCTGTCTGTCCTGATCCCTTTTCCCATCTACCTCTTCATCATCAAGCTTTGTGTTGACTCGAGATCAATCTCCCCCTCTCAAGTCAAACAATTCGTGACGGTGCGCTTACATCTAGGACCCCCTCCCCTGCTGCGCCGCCCACCAGCTTTCCCCATTGAAAGCTCCCGCGCCACCCTAGTACCCGCAGAGGAACGGCAGTATTAGTTGGAGGTTCATACCGCCCGCGGCTCTCCCCAGCACCACTTAGAACCTGGTCTCGTGTGGTAACCGCATCTCGACACAAACTGAACACTCGGCGCATTGCATCGCACAACCCAACAGGAGTAGCAACCACGACAAGCAGCAAACGGTTCGCGACACAACACGGCACATTGCAACATTGCTCCGCGACACGCGACATACTTCCTCCTGCCAAGCTTTCCCTCTGCTTGCCTTCCTTTGTCAATATCATCACTCTCTGCAGCGCGCCGCTGTCCTCCCCCGCCTTCCGACTGCATTTCGCAAACTCTCTCCATCCTCCTCATTCGACTTGCACACCGTGTGCACGACGACGTTATTCGCGATCAACCGCTTTTCGCCTGCCTGTTCACCACACCGTCGTTGGCGCTCTCGTGGTCTTTGCAGATTGATATTTGAATTTTCGGAGACAGGTCTTCTGATCACTAACCATTTGCCACCGCCGCTCGTCTCTTTCGCCTTGTTCCCGCTCCAAGTGTAGCAGCAACCCCGCGTCAATCTCTTGGTGTCGGATTTCGCGCCTGCTTTCGAGCCTTTCACTGACAATGGGCCACGATTGAGTCTCCGTCGCTACAGCACTGGACATCTTCGTCTGCCCAAATCAGTCCCCTCAAAAAGGTCCTTTCATGACAGGGTCCCCATTCTCCTTTACTCTTATCCGACAACCTGAATCTTCTATTTGCGCCTTGGGTTAGACGCGCTTGTGTTTAGATATTCTGTCGTATTCACTCAACACTAATCAACCACTGGCTCACGCCGTAACGACTTCTGCTATCGCGATTTAACATTTGCGATAAGATCAGGGTTGCCACTTCTCAGAGCCACATCTTTCGACACTGATTGCAGCATCAGCGTTCTTTTTCTTACGTTTCGTCTGTTTTTACGACTTAGAATTTGGCACGTGTGACGACATAGTCTTTAGATATCCTTGGGATCCCATCTCTGGTAAGTCTATTTGCAGCGAATCTGGATGCTTTGATAAGCATTCTGGTTTATTTATCGAGTCTTCATTCATAGACTGGTTTGCCCTGACTCTTGTTACATTCCCCCATGTGACTGAGGTGTCGTGGGGGCTATGAGTTTCTGTTCTCAAATAATATCATTCATTGTTCATCACGAGTCCAGTCAGCTAACTAGTTATTTACAGTTTCGATTCTATTCATTCTTAAAAGACCTTTGCAGCCTACTTTTTATTTTAACCCCCAACTCTGTTTATTATCCGTCATCCGAAACACGACAGCTTGTGCTAGCCGGTTCACGTATCACAGATATAAGACTAAACCCCCCCCCCCCCGTTCACAGGACATTATCAATCAGCAGTCTTGTAGATTTTAGATTGAAAGAACCCAAACAGTGTCTTTCCTGGATGATGAGTTCTGGTCCGCTCAAGACAGGCCCGTCTTCCAGACTAGGCCAGGGATCTCATCCTACAGCCCCGGGTAACAACCAGTCACTGCTCCTCGAGAAGCTGCACGCGAGGACATCCACACCAGATTCAGAAGCTCTCGCTAGTTCAGACGACGAAGGCGAGCACCGATACGAGTCCGCAACAGCAGCATCTCATTCTGCGTCGCAACCTCCTAGACCTGTCCGACGACCTTCGTGGTTGAACGAGACTTCTCAAACCCTGGGCCGTCCTCGTAGGGGATCTATTGCTAGTAACTCAATGTCTCCGACTACTTCTCATCCTAGCACGCCCTCCGGTGAGGCCGGTGGAGCGTGGGGATCTCACTCAGCTTCATCTGTGATGGGCCGGGGATCTGGCGCACCTGGCTTTTCATGGGGTACGGCTATCTGGAACAATGAACGCAAAGATCCTCCATCGAGGCTCAGCGAGGTTTTGCCTTCTCCCACATCGACCATGCCCCCGGGCGGTGGTAACTCTTTCTTTGGCTCAGACATGCAGACATCTCCGGTCTCGCGCGATCCTGCGCCTAACTCGCAAATACCTTTTGCTATTCCGCTTCATCCTACTCCCAAAACCTACCGGTCTCAATCTTACTCTGTTGGGCAGCTGGATCCTGAGTCAACAGCCACTCCGCCTACGATGAGCTCTTCCGCCATTATAGGTCGCGCTCGCTATCCCGCGCTCCAGCATCGACCTTCTCGACCCAGCATGCTAAGCGAAATGGCCAACGACGGCTCGATGCTTGGAAAAGTCAAGGAAGTCGAGGATGACGACGATGAAAGCCCAAGCGAATCGATGCAAAGTTCGTTTCATCAATCGGATGCGAAAACAATTGAAATGCTGGCTCGTGAAAATGCTATGCTGCGCCAACAACAGCAGCAGCAACAGCAGCAACAGCAGCAAACGCAGTATAACAATGCTCGAATTCGACCCCGCGCAGTCACTGGCTCCTCCTATCCCGCAAACGGCTACCCAATAAGGGACACCGTTCCCGAGGAATCTGATTATGCTATTGATGAGCTTGATGAAGCCAACGAGTCTGGCGATATGTTGGCCAAACGGGCGCTGAGCAGGCGCATGAGCGAGTACGGAGCGGGGTCATTACGCTCTCCGTTTGAGAACAATCGCAAACCTGAAAACGCCAACCTCAAGAAAGCGCTCTGGTCAAGCTCCCTCGGATTTAATCCTTCTGATATTTCTCAGAGTAGGCGACACTCCTTTGCAAACATGCCTACTCGCCAAGGTTCTATCAGCTCTATTCCCGACGCGGCCGCACTAGAGCCTTCTGCACTCGATATGCAGCAATCTCAGGAGTACCCCCCCGGTTACCCCGACCCTGCCGCCTTTAGTGCTTCTTCACATGGTAAGTTGGGCTCAACACTCACGTTCTTTGTTTGATCATTTGTTAACGCACGCAAACAGCAAGCCAATACTTTGGCGTTGGCGGAGGTGCCAACATCGGAAATGCCTATCAGACTGGGTTTGCCAATCAATACGGATCTCCTTACGGGTTGCCCACTGCGTATGGGAACCGCGCACCATCTCCTCATCGTAATGTTTACAGCATTGCTCAGCCTCGTCACAACCAGCTTCTTCACATTGTGTTGTTCAAGTGCGCCCGAGCTGACGTGTTCTACATTCAAGAGGGCACTGGTCTCAATGTCAAGCCAGGTGATCTGGTGATAGTCGAGGCTGATCGCGGCACTGACCTTGGAACCGTTGCTAAGGATAACGTTGAATGGCAGGCTGCTAAAGAACTCAAGGAGCACTATGCTGAAGAGCAGTACAAGTGGCTGATGATGTACTCACAAAATGCTGCCGTCGCGCAGGAGGGTTCTAGCGCAGGTCTTCTTGCCTCCTCTACCGGCCTTCAAGGAAGCGCGGTTGGAGGCATGGGACCTCCAAGCCAGCACCATGCGCAGGAGCCCAACGCTGGCGAACTTCGACCCAAGCTCATTAAACGTCTTGCCCAGAACCACGAAATCCAAGCCCTGCGGGACAAGGAAGGTCAAGAGGCGAAGGCGAAGCGTGTTTGTATGCAAAAGGTCAAAGAGCATGCTCTCAATATGGAGATTCTCGACGCCGAGTTCCAGATGTGAGTATATTTATGACTTATCAACAGGATGACTAACCTCTGCTAGGGATTGGAAGAAGTTGACCTTCTACTACTTCGCCGATTCGTACATCAACTTCAACTCTCTCGTCACCGACTTGTTCAAGATCTACAAGACTCGAATCTGGATGTCTGCTATCAACCCAGCCTCATTCGCTAGCCCAACTCTTGGCATTCAGGCTCCTAGCGGCATCGGTCCTGGAGCAGTGAACGCAAACCGTGGTGCAGGCGGTAATGACAGACGCCAGAACCAGCAGGTCCAAGAGTCTCACCAAGCCTCTGCTTTTCCCGGTGGAGCCAGAGATGGCCGCGGATTCCGCCCTGCTCCAACTTTCAGCCAGCCGTTTGGCAATGAGGGCCGCCTCGCGCAGCCATCTGGATACCCTCCTTCCAACTACCCTTACGGGCAGTTCGCCAACCCTTACAGCAATCCTCGCAGCAATGTTGGCTACGGTGCTAGTTCTGGCGCTATGCCGGGCGCTATGGAGGGCTATCCCGTTGGAGTTCCCCAGCTTGGAGAATACACGTCGATGCGCCAGCGGTTCCCAAACCCACAGTCTGGTCCCAGCCCGGCACCTCACTCTCAAGCCACTTCACCTCTGGCTCCTCAGAATGACTGGGTTGGATCTTTCCAGGGCTTGTCTCTCAACACTCATTAATGTGTGTTATCACATACGTTTGGCGACCATGAGAAGCTTATCTCAGTACACTCGTTTGCATTCAAGCAGGCACAGCAGACTTCGTTCCAAGAAAGAGAACCTGCTGGCATTTGTTGATTGAGTCGACGACGGACTGACATATACAGAACCAGCCCTCGTTGGGCTTGGGGTGCGGTTATGTGATTGTGTGATTTCATCTTTTTTCGTTTTCCATTCCTTTATAATGATTCGTCGTTTCGTTTACATCTTCTTTGGCGTTAATCGGCAATTCTCCATTGATACTTGAGTATTCAGAGATTGTTCAATAGCTGCTTTTCGAATTCCATATCGCCAACGCTTTGTTCAGGGTCCATGATCCAACGGCCGATTTCACGACAACGGGGAGTAGGGAGGGAAGACAAGATGACATTCGACGGCATGGAATTTTCTTTTACAGGTTGAGATTATAGACAGAAAGACCCAAGGACTTCGCATCTAACACTGTAACTAATACGCAGTCAAAAAAGGGGCACATTCGGGAGATATAACCGGAATCATGTATGACAAAGACTTGATTTACTCATTTGCTTATTCGTGCGGGCAAATGTGTTTGTTTTTAAGGGGTTGTTTGGCTCAATGCACGAAAATGAGATTATGTGATAGATTAAATTCGAGCTCAGGGTTTGCTTATACGTTATCTAAACGTGAAATGAAGTGAGGCCAAAGATTCATGCAATAACACTTGGAGAATACCTTTTATTGGTGGTTGAGGCAGATCCAGATTCTTGCCATATTGAGAAGCACCCAAAGCGCCTTCCCACTCTTGCAACAACGATTTCACCTTCCTCTTCACGTATGCTCAGATGCCCACTAACTTCCTTGGCTCTTAGCCAGAGAAGACGACTCTGAGTGAACCAAACCTTTTGAGCGTTCATTCCATCCACCTTGTCACCTCTTAAAAGAGACACTCCATCATCATACCATGCCCCCGCGAGCACGGAAGAGAAGAGCATCTGCTACGGGTGAGTTGCGATACAATCTCGACTTCGCCTACAGAAGCTAAAAGTACATGAGAGAGCAACGGTACCGAAGATGCACTCCCCAGGATGACAACGAGGGCTCCAAGGAAATCAGGTGCGAGGGGGGCAAATCAACGCAGAGGCAAGAATTTCATGCGCGCAACGAACGCTTCTTCCAACAAGAGGCGAAAGGTTTTCTCTGTTGAAGCCAAGAGCCGGATCAAGAAACACGGTGCCGACTTTGCAAAGTTCATCGATAAGGAGACTCATACACGGATGTATGTAGCTTCCGGCACTTCGTTCGATCTAATTTTCTAAAACCAGCAGTCCTCAAATTGGCGTCGACATATTGAAGAAAGATATCTCTCCAGATCTTGCACCTGTTCTTCCCTGGATTGGTTCTTCGTCGGCTCTCCAGAGACGAAGCACCCAAACTTACCCAAAGATGATTCTTAAAGCACTCGACAATTTACAGAGTGATGTTAGGACTTACGAAGGCCTAGCCAAACAAGACAACAAGATCCGAGCGCCTAACTGGATGCGCTGGCAACAAGATATCAAAGACCTGGAGGATGTGAGCAAGCACGGTCTTGCCATGGCTTCAAAGATGATTAATCATTTCATTATGCCTGATTCACACGAACTTCCCCACAAGCCTTCTGAGGGCGCCGGCGGAGTAGAGCATGTAGCGTGGGATCTGATTGAGGAGGGTCTACCAAAGATGCCTGATGATATATGGGGAAAGATTGCACAGGGTCATCTGAAGGCTTTTACTGGGGTTTTGAAAGTGCTATCAGCTGAAGTTGAAGGATGATATAATGGCATTGATAGTCAATTGTGATGGCTTGGAAGAGATCGTATGAATACCTTAGTTGGCTCTGGAAGCACAGCACCAAAGACATGAACGAATTGAGTAGTATAACAGATACACAGTTTATGAAGACGGCACTGTCTTTCATGAAGTCCTTCTCGGGGGGAGAAATACACGGCGCTTGACGAGTTTAGCTTACACCAAAATTCGCTAGCGACCCACCGATCCCGTCTGACCCCTAGGTCCTACATAGTACAGTGCCAATTCCGATGACTTATCACTGCCAAATCTTTGCGAGACACGTGACCATGCACAGACCACGTCGAGGGCTGCGAATGGAAAGTGTGAGGGCTAGCTCATCGCTTAACCCACAGGCCACAATTTTCCCACGGAAAGTTGGATATCGGGGGTTCTTTCTCTTTTCTGAAAATCTTCGACCTCCTACTAACCACCAGGACCTCGACCAAGCCGGTATGTGAAAATCCCCCTCCTCGAGAATTTTCTTCTTCTTCTCTTGCAAGCCTTTGTTTTTTTTTTTCTCTATTCTTCTCTCGCTAACCTCTATCGTCTCTGCGATAAACAGCCAAGATGGGTGCCCTCAAGTACGTCGAAGAGCTTCAGAAGAAGAAGCAGTCGGATGTCGTTGCCTTCCTCCTCCGAGTTCGCTGCTGGGAAGTACGTTAAACCACCAAAAACATGCACAAGCACAAACATCAATTCCCCATGTGGACGGCGGATTCAACCTGTTCTCGCTCTCTTTGTTCTCCTCTCGACTAGAATTGTCCGAAGCGGTTCGAATTTTTCGTGCGAGTTTTGAATACTCCGCACTGGGAAGAAAATTCTCAACGACGAAATCAACACACAAACTGTGTACGCTTGGACATTGACGAGAGAGAACTCGAGACGAAGCAGGCTGTTTATTAACCGCCGTCTGTGCTATACACTCGTTGAACATTTGCTGAGAGTGCATCAATATAGCTCCGTCAATTGAACGTCATCCACCGCGCCTCTCGCCCCTCCCGTCTGGACAAGGCTCGCCGTCTCGGATACAAGGCCAAGCAGGGCTATGTTATCTACCGTGTCCGTGTCCGCCGTGGTGGCCGCAAGCGCCCTGCTCCCAAGGGTGCCACCTATGGTAGGTTTTTTGCTCGATTGAGAACAGAGGGATGTCAGTATCTAACACAATCCGGATAGGCAAGCCCACCAACCAAGGTATCAACCAGCTGAAGTACCAGCGATCCCTCAAGGCTACCGCTGAGGAGCGTGTCGGCCGCCGATGCGCTAACCTCCGAGTCCTCAACTCCTACTGGATCAACCAGGACTCTACCTACAAGTACTACGAGGTCATCCTCGTCGACCCTCAGCACAAGGCCATCCGCATCGACCCCCGCATCAACTGGATCGTCAACCCCGTCCACAAGCACCGCGAGTCTCGTGGTCTCACCGCCACCGGCAAGAAGTCTCGTGGTCTCAACAAGGGCCACCGCTACAACAAGACCCAGGCTGGCCGCAGAAAGACCTGGAAGCGCCACAACACCCTGTCCCTGTGGCGATACCGATAAACGGCTCGCCCCCTGCTTCGGGAGGAGCTGGCTTTATTATTCGCAACACGGCTGTTCGGTTGTACATGCGATTTGGGAGGGTCTGGTTTTGGCACTGCATGCTTGGACTCTGGGGAGTCGGGAACCTTGTTTGGTAGCACAAAAATGGAATCAAAAGCAATTCCAATTTCATGATCAAGATTAAGAATATGGTTTCCCGAACTTTGCCTACCGATTTGTGATTGATGCTGTGCCGTGATTCCTGAGAGATGTTTACAAGCCAATGCGTCTACGAAATGTTGGCTGAAGTGTTCAGTAAAAGCATTGACACTTTCAGGGCTGTTTTGCTATCAAAAGTTTGAGCATTCGACTGCCTTTCATGTGTTGGAAACCCTGTTTGCTCGTGAAGTTTCTGAGCTCCCTTGGCAAAGTTTTGATTCTCAAGCCTAGGTAGGTAGTGCTGTACTGAAGTGCTACTGAATTAAATCTAGACCAGTAAATTTGCAGTCTTTTCAGTGGGCTCTGCTCACTAGGTATGATGTGGCGTTGACATTGTGGCTTGTCAAGTCAATCCAATTAAGCGCGTCATGTATGTAAGCGCGTCTATCTCATTCACTTAACGCGTGAAGTGCAACCTCAACTAGGTATCTCGAGAGAAATCAACTGAACCAGAGAAAAACAGAGAACAAAAGTGTTTGTAAGGGCAAGGACTTGTTGCTGCCATAGGGTTTGACTTTGGATCTACAAGACAGAGATATACACTTTTGCGGTCAACACCAAGCCAACCCCTTCTTTCACTTCTTCACACTCACTCACTTACACCCTCACTTTAACTTCTCTCTCACTCACAACCATCCATGTCTACTCAGCCGTCCCCATGACAGACCTCCTCCAAATCCTACCCTCCTTTCCTCTCCGCCCTTTTGCAGCTCTAATACCAACAATTGAGCAACAGGCTCTCACAACAACAGATCTTCTCACCCTTCATCCCGCAGACATAGCAAAGCAGACACGCCTCCCTATCCTCGATCTCAAGCGTCTCATAGCTGCTATACAAGCGTCTCTCTCTGACGATCTCAGCCCACAGCAGCCTCTGCTTCAGCCGGCTGAAGAACCCAACGTCATCAGTACTCTTGACGAGGGTCTGGATGCTGCGTTAGGAGGTGGCGTGCCTGTTGGTGTGATAACGGAAATCACTGGTGAGAGCGGTGCTGGAAAGACACAAGCTCTTCTATCACTATGCCTAGCTGTCCAACTTCCTCCGCCTCATGGGCTGGGCCGTGAAGCTCTCTACATCTCAACTGAGGCAGCTCTCGCCACAAGCCGTCTTGCCCAGATGCTCAACTCAAACCCCATTCTACAGCAATACGATGACCCTGAAACTCGCCCTTCACTTGATGCTATCCGCAGCGCAGTCACGCCTGATCTAGAGACACAAGATCACATCCTCGACTTCCAAGTCCCTGTTCTTCTGTCCCGTCAAAACATTGGCCTCATCATTCTCGACTCAGTAGCAGCCAACTACCGTGCTGAGTTCGAACGGCAGGGTTCTCACGGCTCTAACATGGCCGCTCGAAGTGCTGAACTCGTTCGTCTCGGTGCTCTTCTCCGCGATCTAGCTCGACGCCACAATCTCGCTGTTGTTGTAGCCAACCAGGTCGCTGATCGATTCGCATCCAGCTCTACACCACGGCATGCGCCTCCTAGAAGCAGTGGCGTCGCCTATGAGAGTCCCCTCGCTTCCAGGAGTATGCCTCCTCCTTCATCTACGAACCTCCCTGGCACGCCCTCCTCGTCATTACCCTTTGCCTTACAAGACCCCGATGGTCCTCCGCCTCCACCCGCCCTAATGCTTGATCATCAACAGCGTTGGTTCACAGGCTGGGGTGATGATCCCCACGCTTCTTATTCACTCAAGACCCCAAGTTTGGGCCTGGTGTGGTCAACGCAGATTGCTTGTCGTATTGCACTCTTCAAGCGTCCTGTCTATGGCCGTATAAGACAGGCTGCCCCAGTAACAGCAGAGGATGACTCTGACTTGGCAGCACCCACACTCAGAGGGTGGCGAAGATGGATGAAAGTTGTGTTTGCGCCTCATGCGCCTCCGACGGGTCAGGGCTTGGACGGGGCGGTCGAGTTCGAAGTTACTATGGGAGGATTAAAATCAATTAAGATCCAAAGGGCCAAAAAGCAATAACGAGTGTGGAAGCAAGAGCGTATATAAAGTTGTGTATCGGCCACTGGCAAAAGTTGTATTATCAGAGTCACCACAGGCTAAGACTCAATGTAGATATGCTCATAGATAGAAACTTGAAGCAACCATAATAATACCTCTAGACTACCTAACCGCCTCGTAAACGACTATGCTATATTTCAAGTATACAAGTTCCAAAACTCCATTCTATGCATATCCATCATGTAACCCTAATTATCTGGGGTGGGGGAACTCGTCATCCATCTGGAGTCGCACTCCGACATTCATGCTGATGAGCTCCTGTACAAGCAGCTTCGCTGCATACGGCATCGTCATCTTGGTAACCTCCCTTGTACTCTTGCATGTGTGACAGTAACCCTTGTATCCGAACAAACCACACTGTTGGCAAATATCAATCTCGGTACCATCCGAGCTGATCATGAGTCGCTCCAGCAGAAGCTGTGAAGCACCGTAGGCGATCAAGCAATCACGTTCCATTTCTCCCAGGCGTAGACCACCGTCTCGTGAGCGACCTTCTGTAGGTTGACGAGTGAGGATGGCTCGGGGACCTCGGGATCGAGAGTGCATCTTGTCTTGCACCATGTGCTTGAGTCGCTGGTAGTAGATAGGTCCGTTGAAGACGTATGCCTCCAGTGGCTCTCCAGTAATACCCGACGTGAAGTAGTCCTTGCCCTCCCATGAGAAACCATGGTCTACAAGCACCTGACTCATCTCTTCCAACGGATGAGAACGGAAAGCATCTCCAAAGCCATAGTCAGGACGACCGTGGACGATAGAAGCCTTGCCCGTTAGACACTCGAGTAGCTTGCCGACTGTCATTCGGGAAGGGAAACCGTGGGGGTTCATGATAATGTCGGGGCTTAGTCCACTGTCAGAGAAAGGCAAGTCCTCTTGCTCAACAATAATACCAACGACACCCTTCTGGCCGTGACGAGACGAGAACTTGTCACCCAACTCGGGGCGTCGAGTCTGTCTTGTCTGAACCTTGATTACTGTGGTATCCTTCTCCGTTTGAGAAATCATGACCTTGTCGATATATGCAGGATCTGCGATCCGGTATGAAACTGATGAGTCGCGGAACTCAGCAGGTCCACGGTCCAGTCCGATGCCAGTGCTTGTCTGGTCAAGTGGTGTCTCCTTCTTGACCATGGCCTCGCCGCTGTTTACCTTATAACCAACAATGGCAAGGCCATCGTCATCCAAGGCCTCGTGCTTAGCGATCCGGCGCTTAATCTTGCCATCGCCCTCATTCTCGGGGTCTCCGATACGTTCTCTACGTCCATTGGGGTACTTCTGCAGTTCCGTCGTGTACTTTCTGAAAACCTGACAACGGCCGAATCCTCTGTCGATCGATGCTTTGTTCAGAACCAAAGCATCTTCAATATCGTATCCTGAGTATGACATAACAACCACGGTGGCGTTTTGACCTGCAGGAAGTTTGTCGTAACCGATAAGTTGAATGGTCTTTGAAATAACCATGGGCCGTTGGGGGTATACAAGTGTGTAGAGAAGAGTATCAATACGGTTGAACTGGTTATATGCGATTGCACCAATGGCTTGTTTACCCATAGCACATTGGTAAGTGTTACGAGGAGATTGGTTGTGGTGGGGGAAAGGAATCAATCCTGCGACAGCTCCCAGGACTGTAAAGGGTTCGATTTCCAAGTGAGTGGTACTCTGTGTCACTTGGTCCTCATAAATTGTGATGAGGGCATCGTTCTCCTCATTGACATCGAGATACTCAACGATTCCGCGGTTCAGAAAGTCGTCGAAGGTCGCTTTGCCCATCTGAAGCAATCGCAGATGCTCAGGCTTGAGCTTCTGCTTACCATTCTTAACGATGATATAAGGTCGACAAATGCGGCCTTCATCGGTGGCAATATGAACGGCGTTGAAGTGCGTGTTGATGTTGATGCCGACAAAAGGGGAGATCCAACCTCTCCTTCGCATAGTTCTAAACTTTTGCGCAAATCGTTTCGGGTATCGAGTTAATGCGAACGGGGTACCGTTGATATGAATGATGTAGCTTCCTTCACGGTGCATCTCAGCACCCGAGAAATTGCGGATAGGTTCAACACCAGCATCTAGTGTAAAGATCCACCTTTTGACAGGCTCTTCGTCAACGTTGGTAGTAATATGGGTCATCAAAGCCAAGTTCTTCACCAGACCACAGGCTTCACCTTCAGGTGTATCTGACGTACAAAGCATGCCCCACTGCGATGGTTGAAGTGCACGAGGACCAGACACCTTTCGGGTCTTTTCGAACTGACTGCTTATTCTGGTCATCATACCAAGAGCGGCGATGTAACTTAGCCGACTGAGAACGTGGGTGACTCCTGCTCGGTTCATATTAAAACGTTTGACAGTCCAATTTCCAGTCTGAATGGCTCGGTTGATTCCATATCCAATGTTGTTGGCGTGGTTGCTAATCATATGAACCGCATCGAGAGGAACTGCCCTGTTGTTTTTCTTCAGGAACTTGTCGATCGACATCTTGACTCCAGATGTGAACTGCTTGAATAAATCTTCAAACAAAAGTGAGAGAAGTTGACCAGCCAGCTCAAGTCGTTTGTTTCCCACGAAATCTCTGTCATCAACCAACTTGGGGTTGTGGGCGGCAATGAGAACCCTTCGAGTCATCTGAGCTACATATATGGCCTTAGGGTAGAAATCCAGTCCCTCAATCGGCACATGGGCAATGACCAGGTTGGCCAAGGCATCGAGGCCTTCTTCGACGTGGTTACGGCGCACTTGAGGACCGAATGTGCCTCTGCGGGAACCCATCTTGACCTTTGCTCCGATATACTCCAGCGCTTGGTGCTGGGTGAAAACGCCCGCCTTTGTCGCCTCATCAAAGTTTACCAGAAATTCATCTTGGTATCTTCCATCTGATCCAGCAACAAGCTGCATGATTTCCATATCCGACAATCCTCCCAGAGCCTTCAGGATTATTACGATCGGAATACCTTCCACCAGTACATTGTGTGTGAGGAGGATTCTGTCCTTCTTCAGAGTAACGTACGTCTTCGACTTTCGTTCGTGTGTAGAACTGGTGACCGATGCTGAAATAATGTTGTTCTTCTCGTCGGCTTCAACAATGATACGGTTCTTGCTCAGTTGCTCCTGAATCAAAATGACCTTCTCGGTGCCACCAATAATAAAGTAACCGCCAGGGTCAAGTGGGCATTCGTTCATCTCCTCCATCTGGGTATTGTTGGCTCCGGCGAGACGACACTTGGAGCTCTTGAGCATGACTGGCATGCGTCCAAGAGGCACATTCTTTCGCACGATTCGCTGCTTGTCTCGGATGTATTGTATATCGACAAAAATTGGCGCGGCGTATGTCATGTCTCGAAGGCGGCACTCCATGGGAGTCACTTCACTATGTGACTTGTTGTCTGTCCAATCTTGACGTCGAGGACTGTCTACTCGAATGTCTGTGAACCTGGAAAGTAATGTTAGCATGGCTCAATTAATTGACATCCCAGCACCTACTCTAGCCAAAAGTTGCTGTCTACTTCGCTACGAATGGTTCGATTGGCGCGTACGATATCCTTGATCTCCTGCTCCACGAAGAAGTTGTAGGAGTCGATGTGCCTAAATCTAGTTAGAACCGGTGAAGTACAATCGCAAGCTCTGCGCGCTTTATCCGGAAACATACTGTTTGACAAGACCTATAAATCAGTTAGCAAGAAGGCTCACCGGGCTGATCGACATCCTTACCCTTGACTTTCAAGAAGGCTGGCAGAAGCTGGAACTTGTCCTCCTTTGTGGAAATAGGATCCGTGAGCTTCTTGCCATTGTAGAATGGCTCCAGGAGAGCCTCGAAGCCATCGTCGACCGTAGGCATCTTGAATGTCACCTAAGAGCGCACATCTAAAAAGGATGGTTTTTGGGTGTGTGTTTGCGCTGACTACTTTTTTTCTGCGGCAGCTTGCGATAGCTTCGCAAAAAGTTCTTGCCCCGCGGTCATAGGTGGAGCCGGCTTGATCGGGCGCGCCACGGTGGGGGACGAGAGTTTGGTGATACGTATCACGTGATAGACTTCAGCTTGTATAAACGTTAACGTTGAAACGCCTTGGACTTTACTATATACCTTAAAATAGGCATTCTATTAAGAGTATCGATCTCTAGATTGTGTATCATCCTTCTTAGAACTTTGAAATATTCTTCAGAAATTAGCAACATTGCCAACCTTACTCACTAATCCGATCGTTATGGTTCTTGATCTGGCCTACCCTATGCTCTGATGCTCGATTTCCATTTCTCAAGGCAATAGAACGATGCTTTCTGAGTTTAAGTCATAGTCGCATTAACAACTAGTATAGTATCGAGGTTATTGGTTTGGTTATGGTTGATATTCTGAGTAAGTTATGACTGCATGTTTATAAATATTGACAAATGACTTGTAAATCTGATTGAAAGCACAAGCGATGTAATGATCGCACCTATGTCTAAGGAAGCGTCAATTTGGCTCACAAAATAGCATTCTGTTAAGCGACGATTTTGTGAATATAACTATATAATTGTAGCCATGGCGAATACTTGACAATTCAGCAGTTAGCCTCCATCTGAGAAGCCAGGGAATTCTTCAGTAGTGATAGCATCTAGCTTAGACTCGCAGAAGCCCGTCAAGTGTAAAACTGCACATTATCACCAATAGAAGCAAAAAAAAAAAAAGGGGGGGGGGGTTTAATTCCATTTAACTATTAGGTCGAAAACTAGAATGGCCATACAAAGAAGTGGACGCTCAAACGCAACAGTAGTTCTGTCAAACAGATAGAAGAAAGATATAAAATTGGATGCCAACGCCATTTCTACAATTAATCCCTCCTAAGGCAATAATCGGACACGAGTGCGAATAAAAAAGAACAATTAATCTTCATCGCTATGGCTGTTGCCATTTTTCAACTCTCAGCATTCAGACTTTACTCAACACAAGTTGCTCAGAGACATGGCCTCGGGATTGTCTGTACAACATCACACCCCCGCATGAGCATGTATACATACCCACGCAGGTAACCCTCTGCAAGTTGTCTATCTGTTCATGTCTAGCATCGATGTGTATCACTGGGGTCTTTGACGGGCATTTTCTAAAGTGAGGAGACCACTCAGTGGCCCATGAAAGCTAGCTCACCTGGCTCATGTGCTGCGATCGTAGCGGGATGAAGCAAAGACATGATTCTTGGCGCTGGTAATTAGCCCCCTAGTGTGAGTTGATCGGACCCTGACTTCGAGTCGCGACGTAGTAGGGTGGGACGGCAACCTGACTAGCTCGATGGACCACTTGTAGCGGCAGGCTGTAAAAGTCGGTGAAGGGATTGAGTCTTTTTGAAAGTGAGGAGAAAGTTGAGCGGGCACCAGCCAGAGGGACATGCAGAGGAAGCAGGTGGTGGATCTCGACGTGCTCCGTCAAGCTGTTAGTGAAGAATGTGTATGTACTGCCATACTCAAGCCCATCGATGATGCCTTCAAGAGACAATGCTTCAGGTTATCTAGACTGAGAGACTTGGTAAGATGGTTCAACGCCAGAGTAGTCACTGTCATAGCTCCCCAGCACGACCCGAGTCATCGGTTGTATCGGTTTGGGGCTATAAGATGGTCGATATGGCAAACGAAGTTATTCGCAGTTGAGTGGGAACGGTTCCTGATAAAGACGTTCCAAGACGTCGCAACTTTATCAGTCGCAACTATAACCCATCGGCAGTGGCTCAACTACCTAGTGGTTCCCCATGTGCAACAGCGCTGCTCAGGGTGGATTTTGTACCGACCAAGCCGAGGGCCTTTGTGACCCCCATGGCCTCTCTGTGATTTATTCAGAACCGTTGATGCTGATTGGCTTCGGTGGCATCATATCCCAAGGCGCTACTGCGCGAGGTCAAAGGGAAGCATGACGCAAGTTGCACCACGGACCAAGGCCATGACTGTCTAACGATCGGTTCCTGGTCAGGCTCCATCAACTCGTAACGATACGAAATCCATCATTTGTATCCCATGGTCAGCCACCGCGATTTCCGTTTTATTGGCCTCTTATTAGCAATGCCAGTCAGAGGTGCGAATCAGCTCAAAGTCCAAGAAGCGCCAGGTGGAGGATTTATTGGAGGCGGTGAACGAAATTAGGCTATGGATCGTCATGTGTCAACTGTCTGTGGCGGATGGCTGACGGCTATAGATGCTGTCGAAATAGAGTGGCAATATGAGGCCCGACTCAATATTGACAGCTTGTGCTGTAACGGACCTGTCAGCTTGATACAAGCAAAGATCCCATGCCAGGGCGTTCCTGGTCGATACATCAAGGGCAATCTGGGGACATGTTAGTTTGGCTTTGTTCAGGATGGGACGGGTTTTGGGTGACGTGCAGGAAGGATAGAAACACCAACCAATCGGTGCAGCATATCGGAGTGACGGGGATGTGCGCTTGGTCCATGTCTTGTGTGCCTCTTTGAGACTGGGGGGCTTCGAGATATCAATCATTGTCCATTCACGAGAAGAGGTTTTGGTAGGTTGACACGATTGAGGCAAGTTTCTTTCAACTGACATCCAGAGACTCTGCGTGCTTTGGTCTCTAATCTCTTCCACGTTGCAGGCTCCTGAATGTCTCTCTGTGAGTGACTCCCTACTGACTCTTCAAAGTCTGGGAGAGGTTGAGAAGGAATTCCAGGAAAGGTTAGACTCTTGTTACGAACCATTCAAATCCTGATCCTGGTAGATGCAGAGGTTGAAGCTTACTGTCGCAGGAGGGGAAACTGAGTGCATGATCCAATAGCAGCCTCAACTAGACACGCATCTCTCCTCCTCACCCTGCAGACTCATGCTTGTCTCACAATTCGTAGTGTGAATCTGTAGAGTAGCGTGGAATGTCGACGAGTTACCGTCTAGTGCAACATATACATACACAGGCCAGGAGGGATAAATACTCCGATAAATGCTCGCAGGTTGAGAGACACTCACGATGGCCGCAGTGGAGGGTTTTCACCATTGTAATAAGCTAACGTGCCGCTGCCAGGGACCTTGACAAGCCATGATGCACAATCCTTGCAACCCTCCATGCTCATGTCAACCTGTGCTCCAATGCACGATTAGATCCGAGGCCGTTATGGCCAAGGCCCGATACAATGTGTATAAATCGGCCCCAATCTCTTCTACGAACATGACTCAACTATAATCTGTTTTGTGTATAAATATCAGGCTGTCTCAGCTGACATGATTGTCTCAACATACGATGCATCCCTCGGCACATATTCAAGCATTGTACAACACCCTGCTGCTCATGCCATAGCCCACCTGTAAAGGCGTTCGGACGAGAAGAGCCCGAGGCGTATTCAACCATCCGCAACAGCGACTATTACGCTACTGGATCCAGACAAGCTTGAATTACTGATCTTTTATATGCAAATTTATAAGCACAAATGAACCCTTCTTCACACTCACTTGCTTCTGGAATAAAGCCGACAGACCAATTGGACTCGGCCGTCACTAGTTGATGTGCCTAGCCGTTGGAAGAAGTGGACATATCCATCCGCTATCCCTCCCTCCCGTCCCCTGGAGATTTTGCTTTTCTGTTCTGATGGTGCCTGACTTGGGTCCCACTGATGGTCTCGTTAGTGGTTTCTTGGGCTCTGATGGACCAGCCGCAGTTCTTGAAAAAGTTTCACGTGAGGGAGGTGTCTTGCGTGCGTGCGTGTATGTCATGTATGTAAGTTACCCGCCTGGTCTAACAAACTCCAGTACGACGCTGGCATCTTGATTCCCAGGATAGAGGTAAGCCGAGGTGTATATGGAGATCTGGATCAGAACAATCAGCCTCACTCTTGAGTAAGACAACCCCTGATAGAACATGATTTCTTGCCTCTTCCGTATATCATCAAATGTATGTGTGGTGGCTTGTATGTAACCACAAGTATATAATTTATAAACAAATACTCGGTGTTAAATATGAGAAACTTTAGGTCCCAAACAATGCAAACCTTGTATATATCCCTGCTGCTCTTTGCTGAATTCATCCTTGACCTGTAACCAAACCCTGCGACTTGCCTTTACTGTCCGTGAGGCCCTGTCTCGTGCCCACATACACGCGCCGACCTCTAAGCCGAGCGCCAAACACCCGCGTTAGGCCAATCTTTTAGGTTCCCATTATCAACTGGATACTCCGTACTTGACCTATTTTTCTTCTCCTCTGATCACTCACTCTCACGTCAACCTCGACTAGGTATCTATCTACTGATCGCAACTCGGTTCCTCTCCTCCAAACCAGCTTGTCGCTCCTGGCTTCCAGGGCGCGCTGTGTGAGAGAAAAGCCTGTAACTAGATCATCGATTGTATCACCACCAAAGACGCGTGCCAAGTATTTATTGTACTATTGATTGTGCATTGATTGCCATTTCAAATCCAGGTTGGTTCGCTTTTTTTTGTCTAAGGTAGTCTGTCTCTGTCTCTGGTTCGTCAAAGCAGGCACCTACCTCTCAGAAGGAAGGAACCTACACCTCCATCTCTCCACTCCTGTCACTCATTTGCTCTCCTACCTACCCTCTCTCAAAGACACCCGTCAGCTTCAAGGCGTGTTGTCTGTAATACCACAATCGTTGTTATATCATCTTGTTACTCTGTCCTGTTCCGGTCTGTCCTGTCGGGTTCTATCGCCCCGTCTTCAGCCAAAGGTACCGAGCATAGCGCGGCGGACACGAAATTCGCAACCCGACATCCCGCACCGCACCACGAATCACCCACCGCCGCCGGCGACATAGTGCAATATCCCCTATCCATACTTATTTCACTTTGGTAGAAAGATATCCATTCACATCGCGGCGCGGCACGCCAACTTGGTATAGATCGCGCGCCCATGCTACCTTAATTCCGACAAGACGGCCAAACAAACAACTACTCCCCGCTTGTTCTTGCGATGGTTATTTGCTTTCAGAATATAGAAGACGGACGGAACTGTGACAGACAGAGTATGAAGATTATAATCCCCTGCTGCCCTTCCTCTCTTTCCTGGTCTTGATCATTCCTACAAATGTTGTCATCCCACGTTTCATACCACATCCTAGTTGCACCATTCCAAATTCAACACTTCAACTCCAAGCTCTGTCTCTGCCTCCTTGTTCACGACATCGTTGTGGCATTTGTGGCTTGAAGCTCTATCATCACTCTCCAGCAAGTCTTCCCCGTCTATACTCTCCATATCCTGAGCTCCTATGGGTCCTGATGGATTCTGTGTACTGTACTGTTCGCCTTCAATCCCAGCTGCCTATGATCACACTGCCTCAAGCACACAGGCCGGCTGCTCCAAGTCTAGTCTGAGGTGTACCGAACTCACCAACACCCCTGTGTTGTTGCTTCAGGAAGCCAGCCCCAAAAGACACCCCCCATTCTCAGGGCCTTACCCACACTGACCACGTCCACCCCGCCTCTCAACAACGTTCCATCCACTACCTACCTAACCTACTTTACTACCTCGTCTCTTTTGCCTTTTCTCTGCTTCATCCTACAACTTATCGTCTATACAAACGCGGCAACTGATGCTCATCTGTTTCTTTCATGTCTTTAGTATTATAGGCTGAGACCGCTGGCCAATTCGGCGTGTACTATCTTTATCCTGTATCTATTAGTCCATCATGGATGAACTACGCTTTCGCTCCCAGCAGTCCCCGCGGGGCAACGACCCGTCTATGCATTCGTTTGTCTCACCTACTCGAAATGCCTCCAGGATGCCTGCCCCCCAGGTCAACCCTCATGCCGGCGCCCATGACCATCGATCTGGCCTGCCTCGCCGCTTCACCACCGATTCTGGTCGAGTCCCGACACTTTCCTCCCTGGGTGCTCAACGGGTGCCCGAACCCTCGCAGGACTATAATGTGAGTAATCAACACATGACGAATCTGTCGCTTGCTTGGAACCCAACAGGCCTTCGGGTGGCATGGTTTCGTGATGGATTGCGAAAGTTGCCAATCCCTCTAATAACAGCAAGTACTGACATGTGTGATGGCAGGCAATGCACAAGGTGCAATTGGTACGTTCTGATGCTCGTATTTCCCCCCCGGGTTTGCCTCCGAAATTCCCGATTTGTTCAAGTCGGACCTGAGCATTCGAATCCGAAACGATGCGACATCAACGAAATCAAGATACGGCCGTTAACTAATGATAGACTCAGATCGAGAAGAAAAAGATGGAATATGAACGAATCCGGGAGCAACGGCGGAGGTTTGAGCTCGAGATGCAAAAGCTGGATCAACAACAAAGACGAGAGGCTTTGGAACTTGCTCAGATGGAGGAGGAAGTTGGTAGAATGGGCGGCCATCAGTCCGAGCCCACAACTCCCCCCGAATACCGAGATAACTCTGGATTCCCTACGTTTTTATCACGACCGAGCCGATACTCTATGTCTAGCTTGACCTCTCCCCCAGGTCTATTCAACCGCCCTGTCAGATCCGGATCGCAACTCGCATCTCCCCAATCCGGTATCAGACAGGCACGCTTTGGATTTGAGGATACTACGACCCAGATGCCTTCTCGTTCTGTGCCAACTACGCGAAGGAACAGTGATGATGAGAAGGAGGAGGCTGTTCGACAAGATCCCAGCAGTCATCGCTCTGGTAATGCGTAAGTGACAGCTCCTATTGTATGTCCATGCCTTTCTATTCCCGAGCGAGCACCTCTTCAAGTGGGGGTTTGCCATTAGAGCTCTTGCAGATTCAGCTTCGGGCTTTACTGTAAATTGCCACAAAAGCAAGCAGGTTAGGCTTTTTTATTAGGTTTCCTGCCTTGGATCCTTCGCAGCGAATAATGCTGCTATTGGTGGGTGAATCTTAACTCTGAGCCAAAGCATGAGGGCTCTGATTTATATGAGGACTCTCTAGTGAGAAGGCAAAAACCTCGCAAAAATCAAACAGTGATTCACTCTCGCAACAGAAAGCTTCAAGAGGACTATATAATCCTGTATTTGAACTTCTGCTTCGGCTCCAATCAACTCAACTTCCTCAAACCACACAACTCCATCTGCGATACAAGAATCCTCATTCAACTAGCACGAACTTGTCATCATGGACAATAAAAGAAAGCTAACGACGACCTTGAACAATAGCATCAACCGATACTCGATGCCTGTGACGCGCTCACGTACGGGGATATATGACGTTGGTCTTGATCAAACAAACACTACTCGTTTTCTCTTTGGCGACGAAGAGACGAATTCGGGAGGACATAGTGGCCCTGATGCAAACTTCCCAACTCTTGTTCGTCACGACGATCAGATTGTAAGTATTTTCATGTTCTTTCATCTTGGCAACTTTTCATCTATCCATATTTCACCTCACCCCTTTAAACTGGAGCCAACTCCGCGGAGACTATATTCAGGAAGTTATTGCTGTGCTCCAACTTCTCGACTTACACCTGGGCTCCACATTTCTCCATGAGGTGCATATTCACCTCGAGCTCTCCTTGAACCACGCGCCCATTGTCTTTCAGCATTTGCTCTCTTGCATAGAACCCTCCTCCACTTTCCTGCATAAGGCCCAGTCGGTTTCCTTTCCCTACTGTTCTTCCTTTGGCGCAATAAGATCTTGAGCTCTTGGCCCTCTATCTATTCGAGCGCCCCACCGCAGAACCTATATTGTTGTACTATTGTTGCGTCGAATTCTGACCCACAACTTTACTCTCAGCTCTCAGCGTCCTCGGCCGCCTTAGATCTTGCCCTATCCCCGTCTCCTAATCCCGAGTCGACATCTTCTTCAAGAGGTTGGAGCCGTGTTGTTAACCGTCATCGCCCCCAGCAGAGTCTCTCTTCGATCAACGGAAGCTCCAACATCGTGAGCGATCTTGTTGGCCTGGCATCTCGACCTACTTCCCTCCGCCATTCTATGGATCTTAAGTATATCTCGGAAAACGCAGTCGAGACTGGTGCCATCATGTCTCCCAGTGCGACTCCCAACATGGCGACTCCCCCTAAGCTGCAGAGCTCGTTCTCTTCGAGTGATGTTCCAACGGTCAAGAGCCCTGGGACTTCGTCTTCAAAGACAAACAACCATGCACAGCAGCATTTCCACAACCACAATGCTAGCCTTGGCCGCATTCCAGCTGGCGCGGTCCATCGTGGCCACAGCCGGGAGCTCTCTTCAGAAAACCCTGCTGTTAGCCGTGAGCAGCACAACTATCCTTCAATCCAGTCTGCCCTGCAGGCCAGTGCCGCTCCCTTTGGGCCCAGTACCACAGCTGCAGTGCAACCCTCTGCTATGGTGAACCCTTCAGCTGGGGCCGCAGCCGCGAACAACAACTACAACAACAATGTGTTCTATTCTGCCAACGGGTATGGCGCTCCTCAAGGTATTCCCCAAGGCGGCATTCCCCAGGTGATGCCCCAGGGTGCCCCCCATCAGCCAGGAGGATACAATGTCAATATGCTCGCGAACAGTATGCAGCAGATGAACATGAATGGCGCCAACGGTAGCAACATGTATCAGCCTCAGAACTACAACGGCTACAACGCCGGTCCGTATAATCAGGGTAACCAGCCTCGAGATAGCCAGGCACGCGTCATTCAGCATCGCCGACAGCTTGACAATGAAGGTGAGTCTGACTCCAGAGTAGTTCCGTATCAGCACACACTGACTTGCTTTGCAGCCATGTCTCGCTACCAGAACACGCCCCTTGATTCCTTTGTGGGCAACATCTATGAGCTTTGCAAGGACCAACATGGCTGCCGTTACCTCCAGAAGAAGCTTGAGGAGCGCAACGCCGATCAGGTTCACATGATTTGGGTCGAAACCAACCAGCACGTCATTGAGCTCATGACGGACCCGTTTGGTAATTATTTGTGCCAAAAGCTCCTTGAGTTCTGCAATGACGATGAGAGGACTGTTTTGATTCAAAATGCTTCCCAGGATATGGTCCGCATTGCGCTCAACCAGCACGGCACACGCGCACTCCAGAAGATGATCGAGTATGTGAGCACCCCTCAGCAGGTCCACATCATTATTGAGGCTCTTCGCTACCGGGTTGTGGAGCTTATCCAGGACCTCAACGGCAACCATGTCATTCAGAAGTGTCTCAACAAACTTACCCCTCCTGACGCGCAGTTCATCTTTGACGCTGTCGGCGGCAGCTGTGTCGAAGTGGGCACTCACCGACACGGCTGCTGTGTTCTTCAGCGCTGTATCGACCATGCCTCTGGCGACCAGAAGCTCTGGCTTATCCAGCGAATCACTGAGCACGCACGAATCCTTGTCCAGGACCCCTTCGGCAACTACGTCGTTCAGTACATCATTGACTTGAACGAACCTCTGTTCACCGAGCCTATTGTTCTTACCTTTAAGGATTGTATCACTCAGCTGTCCCGCCATAAGTTCAGCTCCAACGTCATCGAGAAGTGCCTGCGCTGCGCCCAGCCACCTTCCAAGGATCTGATTGTGGAGGAACTACTACGCAACCAGGAGATGGAGCGCCTCCTCCGGGACTCATTCGCCAACTATGTCATTCAGACTGCTCTCGAGTATGCTACTCCTCATCAAAAGCATCGCCTTGTAGAGGCCATCCGCCCCATCCTTCCCCAGATTCGAACAACTCCCTACGGCCGTCGTATTCAAGCTAAGATCTCGGCCTTCGACAACCGTGGAAGCGCTGCCTCAAGCGGGCAAGTGACACCAGCCGACAACACCCAGGGTCAAATTCCTATGCGCGCTACTCACGCTCGAGGTATTTCTGGAGGTGCCCCTATTCTCCAGGGCAATGGTATGCCTCACAGTGGGCCTATGCCACCTATGCGCCAGAACATGCCCATCTACTCTCCCAACCCCGCCATGAATGGTCAAGTTCCCACTTCTGGGGGTCCTGTTCAGCAGCCTCAGTACGGACAGATGACTCCTGGCAATTTTGCTCCCAATGCTGCTGCCAACGGTGCAGCTAATGGCAGCGCCGGTAACAGTAACTTTGCTGGCCAAGCCAGTGACAACAGCGGCCCTACGAGCCCTACCAATGGCAATGGAAATGTCAGCACGGGTCAGGGCGAAACGCAGTGGCTGTAGACTTGTGTCTTGACATTTTTATAGACCTGTGTAAAATGACGTTCATTAGGGCTTTCAGTGGTACCGCAAGGTCGGCACCGCCATGATTCACGATTTTCCTTTGATCTGTTTCACCACGTCTCAGAAGCATAGCCAAAAGGGCGCAGGCCCATCGCGATCGATTGACACGACGGCCTTCAGGGCCTTGCCGTGTGTACATTATCAAAAGGGCGCTATAGGACTACAGCCACTTATCCTGGGGCCACTGCTTTTCGTGTGCTATGCTTGGGGAGAATGGCTGCGCACATGAGGGTATGGGCATCAAGATTAAGGCGTGTACATGTATTTGGATCGGCGAGATCACAATCATCAGACATCGGCATAGACGATTCAATTCTTTTCGGACCTATTGGTTTTCTTTTCCCATTTGCTTGCGAATTCGACTCGGGAACGATTCATGTTTAGGTTGTATGACTTTAGGGAAACGATGATTTATTGCTTTCTACTGGGGAATAAGAGGTCCTTGTGGAGGTGCCAGTCTGCTGGCCTGGGAGAGGAGGGAGCCCCTACCTGCATTTAGACTAGGTCTTTGAATCAGGATTGCTTTAACTTGCATGGCTTCCAATACGTGAATGTCTTGGCCGTGTCTGTGATTGCCTTTCCAGTAGTGTTAGCTAGGATTGCATAGGTTGTAGTCTCCTTTTCCATGATACAAAACCAAGTCGCAAGATCAGCATATATAATACGACTGAGCTTGGATGGTTCTGTGCAATGTGACGACATTCGACTGATGCTTGATCACTGTCGAAGGGACCATTGTTCGTTCTATCTACAATGCTAGGATACGTGCTTCAAAAGAAGGTCAACCTTTCGGTGCTCAGTTTTTTCTGGGACAGGCAACGCTACATTATTCGATAGCCGATGACTTAGTACTTGTGAGAGCATCTTGTCGCAATTAGACGAGGCGCATGTCTATATGCCTTCGTTGCAAATATCAAAAACTGTAAATTCACTACTTTCAATGCTTACACCTCGGTGTCTTAACATAAAACATGAGCCAGCCCCCTTTAACTCCATGCAAGATCCATGACCACGCTATGCAATGAAACATGTACGTTATGATATGATCATCAATAATCACTCAGTCTCAGCTTCTTTCCAATGTCACGGCGGCGAGCCTGAGCAGCTGCAGCCCTGTCTGAAGCGCGCGTATCGGCTGACTCAAAATGTTCGTTGCGAGCCTTGAGAGCTTGTAACAGCATACCAGCATCGAAGAATCCATCTAGTTATCAAGTTAGTACATTGTGTCGAGAGTACTTGAGGTCAAAAGAGGAGAAACTTACACCCGCCCATTTCGTCATCTTCACTAAAGGTGCTACTCTCGTTGGTGGGGGATGTTGTGCCAGTCGCAGATCGCAGGCTCTCAACAGCTGTGATGGGACGACCTCTAGACTTGATGCGGCTCACGAGCTTCGGTCTCTCGATTTCCACCTCGCGAGCGCGGCTCACTTTTCCGGTTGACATCTTGCGATTATCGATACGTAGAATGCGACGGACCTCAAGAAGATAGCTCTCGAGGGTGTCAACAAAGCGTTTTGTCTGACGGTGTTTGCTAGCAACACATATAGCGAGCCCTTCATCCTTGATGATGTACCCGATACCGAAACCATCTCCTGATGTGGGACCGAACCCGAACTGGCGAAGACAAGGATTACCACAGTTGGAAGTCGAAAGGATTGTGTTATTAAGCTTATCCCACCCAGAATCAGCAAACAGAAGGGGAAGTGGGTTCTGGTCGCGCGATCTGGAGTTGACGCTGTAGCCGCGATCTCGTGTAGGCCTCACTTCGACGCCGTCAACAGAGGGGAGCGAGTCGTTACCTGGGCTTCCCACGGGCGACCCTGCTTGGTCAGAATATCCATCTCCAGGGCTAGAGTAGCCATTGCTGTTAAAACCACTGTCAAGGTCATCATCCAAACTCCTCTGCCATACGGAGAACAAAGCGTAGAGATGTCGGTCACAGCCTTCGGCCTTCAAACATTGTCGGGTATTTGCGGTGTGCTTCTGGCACGCCTTCCTGAGTGCCTCAATCTTGGCGTCGACAGGATTATCAGCCCAGAAGGCTTGGACGAACTCAACAACCTCTGACGACACGGTTCTGATCGCCTCGGTTCGGCCGTGCAGGAACGTCTTGGTCATGGCTGGCTCGTATGTACACTCAACACGACCATAAAGCCCATAGTATGCAGCTTGGAAGGCCATCTGAACAAACGCATCTGGAGAGAAGCCCATGGAAGTGATGAAGTTCTTTCCATAGTGACCGAAGTCCAAAGTCTGGAACTCGTTTTGCTCAATGAGATCTGCCAATCGAGTCTCTGCAAAGCGAACTGCGACGCTGAGCTCAGGGATCATATCCCACTCCAGCTTTCTGGGAGTGACACTGACATCTCCAAAACTCTCAGGATCACGCTTGGAGGGATCAGGACTGGAAGATGCCCAGAGCGAAGGAGCCATGCCATTGATTGTACGGGCGAATCGAAGAATGGTGTCGGTGTAAACATCACTAGCAAATCGAAGAACTGTGTGGCCGTCGACACCGGTATGCTCAAAGTTGATACCAGCACTTCCGTTCTTGCAAACAATGATCTGAAGCTTGTCGTACCATCGGTTGGTACATGTGCCGATCTGAACACCTTTCTCGATCTCGCTGGTACCGCAAAGCATGTTCTGGCAAAGGGCTGCAGCGTCTGCAGGCTCTGTGTAGTCGAGGCACAGAACGAAGAGGGCCGTGTCGACAATTCCGAGTGAATCCGCATTGTTGGAGCCAGGCTCGCTGGTCAGGACATCTCGAAGGCCTGACCATACCTTGCGGTTCTCGGTGCTCAGGACTCCCACGGCGCCTTTGGCAGCGTCTTGGATAGGAACCTGGGTTGCGTCATCAACAATGGTCTGCAGGTTGATGGAGATATCCTTCTCGCTCATAATGACATCTGAGTTGTCATCCAAGACATCGAACCAGTAGAATTGTCCGTGACACATGACGACGATATGCTTCGACTCAGGATCTTGTTCGATTTGGCATCCTTCCTCAGTTGGAACTCGGGCAGTGCCAAAGAGTCTCGAGAATTGGTACATGCAAAGCGGAGTTCCCTTGACCTTGTCTGGAGCAAGCTCCTCCTTTCGTACTGCACGAACGAATTCAAGCGAGGAGACGACCAAAGAAGCAGCACGAGTGACTTGATCATTGCGAGCGGGAGTTGGGTCATCTTCAAGTAAGAAGAAAGGGTTCAAGTTGAGAACAACAGGGTTATCAAAGTTGAGATAAGAATCATACCCTGTGAAAGTTAGTGCTTTGCTATAAATCAGATGTATTTTTCGACATACAGAATTGTTCAATGTAGCTCGTCTTGCCCTGAGCATATGCCTTCAATTTCTCCTGTAGCTCGGGGCCATCACTCTTCAGGAATTCGTTTACGGCATGCTGTGTCTCTGCGTGCTCCCGGGCCGTTTGGAGTGGCTTGAGAGCTTCAAGGTACCGCTTGCAGGTGGCCTCGAGTTCGGGGATGGGAAGCTTGGGTAGTTTGTCCTGCCCAGAGAAAGTGATGCCACCATCTTTCCGTGACTCGTTGTAGTTTGCCATTGGAACGCGAGTATAGTCGCCGCTAAGTCTGGGGGGAGAATTGCGTCGTGGTTGAGCAAGCTCTGGAATATCGGGAAGAGTTCGAGGAACAGTAGAACCAGCAGGGTTTGGAGCAGAAGTTGGGTCAGAGAGCCTGTCTCCAAGAGGCTGAGGAGGAGTGAAAGTGCGGACTTGAGTCATTGTGTTAGTCGGGGGTGATGGAGACGAAGTTTAGGTGTAGAGAGGTGACACGCTTGTGCTAATGTTGAGTCCGCGGAGAGCGGTTCGGTAGAAGTAATGACAGCCCTCTTGTAGAAAGTAGTTCGGCATAACACGAAGTGCTTTCTTGAAAGGGATAAGGTGAGTGATGAATATAATAGCCAAGGCCAGCCCAAGTTGAGAGGGCATATGGCTCTGATATAAGCAGGATACTGTGACCGAGCTGACTTAGACAAGAGTCAAGTGGACCCTACATGCACCCCATGCACACCCTCTGAACTTCACCCTCAGTGTACAGAATACTGGGGTAGCCGAATGTGAGGGAGAGCATCTTGGGGAGTGAAAACAGCCGACGGCTATGATAGGACAAGAAGGCACAAGACGGGATTTGGCAGTAATGAACCGCCTCCGCAAGTCCGATAACAACAAGTGCTCAGTGCCGAAACGTGGGATCAGGGAATATCGAGGTAAATGGGTCTGGCATAGAACTTACCCAGAACAGGAGAGAAGGCTCAGTACAGAAAAGCGAGAAATCCCCGAGAGACGAGAGCCGGTAAAGATGAAATCGGTGCCGGATTTGGAGTCCGTATCGTGATGATTATAAGGGGATAAGACCGGGATGAAGACAATGAGGCTACCCAGTAATGAATCTTGTAAGGACAACCGGGTGGCGTGCAGAAGCGAAGATGGTGCTGTACCTGGCTACGTAGTGCCTAGACTAACTAGAGCCTAGGAACCGTTCGCCTCGAGGCGTCGCCGGTTCAGAGTGTGAGTTTTACCGTTACGGACGTTTCCCGAACAATAAAGTGATAAGGTTGGTGGTTCGGACGACGGGATGTTCAGAACATGGTTGCCAGACACAACCATGACGGCAAGGTAGAGTTGATAGATCGAAGCCTAGACCGGAAAGGACCCACTATCAAAGGTAGTTGGAGGTAAATGAACTGCTTCTGACTGGCTGAATTATGCTATATCTCGAACGCTTCCTCAAACCTCGCAACGGGGAGTGGCCGGCCAGCAATCAAAGAGGCAAAAAAGCCTTGATGATAACCCCAAACCCCAGATTTCAGTAAGCGGCTATGATGAGGGGAAACCGCTCAGTTGGGGTCCTTTCACGTGGCCAGAAGAAGAAGAAAAAGCACTTGTACTGTGTGATTGCTTGTCTGCCTGTCTTTCTGCATGCACGCGGTGTTGTGAGGTCTCATAGGGACAGTCAAGCGCTTGTGTCTGATGATCCGGTGTCCTTTATCGAATTTGGAGGTGCGTGGTGCACCATGGTTAGCTGTCATGGGTGAGCTAAAGTGGACAGCTCGTGGAGAGCAGCAAATCGTAGCATCATGTGCCGCACTTGTCGTCTAGGCTGACGATGGTTGGCGAGGCTCATTCTTTCATTATTTTATTTCATTTCTTCTTAAACAGTGGAGAAGAAGTTTTGTTGTCTTCTAGAAGTCGTCTGTGATACTTGAACTGTTGCTCGCCAGATTCTTCTACTATTTCGCCATCCATGGGTAAGAAAGACAATTGCCTAAAAGAGCTTGTGATGGTTTTCGGTGTGCGGCAAGAACAGAGCACATGCCATGGGCAAACGACAGACTGGAAACCTACGATTGCCCGTGTAAGCTAGGTGTGTAATTTTCCGGGGTCTCTTGGCATTCCCGAGGGCCAACGGAGCCCGGCTGTCGATGGTTTTTGGCAGTCTGGATCTGTAACGGGTATAACGACGGAGAAATATTGGTACTCGATAGCCAGGGCCTATTTCGGTTCGGTCTAAAGGACGGCAGTGGTAGAGCTTATTTCGTCATCGCTATGCTCCAACACCTTGGCTCTCTCGCTCCCGCAGTGGAGAGCAACACATCGAATGCGGGATCGCCGCAGCTGCAGCCGCAGCCGCATCCAGACGCCAGACTTTTGAGGTTTCAGTGCGAGTGGGTCAAATAAGAACACCTGGATTGATTCGAGTGGCGGGTAGGGATGTCCTGTTGTATTAAAAGGGCTTCTAGATGTCGTTGATTGACTGAGGAAACTTGGAGGGCAATTGGAGAGGAAAGATGGGGGATCTCGTGGGGCAGCCATGTTGCCGTGAACCGTACTTTCCAGTTACCTGATCAAAGGTTTTTAAATTTTCTTGCTCCTTACCCAGGGCGTAGTTGAGTAATATGTTCTGTCCTTGTCTTTCTGTTCTAACCACATTACAATCTTCTTCTGCGGATGAGTTGATATGTCGATGTGCTACTGTGCTGTTTGCTCTGAAGACTACCATATGATATGATGTCATTTACACTTCGGGCACTCGGCGTCTCGGCTGTCCTCAAACACGGATCCGTCCTCCATCTTCGGCTCCGCTCCGTCCGCTGCCGGCAAAGAGGCATCGGTCCCCGGCGCCGACAAATTTGTTAAAATGGTTGGCCGTCGGCACATTTCTTTTGAAATGCAATTGGTATGGTTTACTCCATATGGAAGTTTGGAAACTCTACATGGTGCCGTTTTGTGATCCCCTGTGTCTTGAAATTGAAATATTGAACACATAACTAACAAGCCATGATGATTGATGGTTCTCTTTTCCGAGTGCGATAACTTTACATATACCGTAGCCCGTACAGTTAAATTATAGTAGCAAAATCCATTATGAAGCTCTCGTACGGAGATGTCCATGTGAGTCGGCATAACATTGTTGAACAATATACTCCATAAGAGTTAGCGATTCGAGCATTGCACTAACCGTTTCCAGTTAGCCATTCGAGATTACATCCCGGTTCGAACACAGCCCTACGAAGCTCATCTCGCATCAACTTACGGACAAATAATCCCACCGCGTTGGGACAGTTTAGCACTTCTTATTGGCTTTGGTTTTTCGTATTCCTCTTGAATAGGAAACCTCATTCGATTGCTTGTCTTTGCGAGTTGCATGCTTCGCCCTTTCGACCCACGCTCTACGCAACCTGTAACGTATGTAGATAGGAGAGAATGCGAACAATCAGCAATTATGGAGATTCCAATATTGTTCAGGCCGCCTCCAAGATGGATAAATATCAGCAGATTTCATGCCTGGATCTCGTTGAACTTCATGATTTAATCTCCTCAGATACTCACTCAATCTCCTCGACCGTGAACGATACCTCAGCCTTTTACTGGTACAGCTCTCGATCACCTCCTCTCACATTCTCTATATCACTATGATCTCGTTAGCTCGAAAGGCCATCAAGGCCAATCAGCAGCGTAAACAAGCGCAAACGAACCAAGCGCCAATGGAATTGCAAGAAACGGGATCTGACGCTACGAAGCATGCACCTCAGCAACCGCAATGTCGACATATGGAAGCGTATGAATCTTCGTCTGGGAAATGTGCTGCATGTGCATCAGAAAAGAAGGCTGCAAGGATATATCGATGGAAGATTATCCTAGGCCTAGTGGCACCCTTTGCCCTCCAAGCACTGGACTCTACAATGTATGAAAAGATGCGAAAGTTGCAGAATGAAACTGACACTTGGAAACAGCATCGCCAGTGCTCTTCCATGGATTGCGTCGGACTTCGGGGAGATCTCACAGCTCAACTGGATTGTCTCAGCATTCAACCTCACATCTGCGGCATTCATCCCCTTCTGGGCTCAAATGGCTGATGTATTTGGCCGCAATGCTTCTATCAATGCTGCCATTATTCTCATGCTCATCGGTAGTGCGCTGTGCACTGGGGCCCCTACGAATGCCTTCCCAGTTCTGCTTCTTGGTCGCGGATTTCAGGGACTTGCTGCGGCTGGCCTCAATGTCGTTGTTCGCACTATTCTTGCTGATAGAGTTTCTTTGCAAGAAAACGCAAAGAACTGGGCCATCTTCTCACTCGTCGGTGGTGTCTCGTACGGACTTGGCCCAGTCATCGGTGGTAAGACCCTACCAAGTCCTATCTACTCTTTGAATCCAGCTAACATCAGCTTAGGGTACCTCACAAATGCTGACTGGAGATGGTGCTTTGCCATCAACCTCCCTATTGCCGTCGTCGCTCTGATAATAGTCTTCTTTGTCCTACGCAAGGAGCTCCTTGGTCCTCAGCCCATCCCTGAGCTCAACGAGACCGCTGAAACTGGCCGACGAACGAAATTCGTCGCTCGACTCAAGACTGTTGATATTGGTGGCCAGCTTCTTTTCATCTTTGGCTTTGGTCTCGTTATCTTGGCTTTGACTTGGGGCGGTGCGACATATTCTTGGTCATCACCCGCTGTCATTGTTCCTCTGGTGCTTGGTATCATCCTTGCCGGCATTTTCTGCTACTGGGAGTATCTTCTTGCTCCTGGAAATACCATGGCTGAGAAGCTACCCTGGCAAAGAGCAATGCTCCCTTGGGAACTAATCTCAAATCGTGATATTGGACTTCTTTTCTATTGCGAATGTGCCACAGGAATTGGCATGTATGCTGTGAGATTACCATTTACCGTTGGTCGTTCCCTTGCTAACTTTTTCAGGTGCTCTATTTTTGTAACATCTACTTCATTGCAGTCAGAGTAAGTGTTATTCAAAATAGCACACGACTCTCTTGCTAACGATTTTCAGGGCTACAATTCCGACAAGGCCGGTGTCCAACTACTCTACTTTGTCCCTGGTCTTGGAGGTTCGTTCCATATGATGTTTGCAACTCGAAATACGTACTGATTGATACCTTCATAGTCGGTGTTTATATCTGCTCCTTCATGTGCAACAAGTGGCCTCGCATGACGTTTCCCTGTATTTTTCTAGGAACACTCACAGAAGCTGTCGGTTTGGGCGTCCTTGCATGGGCTATCTACGCGAACAGACTGAGTGTCATCTATGGAATGATGGCCCTTGTTGGTTGCGGCAGTGGTATGCGTTTCATGGCTTCGCCACTTCACGGCATTGGTCTTTTTCGACACTTGCGCGCCTCCGTCATTGGACTTATGGCAGTTGCCATCCCTTTTGGTGGTACTATCGGCTTGACTATCATGTCTACAGTCTTCAACAACACTTCTGGGCTGGACTCGCATAGCGACTTCAGCAGCGTACATTCTTCGACTGGTGGTGCAGCAGATGAACAGGCTGTTCATCAAGCCAAGATGGGTGTTGTCTGGGCGTTTGTCGCCATCACTCCTCTCGTCGCACTGGTAAGTTTTCGGTTTTTTTTCCCTCATGTCTTGGATGGGAACTAATTCAGGATCAGGCATTCCCAATTACTTGGTTCATTGGAAACGTCAAGCTTGGACAAGGTTCCCCTGGAGAGGATGGTCCTACGGACATCGTGGTGAAGGGTTCGTATCTACTCAAGCTAGTACGAGGTCAGGAAAAGTTGAAGATCGAGAAGAATGCATACAGGCTCAACAGCTCGCATAGTGGAGCATGGTCAGAAGCTGTAGCTTCTGATCAGAGCGTCAACGCCTCCAGACCCTTACAGGGATCCCATCAGGTATAAGCCCCTGGGAAGGTCGAGAGATGAAGCTTCAAGCAGGTAGAAGATGCTAGAGTTGGACATGATTTAGCGTTTTGAATTTCCTATATGAATATAGACCTGAAATAGACTCAATCATCGTCGTTCAGGCCCATGCCTTTAGGTGTGTTGAGCCATCACTGTCGTATTTGCATACAGTTCCAGAACGTGATTCATGTTACTAATTTGCCATATGCTGTGTAATCTTTTCATATTTCATATAGATATAAGAATATATGTCGAGCCTCTCTCAACTATGGGTCTTTCTCCTAGCCACTGGTGAAGGGGTAGGAGAGGTTCCCAGGCGGCATCACTCTCGGTAAGGAGATAACCGAATAATTTAAATTATATAAGAAGCTAAGTTTCGAAGGGCTTTGTGATTGAATGAGTACCAGAATCAAATTTCTTTGAAATCGCCGAGGGACGAAGATGAATGTTCGTATCCGCGAATCACCAACGGCTTGCGCGTATCTGGATCCAATTTGAAACCAAACAGTGATTCGCCGAGATAGTGGAAGTTCGCGGAGATAAATGGCCTGACCTTGAATCTAGGAATTATTGCAAGGAAACACTCTCTTTTCTTCACTTCACTTCACCCCACTAACCATCACAGATCATTCGCTTTGTCATTCTTTTGAATCCTCTGCAATTAGCTCATATCGTATCGTCTAGGCCACCTTGTTGAACCGATTGACCGATACCCTTGTAACCAATAATAAATATGAGCGATATCAGTACCGAGGAAGAGCAGAGCCCAAATCCGACGTTTTGGCTCGAGTTTCGCACTTTTGATGATGGTCTCTCATCACAAGTCAACTCATCATCCACTCTCACCGCATTTCCTCAATTCGCACAACTACCGCCTGAGCTGCGTCTACGAATATGGTCATGCCTCATTCAACCCCGCATTATCGTCGTCTGCTGTCTTCAGCGCGACGAACGGCTTGATCAAAGACTTGATGAGCTAAATCAGCGGTCTCGTGGCAGATCGGTGCCTGTATTGTTGCACATCAACCGCGAGGCGCGATATCTAGCCTTGCAGCATTATGAGCTTGCCTTTGGCTGGCGCATATCCAAGCTCCTTTCAGATACGCCCGTATCTGAACCGCCGCGCGTGTGGTTCAATTTCGCCCTTGACGCTGTATATCTTGCAGGTGAACTAGAGGCGTATGACATCTACGGCTTCAACTCGGCAATGGTGTATTTCTTGCGACGGGAAGACACCCGCAGGGTCAAGCATCTCGCCTGCGTACTCTCGGAGCTCGGCTACGCGGAGCAGGAAAGTGATCAGGTGTTTGGATGCTTGTGGCACGTTGTCGATGGTTTTCCTGCTGCGAAGAAGGTCCTGCTGGTCGTAGGCGAAAAGGATGAGGAGGCTTTGAAGGGAAGTAAGTTGTTGAGCACAGATAACGTGATGCAGAAGATATGGAATGGTTTCTTGGGTGGATCAGCAACCGAGACGAGTTCGAGGATGGCGGATAAGTCAATGCTTATGATCGAAGAACACGATCTGCCGGGGTTCATTGCGAGGCAATGAATAGCCTGGTCTTGAATATAAGCGAAGTAAATAGACGAGAAGAACCACATACATACCTCAGTCTAGGTATAGGTAGTCTCACATGAGCTCTGCCCCCATTGGATGCTCTTACCTGGCAAGTACCGACAGGGGACGGGAAGACTATATGTTTTGGATGGATCTTGACGTGTGGGGACGGTGTAGGTATATTTAAAATAGAGCTTTCGAGACTTATATCAGTTGCGTTGCATATGCCATTGCTGTTCCAAAGTGTGGTTGCTTCTTGGTGCAACGGATCACTGCTATAGCTTGATAGCAGTTTACAATGTCAGGCTAACTTTTAGCAAATACCTTAAGCTTATGCCCCCAGATGCAGTTCAGATTTGCCGTTCCTTGACGTCGAGTAATGAACTCTGAGTACAATCAGGTGTATGATAACATCGCGGTTGAGGCATCATGATAATGAACAATTGGCTATAGTTATAGCCTGAAGAAACATGTTCGAAAAGAGTCACGCCGAATATTACAGCAACAATTCGAAAGCCTATCCGCCCCATCTCGATCTATCACAGGGAAATCAGCAGACCTGAGGATGTCTTTCATCATGATGCTGTCTAAATATCCCTAATCGGGTGTTGAAAGCTCCAGGGTAAATGCAAGTCAGAAGCTAGGATCCAGCCTACCTAGAGGAGGAAAGAAAACTCAGGACTTCAATCCTAGATGACAAAAAGACTTAGGTAACTTAGCCTAAGTTTAGGGTATCTTTACTAAGTTTAGAATGCCTTTTACTCAATTTATTTTGACAGCCTATATTAAGGTCCTGCGTTTTCTTGCTTCCCGAGGCCAGCTAACCATCCACACAGAGAAGCCGGTTTCTAGATGGAGCTAATCACGACATGGAACCCCACATACGATCCAATTGTTTGGGGTCGCCTCCAAGCGAGCACAGAAGCGGCGAAGCAACTGACCCATAGTTAGAGAAGGCAGAAGAATGAGGAAGACAGTGAAATGAGGCGATTGCGAACAACAGCTGGAACCACGATTTCCCTGTCAGGATGAGCTGTTGTGCTCTGAGCTACCTGTCTACCAGTTGTACCTAAGCTGTAAGGTACAGTTGGTGCCTTGATGAGGCTGCCGCTGTGAAACCCGAAGCCCAACGACGAGACTGATTACACATGCAATAGCTTGAAATGGGCCTCAGGGGTTCTACCGGTTGCCTGACAACCAACATGCCCAGGTAAAAAGCAACTGTGCAGAGGGGCCCTCGAATTCCTACGCCACGCCTCAGCCCTGGGGTGTTGCGAGCCCAAGTGGATTCGCAGAGGGCCGTGGAAGCGCTAGGAAGACGAAGTCAGTTTGTTGAAAAGATAGAGGCAACGGAAAGGAAAGACAACAAAGGAAGAGTTTGGAGATTTGGATCCACCCGGAGAAAAATAATGGGGTCAACTGCGTAAAGATCATATGCTTTCATCACGGTTATCGACTTACGGCGAGCAATTGAGCTTCAATGTTGGCTGGTTGTACAAGGTCATATCGATTTCAGCCTGATAGACTAGTCTATGATCGAGATATAGGCAGCGTTGTCGGCGATGATGAATCCCGCAGTAAGCATTGGTCATTGTACATGCTTGGGAGGTAGACATCTGACTGAGAGACGCTATGCGATTGATGTATTCAACCAACGGCCATGACATTGTGAGAAGATAACGTATGATACTACTGTAGACGTGGACCACTATTGAAGCATCATCAAGCAGGAAACAGGCCTGCCGCATCGCGAATACACGCTGTGCAATCCAATCAGTTGAGCTGACTCAAGTAGCGGTAGCCACCACATGGACACCCGCCGTCGGATACCAAGGCAAGGCATCAAAGAACTGATTTCTCTCTGGTTAGAGGATAGGCGCATTCTTGACTCTTTGGGAAAATTCTGATAATTTTGGCAAAGTCGGCTTATCGAGATTTGCTCCGAGTGATTGCCACAACATTATCTAGATTCCGTAATGACGCTCCATGATGAAGAGGCAATCTAGAGTTTTCGCGGTGCTAAACCCCAGGGAGAGAAGAGCGACACAACATGAGGGAGCGCCGTCTGAGGAGGGGCACGAAGAGGGAGCTACCTGTCCAATGAGGTCGATTGGTGGGGAAAAGTAGCCAGTACGGATGTCGAGGTGATGTCTGCACTGCAAGAAATGTAACCAGAACATGAAGCTACAACCCCTGCCCGGATGCCCCGCGCTGGAAGATTTGGGAAGCAAAAAGTTTATGAGGACATGACATCAGTAAGATGAGAGCACAGGACAATCAGGCACAGGACATGGGGTACCAGGAGAAGCTGTGAGATCTAGAGATAACAGACGGAAGCTACGGGAATAAACACGATGAACTCTTGTGTCTTGATACCTCAATCAGGAATCAGCCAGAAGCAATCAAAGATCCATCTCAGGTTGCGCATTGTTTGGGAGACGCAATTTTTAGTGGGGCAAACCCAGATCTGCCTGTCTGCCAGGTGCACGCAGCTGCTAGACGCTTCTTCATACCCCTCGCCCCTCCAAAGCACGCCCCCCAGCAACGCCTAGCAGCGCCCAGAAAGTGGTAGACCCCCCTGCAACACCAGAGAAGCTCTCCAAAGTGGGCTCCTTTGGAACAGCGCAGAACCGCATCGAACCTTGGCACCCGCCTTTATTTAGATCCTTTTGCTCAACTCGCTCTGTTCCGTCTTTCTTTCTCACAACATCATCACACTCAAATACCCTCTCAAAAGTCTTCAAAAACCCGCGATCCTCCATTGAAGCAACTGCGATTTTCTTTTCCTTTTTTCTTCCTACTCTACGACATAATCTTCACCCATTCTACACACAACACCACACACATCACACACAATGGCTCCCGCCGTCGGTATCGATTTGGGTACCACGTACTCTTGCGTGGGTATCTTCCGTGAGGACCGGTAAGTTTTATACCAAAAAATTCATTTATGAGTTGCATTAGGAGCATGACACTAACTCTTTTCCCCAGATGCGATATCATCGCCAACGACCAGGGTAACCGAACTACCCCCTCATTCGTCGGTTTCACCGACACCGAGCGTCTGATTGGTGATGCCGCCAAGAACCAAGTCGCTATGAACCCCCAGAACACTGTCTTCGACGCCAAGCGATTGATCGGTCGCAAGTTTGCCGACGCTGAGGTTCAGGCCGATATGAAGCACTTCCCCTTCAAGATCGTCGACAAGGGTGGTAAGCCCAACATCGAGGTCGAGTTCAAGGGCGAGACCAAGACTTTCACCCCCGAGGAGATCTCTGCTATGATCCTCACCAAGATGCGTGAGACCGCTGAGTCTTACCTCGGCGAGACTGTCAACAACGCCGTTGTTACTGTCCCTGCCTACTTCAACGATTCTCAGCGTCAAGCCACCAAGGATGCTGGTCTCATCGCCGGTCTCAACGTTCTCCGAATTATCAACGAGCCTACTGCTGCCGCCATTGCCTACGGTCTTGACAAGAAGGTTGAGGGCGAGCGCAACGTCCTGATCTTCGATCTTGGTGGTGGTACCTTCGATGTGTCTCTCCTTACTATTGAGGAGGGTATCTTCGAGGTCAAGTCTACTGCCGGTGACACTCACTTGGGTGGTGAGGACTTCGACAACCGTCTGGTCAACCACTTCGTAAATGAATTCAAGAGAAAGCACAAGAAGGACTTGAGCACCAACGTCCGCGCCCTGCGACGTCTCCGAACTGCTTGCGAGCGTGCCAAGCGAACACTTTCTTCCTCTGCTCAGACCTCGATCGAGATTGACTCTCTCTTCGAGGGTATTGACTTCTACACCTCCATCACCCGTGCTCGTTTCGAGGAGCTCTGCCAGGATCTTTTCCGATCCACTATCCAGCCCGTCGACCGTGTCCTTACCGACGCCAAGATCGACAAGTCCCTCGTCCACGAGATTGTCCTCGTCGGTGGATCTACCCGTATCCCCCGTGTCCAGAAGCTCATCACCGACTACTTCAACGGAAAGGAGCCCAACAAGTCCATCAACCCCGATGAGGCTGTTGCCTACGGTGCCGCCGTCCAGGCCGCGATTCTCTCCGGTGACACCTCCAGCAAGGCCACCAACGAGATCCTGCTTCTCGATGTCGCCCCCCTCTCTCTCGGTATCGAGACCGCTGGTGGTATGATGACCAAGCTTATCCCCCGCAACACCACCATCCCTACCAAGAAGTCCGAGGTCTTCTCCACCTTCTCCGACAACCAGCCTGGTGTTCTTATCCAGGTCTACGAGGGTGAGCGTCAACGCACCAAGGACAACAACCTCATGGGCAAGTTCGAGCTCACTGGTATCCCTCCTGCCCCCCGTGGTGTTCCCCAAATTGAGGTCACCTTCGATCTTGATGCCAACGGTATCATGAACGTCTCCGCCGTCGAGAAGGGCACTGGCAAGTCCAACAAGATTGTCATTACCAATGACAAGGGCCGCCTGTCCAAGGAGGAGATCGAGCGCATGCTTAACGATGCTGAGAAGTACAAGGAGGAGGATGAGGCCGAGGGCAAGCGTGTTGCTGCCAAGAACGGTCTTGAATCGTACGCTTATTCCCTTCGAAACACTCTCTCCGACCCCAAGGTCGAGGAGAAGATCGAGGCTAGCGACAAGGAGACTCTCACTGCCGAGATCGACAAGGTCGTCCAGTGGCTCGACGACAACCAGCAGGCTACTCGTGAGGAGTACGAGGAGCACCAGAAGGAGCTCGAGGGCAAGGCTAACCCCATCATGATGAAGTTCTACGGAGCTGGTGGTGAGGGTGCTCCTGGTGGCATGCCCGGTGGCCCCGGTGGCTTCCCCGGTGCTGGCGGCCCCGGTGGTGCTCCCGGTGCTGGCGGTGACGATGGTCCCACCGTCGAGGAGGTCGACTAAATTCTTTGATACCCCAACATCAGTCTCGACTTCTAGAGTTGTCTTGTGTCCAATGGTACAATGCGGAGGCTAGGGGTCTCATGGGATGATATGATGAGATTAGATTTTTCTGTTTTGTTTTTGCGACTTTCACGGTTATGAAAAAGCTCGGTGGTTTTTACCCAATGTATTTTAATGAATCGATGAATCAAAGATGTTCACAATAACCACTTCGCTTCTTGCTTTGTGACATGTTTGTCATTGTTGGTACAGAACTTACCGATTACATCCCTGGCTCTTAGAACCTCAGTATCGCCATAAAAACCCTTCATATCTTCATGATTGTTCAACTTCACGGATGGTGATGTCTTGGGTCACATACATATGTCCAAGGACTCAAAGAACGTATTTCGATATATGCAGAGGTATTATCGTGTTTCAGGCTCCTATCATGAGAATCATTATTGGTGTGTTGACAGCTCGAGGACGTTTACAGATCTTGGTTACGAAATTGGGAGTTTTCTATTAATACAGGAGCAAATTGATCAATTTCGTGGCTCAACAGGCTCATTAAATACTGTCCCTTCTGGTACCTTCCCCTCTCTACTCTCCCAGACATCTTCACTACTCGGTTTCCCAGGGCCATACTTTGTAAACTCTTTCGCACGATAATAATCCCTGATAGCCTTCTCCCGCATCTCAGGAGAGTAACTCTTGGTACGCATGCAGAACCAGAAGTCATCCCAATGCTCACTGCATGACCTCATCTCACCGTAGCGATACACGGCATTGAATTGTCCACCCATAGAGTTGCATGCCCATGCTTGGTCGAAAGCCTGACGACAGGACATGTCCGTAGGGAGCAGGGCTTCGGACAGGGCGTCGCGGGGAGGAATATCGGCGGGTGTAGGGGTGGATGAGCGTGCGGATTTCTTGAGAGAGAGCCACGATGGCAATTTGGAAGAGGAGGAGTTTTGTTGTTGTTGGTCTTCTGTTGCGGAGGGCTTTGCGTTCTTCTCAGCTTCAAATAGGTCGATGAACTTTTGGATTTCGGGATCGGTATTGGAATTGGATGGGGCTGATGTTGAAGGGTCTGAAGTTGTGGTTGCGGTCGTTGATATTGATGTGACAGAAGGAGCCTCTTTGACAGGCGCAGCTGACTTGCCCTCGCTGGGAGGTGTTGAAGACCATAGCCAACCCATTGCGACGTTTTATAAGTCGTCGATTCAGCTGAATATCTCGTTTGAGGTCTCGTGATGGTTGATGCGAAAAAGCTCGGAATTAGTGGAGATAGAAGGGAAAGTATCGAAGGGATAAGCGCGGCTGAAGCCTGGATCTTGATTGATAGAGAACCGACTTTCCAATTGAATAGGAGCGATATAATCTTACTTGAGTCTTGTTGGTGGAGCGCAGATTGTTCTGGATATTGGAGATTCGGGTCATGAAATGCGACGCTTAGAGGGATGCCGAGGAAAAATAGATCTGCCGTATTCCCGACGAGATCTGCTCAACACGGGACTTCAGAGTTATCATGTCATAATTCTTCTAGAATAATAATCGGTATGATACTCTAAGCTTTCGTATACACTTTCATGAGCCTAGCTATTATGCTGCGATCTAACATATGTACGTGAAGGGCTTGATGTCTGCCGTGATAACCGGGCATTATGTGTTTCTCTACCTTGCACTCTACTGTTTTCTGATGGGAGGTTAACAAAGACTACTACGAACGGGAAGCTCTAAACAGTAATTCCCTAACCTTCCTGACATATTCAGAATTAAATAAAAGTATTCGTGAGCAAGTTTCGTGAGGTAATTGAAGCATCATCGTGATCTCTCTATATCATGGATCGGATCATAAATTAATTGCTTGGTGGGGTTGATCTTCACATGGGTAGGCATTTCAGCCACTGGTCAAAAAGGAAACAGATACTTTTTTTGAGGTATATGTATATATTTCTATCACCATAGTATGATTACTAGGTACCCAAATCTTAGATTAAATCTCCGATAAGAAGAATAATGCATTGTTAGCCATACAACGTGTTTCATAGCAGCTCCTCATCTCAAGGCAGTCCAGGCTGAGACTCTACTGCCATTCTCAGCTTATGACCTCATTGGAGGAAGCTAGCTGCAATGCGACAGCTCCAAGCTAGCCCTTCCTGCCAACAATTCTCTACCCTAATTAACAAACTTGGTCTCTTCACGAACTTGAGAATTCTCTCACTCTCCCAACCTGACTTGTTGCAGTATGCGCGCTGTTGGGATCGAAGCATCATGATTCCAAGCCGAGGTCTTGCGACGGCGGCACTTTTCGCAGCCCGCCGGCCCCTCATATCATCGAGATCCCTCGGATGTGGCTTCGCAGCAGCTTCTCTTCGACAACGGCTCGGCCAAAATGCGATAAACCGACCTGGTATTCGTGTGTGGGAGAGCACAGTCGTCAACCCCGAGGATGCGGTTCCCCCAATTGCACCCGAAGAAGGTGCTGACAAAAGCGGCCATATCACTACACAATCCAATGAAGCAATTCTCTTTTTCGATAGTGAGTCTCCTTATAGACGAACCATCGACTGCTTGTCAGCTGACATGGAGACCAGATATCTTTCCTCTCAAACTCAGCAGCGTTCTCATGCGTCCTTGGAAGTCGGACAACGACGTATCGGATTTACTCAGGCGCTTCGAATCATCCTCCTTAGGCATTCTAGACCCAATTCGCCTTGTGAAGACAGCCATTCCAGAAGACTTACCAATAAAAGTGACCGAGATCTTACCACGGCTCAAGGACGGAGGTGCATATGTCAAATTCATGCATGATTCCAACATAGACCCTGCCGAAATTGAAGGTACATTTTGCCCTGTTGGAACTCACCTTACGCATTTACTAACCCACTTCATCTATCAGCTCAATTAGCAAGTCGACTGAAAGAAAAGCCCATAAAACCTTGGTTCTCCATCTTCCGCCCTGTCAACGCTCGTCTCGTACAGGGCACGCCATGGCTAGAAGACCTGTACAGATACCCAACCAGCTTCATCAAAATCGAATTTGTTCCCCCAACTCCTGGCACCACCCCTGAAGAGCTCCCCGAAGAGACGTTGTACTCTTTGTTCCGCAAATATGGAAAAATCGCAGATATTATACCACAGCCAACCGACTCAAAGGTTATGCCACGGTATGCCCATGTCATGTTTCCCGTAACAAGAGACGCAATTATGGCTCGCAACTGTATGCATGGGTTCATTGTCAACGAGGTCTTGGGAGGTGGCAAGAATGGAACTAAGCTCCGCCTGTCCTTCGAGAAACGCGTCAAGGCTCATAGTATTTGGAATTGGTTGACAAACCATCCGCGTATTGTGATACCCGTTTTTGCTGCTCTTGTAGCTGGTCTTTCGGTTCTGATTTTCGACCCTATCCGGGAATTCTTCATCAAGCTCCACATTCAGCACTCTCTAGAGTTCAAGGACTCTCGAATTTACAAATGGTTCAAGAAACAGTCTGGCAACTTTGGCTTATCAACCAAACCCAAGGGAGATGGTCTCGAGGAAGTCTGGAATCACCGACGAGACGCGATCGACAAAGTGCAAGGCTGGCTTGATGAAACATCTGACACATTCATCGTTGTTACTGGACCAAAGGGCTCGGGAAAGGTTGAGATGGTCATGGATCAAGCTTTGGAAGGTCGAAAGAACGTGCTCAAGATCGACTGCAGACGCATTGTCGAAGCCAGGGGCGAGGCGGGCACTATCAAACGTCTTGCTACAGCCGTTGGCTATCGTCCCGTATTCTCGTGGGCCAACAGCATGAGCAGTATGATCGATCTTGCTGTTCAGAGCACAACGGGAGTCAAGGCTGGCTTCTCGGAAACCCTCGAGTCTCAGTTGACTAAGATCATGCAGACCACTACCGGCGCCCTCAAAGATGTCGCTGTTGGCTCTCGTAACAAGAAAGATACCGACTACAAGCTGTCTGAGGATGCTTGGCTGGAAGCTCATCCTGAGCGTAGACCTGTTGTCGTCATTGATAATTTCCTCCACAAGGGCGAGGAAAACAGCATCATCTACGACAAGATAGCTGAGTGGGCAGCGACTGTCGTGCAAAACAACGTCGCCCATGTTATTTTCCTTACTACTGACTCGGCCTACTCGAAACCCCTGGATAAAGCACTGCCCGACCGACTCTTCCGCACTGTTTCCCTTGGTGATTTAGCGCCCGAAGTTGCAAAGAACTTTGTTCTCAGCCGGCTCAAGGATCAACTCGCCGCTGATGAGAAAGCGCGAAAGGAGCAAGGAGATGAAGAAACTGAAAAGTCACCTATCCCACGCCCAAACATATTTGAGCTTGATCAGTGTATCGACACTCTTGGTGGCCGTCTCACAGATCTGGAGTTCCTCGCCCGGCGCCTACGAACCGGGCAGTCTCCCAAACAAGCCATGGAAGAGATCGTTTCTGAGACAGCTACTGACATTGTTCGTATCTACCTTCTTGGCAAGTCTTCAGAGATTGAGGACAAGAAATTCTCTTCTCAACAAGCTTGGCATCTTATCAAGTCGCTTGCTCAAACCCCCAACCTACGTTATAACGAAGTCACACTCTCTGCGCCATTCTCCTCTGCAGCACCTGTGGCTGCGTCAAATGCCGATGCCGCCATTGATAGCCTCGTCAGCGCCGAGCTAATCGCGGTTAAGACGCACCAGGGCCGACCCATGACAATCACGGCTAGCAAGCCTCTGCACCAAGCTGCCTTTTCGGTCCTTCTACAGGACCGTGTCCTCAGAGCCAGGATGGACTATGATGTTATCAATAATTCGTCCAAGGCCGAAGCTCGCTCAATCGAGAAGGTTGAAAACGAATTGGCTCTTCTGGGCAGCTTGCCTCGTCAGACAGCAGAGACAGCAGGGCGTATTAACTTCTTGCTCCGCAAGTTGGAGGATAGCCAAGCCAAGATCACTAAATGGGATAAGGAAATGACCACTTTGAAGAAGCTTCTTAGCGAGGAGTTTTAATCACGGGTTGCATACTCTGGGAAGGATTGCTTTGATCTATGTCTCCTCTCTAACTATTGTCATACTATATCAGAATAGGGATATCTGAGATTTATTGAAGTCTACAAGAATTTTCCAAGACCCAGAAAGGTGCTTATGAACAATACTTATCATCCCATAGTAGATCAGCAGTGGTGTCATGGTTCAGATATGGTTGCAAGAATCTTGCAGTAAAATTGAAATTTCATCTGTCATGAATGGTATACAACTGGAAAATCCCCTAATCGAACATAAATCATGAAGCCAGTCAACGAACGGGCGTCTCCTTCAAGGCAAATCCGACATAATGAATCCCCATATTCATGCTTTTTCTTCCAAGGATGCTCCCAAGTAAACATTTGCTCAAAAAAAAAAAAAAAAAAAAAGGTACACTCGTCGCCTGTATCATGATCAAACAAAGTGACAATAGTTCACCATTGACATCCCACAGCCTGCACTATATTAATTAGTCCTAAGCCATCATGGACATTTGTGATTGATCGGGCTCTGTTGGCTGAGCTGATATTTCACAACCTTGAGTGAAGAATATGCGAGAATCTGTATCGTAGTCGTTTGTTATGCTGTAGTAGTTTCCTAATTCACAGTTAGTCACTCGGCCTTTGCGAGAGAAAAAAAAAAAAAAAGGGGGGGGCAAGCTGACATACCTCTTGGAACAAACCACATGCCTCCAGCGCTGAGTCGGAATGAAGCCTCGTTCACAGTGACAAGCACCTTTCCGGTATGCACAAAGAAGACCATGTGCATCTTTCGCGAATTCTTTGGCCTCTTTTCAGAGCCAGCAGGTAGATCAACAACACCCGCACCCATGAAAGGGGTGGTGAGTGTCTTGGCCATGCGGAAAGATACATTTTGCACAACACGGGTCTGAATAGCTTCACCTGATATAGCGACCCGATCCTCCATAACCTCAACTGGTTCTTCGTCTCCAGGAGGATTCGTCTCGTGCTCAGGCTCCCACAAGATGACCTCAGCGTTGACAACACCAGGATTCAGCTCCCACTCTTCAGGCTCGACCACTTCAACTTCTCGCACAGGCTTGGATTTCGGCCTTCCACGAGCTTTTGTCCTAGGCTTTGCAGGCGGTTCTTCTTGAGGCGCGCGGATGATTTCTTTGATAGTTGACAACACGAAGCGATCACGGCCAGAGACATCCTTAAATTCCTCCTCCTCTTGAACCACCCTGTCGCCTGCCCACCAATTTAGTGGTTTGAATGAATGTCTCCCAGATCTTGTCGTCTTAACTTCGTCGGGGTTGTGACGAACAGATACCAGGCCTCGCTTCTTGGGCATCGGAGGTCTATGTTGAATTGCTGCAATCGATGTGTCCCCAACATCACCTGCGGTCTGTGCTTTAGGTTTCCGTCCAGGTCTCCCCCTGGGTTTTGGCTCGACTGCTGGCGCTGACTTGGCTGGTTTTGAGGGTTTCGAGGCTTCGGTTCGCGGTTTCTTGACTTGTCTGGGGGATTCTTCAGGTTCAGGTTCGGGATCTGAGGCTTCGTTATCAGGCTCTTCATGCTCCTCGGCCTCTTCTGGTTCCTCTGGCGCTGGTCGTTTCCGTGATTCGGGAGCGGCTGACTTCTTAGGTTGAACAGCGGTCTTCGGTTTCCGTCCCCTTCTGCCCTTGCCTGACTCTTGAATCTCTTGAGGCTCTTCTTCAACAGGCTCCTCCTCCGCGGGCTCTTCTTCGACTGGCTTGGCCTTCGCTGGCCTTCCTCGTTTCCCTGGTTTCCTGGGTTCTGGTTCTGCACGTTGTGACTTGTCTTTGGCTGATGCTTTGGTCTTAACAGGCTCCGGCTCCGGCTCTGGCTCCGACTCCTGTTCTGAATCGTGCTCTGAAGAGTGTCTAGTTAGGTCGTCAACCAATTCGAGAGACTTATCGAGAAGGTCCATGTCGTCCCCAACGTCGCCGGCTTCACTGGCTTCAGGTGCATCTTCCGTTTCATCAGCGTCCTCCTCCTCCTCATGAGTGCCGCCGTTGACTCCATTCGCCGTAGCTTTCCCGCGCAAAGAGGGCTTTGCTCCAAAATCGATTTTCCGGGTCACAGTAGCGTCGCGATCGTTGGAAAAGGCTGGGCGGGTAGGCGAGGAGAGATGTTCGAGGTTCGGGTTTCGTCGAGGGGAAGACATCAATGTAGTCTTGACGGGCGACCGACTTCGAGGGATGGGATACTGCCTATTTTCCCTAAGTACAGTCTGAGGTCCCGGCCCAGGAACTAGAATGGTGTCAGTCAATGCATCTTACGGTTGTGGGCCTTTGCGATCGCACTTGTTTCTATATCCATATCTTCACTGCCGGCTTCGTCCTCATCGTCTCCGCTCTCATATTGGTCGTTATTTGGCGCTTCATCCTCGTCATCGTATCTTTGGTCGGATCCGGTTTCTTTTTCTGGAGAAGAAAGAAGGTCGTCCAAAGGTTGCATGCCATATTCGTCGCGATTACCCGTGTCTATTAACTCAACACCAGTTTTGCTACAAGGACAATTAGACCCTACACAATACAGGGAACGATAGAATTTTGCGCTTCAAACGCGCAATATGGACCTACCGACCACGCTCGCCAAGCTTGTAAATGGCTTGCGGTTCAGCAACCTCGCTGCGCCTTGCGCCTCGAGGTGCCATTTTGTTTATTTTTCTCCTAAATTTATGCTGCGTCTTCTTGTTCTTCTTGTGAAAAGAAATCTCTTATAGCGGCGTCAAAGTCAAAGTGTATGGGTGCGATACGGCGAGAATTGGAAACAAAGACGCGACGGGTGACGCGGTTGTGAATGTTGTTTGGTGGTGACTTTTAAGCGGCGCGCCCAAGTAATTGGAATCGAGTGGTCCCCGCCTGGAGCTGGGAGGGGAGGGGGGGGGGGGGGGGTCGGAGTGTTAGAGGGTCACAGTTGATTTGACCAGTGAAATCTGACATGAGTACAGTGGGCTTGAGTATGCTTTTGCATGATACCTAGGCCCTAACTTGCTCGGTCCTTTAACTGTATGCGAAGTTCGTAATGAGGAAAGAGCTGTGCTGTGGATAAATTATTCAATTTTCATTTATCTATACTCAATCGGAAGCTCAGCCAATCTGTTATGTTCATAATAAGTGACTGACTTGATAACTTACCAGTATTACTTTCAGTTTGCCGCTGCATGTGGCTTGACTTATAGTGGCGCTGTAATGGATAGGGACCTTAGTGCATGCAATCGCTTGTTTACTTGTTCTCAACGGGCATCAACGACAATATCAGATGACATGACTCCAAGAAAATCAAATACAATTCTAGATTACTAGAATTAGGCTAAGCCAATCGTATATCTCCCATGACTTACAACATGGAGCTTACTATGCCTGCCTTTAGGCTGGTTGTGGTAGTCAAGTGCCTGTACCTAGTAGGCATAGGTCAACGGCACTATATAAAATATGGGGCCTGGGTGCTTAACGCGTCTAGACGCGTCTCCTGGAACTCTTACCACCAACTTTCTCTTTACTTCAACTTCCATGACAACCAGAGGCATCAAAACGATCAATTGACAAATCTGTTCCCAAAACTCAACTTGCAACATAATAAGCTATACATTTCATCTCATAATGACGGATTCACCAGCTAAAGAAGTCCCCGAGACAGTCACCCGCTCCTCAACAACTTATATCCCACCCTCAGTCCATGGCGAAGCCCTTCTCTCAGGCTCATCATTCAACCACTTCTCCGCCGTTCCCTCCTCTCTACTCCCCAGCAACCCTTCCGACCCCTCCTCAGCAACTCCATGTTGCCTCGGTGTCGACGAAGCCGGACGTGGCCCTGTTCTCGGCCCCATGGTCTACGGCGTCTTCTTCCTCCCTATAGATCTCTCTGATTCTCTACTTCGCGAGAAGCATCACTTTGACGATTCAAAGGTCCTCACACCCGCTGTTCGTTCAGATCTTATGCGCACACTTTGCACACCTGGCTCGGATCTTCACGACTCTTGTGGCTGGGCAACAGCTTCACTATCGGCTAGAGACATCGGCGCGAACATGTACCGACCTACAAATGCCTACAACCTCAATGCACAAGCTATGGACGCCACGGTCGATCTTATAAAGGCTGTGTATGCGCTTGGCGTAAATATCCAGGAGATTTACGTTGATACAATTGGCCAACCAGCGGCATATCAAGCAAAGCTGCAGCGCGTGTTTCCCACAGCCAAAATTACGGTTGCCAAGAAGGCCGATAGTTTGTACGCCTGCGTCAGTGCTGCATCGGTATGCGCAAAGGTCACTCGTGATGCCGCGCTCGAAGTTCTTTTTGAAGCGAGGGCAGACGAAGACGAGAAAGACGGTGAGGGCATGGCATGGGGCTCAGGTTATCCATCTGACGGACGCTGCGTTAATTGGATGAAGGGCAACATGCATCCTGTGTTCGGATGGGGACCCGAGTGTCGATTCAGCTGGGGGACAGCAAAAGACATGCTTGAGGCCAAGGGAAATGGTGTCAAGGTTGAGTGGCCACTTGAGGATGACGGTGAGACGAGTAGGCTCACTGATTACTTCACCTCAGGGGACAAGGATAAGGAGTCATCGGAGTTGGGTAATTGGTTTGGTACACCGGCTGGCTTGGAAGCATTCTAGATACCCCTATAACCTTCTTGGGAACGAATTTATTGAAACAGTCAAATTTTGGATATCACCTGGGCGTGAATCGAACATATTCTCCTTTTATTTTTACAGTAGACATTATATCCTGTTCGCTAATCATACTCGACAAGGCCCAGCGCCACTGCTCAGACTCATACACAACCCCTATGCATTAAATTTCGTCAATGTCATCCTTCTCCGTGGAAGTCGTGTTGGCCTTCTTGCCCCGGCTATCCAAAGTATCCATGCTAATGTTATCGCTGTCCTCACGCGCAGGCATGCCAACAGCCTGACGCGCTGTATCGGAGTTGGCAATAAAGTCGCGGAGCTGCTGCTTCGCAATCTCGACACCCTGTGTCATAGCAGCATTGCCCATTGAGAGCATAGGGCCGAGGAGGTTAAGCGTGTACGCAACATATGTACCTCCGGCGATGACCAGGATAAGGAGGCAAAGGAAGGGGTTTCGCAGAACTGAAACGCCGTTTGTTAGTAAAAGCACAAAGGCCAATCATAGGCGGATTAAACTTACCAGTCAATATCTCGTTCCAGCCAAGAGCAAGGAGTAAACCATAAAAGTACCAAGGAACCTGAGCAACACCACCAATAGCACCTCGCTTAGCTTCGACATAAACTCCATCGGCAGTCTTCTTGAATCGTACAACAAGGTCCTGGCGCTTGCCCTCGCTGAGCACCGTCATCTCCTCCTCGAGGCTCTTGCCATCCTCTTCGTCGATACCTCCAATCGGTGTGAGGTCCTCCTCATCACTAGCCTGGACACCGTTGGGCTGAGGTCCAACGAAGCCTGGTAAGTCAGGGGGGCCATATGTTTCCGACAGTCGGAATCTCGAGAGAAGAGGAACAAGGGTGAGAGTAGACTCTCGCGCCTTGGTGTAAATACCCTCAATATCGTCACTGGGACGCCATATCCTGGGTACGCCAGCCTCGTCGTATCTGAACTTATCTTCAAAGTTCTCTCGAAGCTTCAGCAGAATATTGCCCTCCATAACCTCTTCCTCGATCTTTTCTCGAAGGGCGTTCCAGCTCTTTCGGCGCAATCGCCATGTGCCGATCTCAACCTCTTCCTGAGTAGCGTCGAAGCTCTTAGCTCGCTCGGCAAATCGAACCTCGGCTTCCTTGACAATGCCCGTGAAGACTTTCCATACTCTGTCCCAGAGATCCTTCTCGGAGTCGGGCTTCTCGCCGGTTTCGGGGGCTCCACCGCCGGCTCGGCCGCTGCCCAACTTGTTGAACTCGAGACCAACAGCATCGCCAAGTCGAGATCTGACCCAGCGCTCGACACGGGTCGCAAGTCGTCGCATTTCTTCTTTTCGTAGTTTAGCGCTCTCTTCGTCAAGCTCCTTCTCAAAGAGCTTGAGCTGCGATTCGAAGTTAGTCCATGAGACCCCTTCAATGAGTAAGCTCTGAGCCTCAACACCAAAGATATCCAGTGTCTTTCGCTTTTCGTTGGCAACAATTTCGGCAAATTCGTAGCTACCACCAGCCTTCTGCCCAGCCTTCACCTTGTTGGCAACAGCCTCGCCGAAAGCAGTGACACCGGCTTTGTGGGCGGCGGCCAGTTGGCCCTGGTAGAGTGCCTTCAGGCGAGTATCAATCTTGCCCTCGAGCTCGTGTCGCTTGCGGGCGTAGACCCCCTTATGGTATCGGCTTGCCTGCACCTCGAAGGCCTTGATGCACTTCTGGCGAGCATCGTTACCAGCCAGGCCAAGGTCGGGCAGAACGGTTGGGACACCGAGCTTGGAAGCTTCGCTCTGCTTCTCTTCAAGGGGCGTGACTACGACGTCAAAGTCAATCAGAACTTCTCGAGAAATCTCGTCGCAACGGAACTGAGCCAGAAGCTCCTGTTGGGTAGGCAAATCCAGGTCCTTGTTGTTCACAATCTGGTCCCAAATGCCCTCAGCGTAAACGGAGAAACCATCGGCAGGAATTCGTCGGTGATACTCGGGAAGGAAGAGACCACCCTCGAGCTCTTGGTCACCGTGCAGACCAGGTTTGCCGTGTCGATGTCCAGCGGTAAACCGCGACCCAAGCTTCTGGACCTCCTCGGTGAACTTATCAGCCTGAAGGATCTTGTGGGGTAGGGCAGCAAAGCCAAAGTCGAAGTAGTCCTCGATATGCGAACCCTCGAGCCCCTGAGGCTTGGAGATGGACGACCAAATCTTAGTCAGGTCCTGAATCAGGGTGGTTCGGAGGTTGCCCAGGGGTGTAGTGCCAAGATGATCGCGAATGACGAAGAAGAGTAAAGATCTGGGGGTCGACCTAGCTAGAGTTAGTAACAGCGCAAGCAATGGGTTACCGTAGAGCTTGGCTTACTGCTTGTCCTTGAGGAACAGCTGCAGGTTGACCTCGAAAACGGTCTTGAGAAGTCCCATATTCGCGCCCTGGTACAAACCAACCTGATGCTCCCAGATGTTGACGATCAAGACCTCGCTGGTGGCCAGCGCAAAGAGGGCACTTTTGCGCTCAAAGTCCTGGTCCTCACCGCGCTCTCGACCATCGGTACCCTCAACATCCATGACAAGGATGTTGTCGGACATCTTTGTGCCTGCGCTCGTCTCGCGCTTGTTCTTGGACATCCAAATACCCTTGGTGGTCTGTCGACGCTCGGTTTCTGACATGACGGAAAAGTCGGTGCCAAAGAGGTTGTTCAGGAGGGTCGACTTTCCGGTCGACTGGGAGCCGAAGACGGAGATAAGATGGTAATTGAAGCCAGATGCAGCAACATCGGTAACGTTGAGATACTCATTGAGGTGGGTGCTGTAGTGTAGTAGGGTTAGTTAGTTCTGAAGACATCATGAGTGACAAAGTGGCGGGGAACAACTCGACAGCTGTACAGTACATACTTGAACTCCTTGTCCTCGTCGATAACCTGGACGCCGTGCTCATAGCTTCCAGCCCCCGGCGCCTCGCCGACGGCAGAGAAATGGCCGTTCATGGTATGCGATTGGTATATATCAAGGAGAAATGTAGTAGACGTGAGTGGGTGTAGGTAGAGGTGGTTTATTCGAGAGCTAGGGCGTGCATCCGTGGATAAAGTACGGGTGGCGACCCTCGATATGATGAACTTATGTTATCGTGAGAATATATGCTGAAGGAAGTGTCCCTTGTTTTAATTTGTATAGAGGGAGAAAAGGGTCAGAAACAGGATCGAGAGTTGTTGGGGCAAATAACTAGAGCAGTCGGACGACCAAAAAGTTGTGACCACCTGGACAGAGACAAGGAAGGACAGGATAGATCCTTGTGACGACGACCGGAATGATGGGGTTGTGAGGTACGTACTAAATTGCTGGAACGAACCTCTTCTACCCTGGGATTCGACGGTCCGAAGGCGGATTAGCAGTCGAGGTCCCACTGAAGCACCTCCCTATCACTCCTCATGTGCAGGTGCTCTACGGTAATTAGCTATATGGATACCCCTGCCACATGTTTATTTCTGTGATTCGGTGTTCAAAAGCGGTCACATTGTACTGCAGCAGCTGCCCTAGGACACGCACCGCAAGACATGTCATCAACTACGTTCTGCTACTAACAAGAACTTACTACTGCTTACTCATGGTAGAGACTGGTTCTATACCTACGTAGCGGGTGCTGGCGGGATCGGTCCGGGTGCCACAACGGACGGATCAAGTTATGAAGCTTGAATGATGTTGCCCTCGGCCAATCAGAGGCGTCTCGCTTGAAGGATGTACATATGTAACACCCCGCCGAGGGGCATCGAGGGGAAGTTGATAATGATATGAGGTTGAACAGCTATAACCTCAGATATTGCAACTTTGAACCTCCAAAACATCAGGTCTGAAGGAAGAAAAATGTTGATCAAAGAGTCTCACGTTGATGTCCCGACCTCTGCCAATGGCAAGGAGGGTACTATGCGTATGTCCAGCTCAACTCTCACGATATGCGACATGAGAAGCTTACCTACTTACACTCGTGACCAGGCATCTTTGTCTTTCATCCCACTATTCCTGGATATCCTAATGCGCAAGTCTCCTAAATCCTCTCGCTCTACATCATTCTGACCTTCGTTCAGACGCTTCCCTGGTGTGAGTCTCTTCAGCGAGATCTACCAAGGTAAGTCCTCACATTATACTCACATCAATATCACAGCAAGCTCACTCTACTTCTCCAGTCACTGGCCCTGTTGCCCGTTTCGCCCGTCAGATCGCTGGTCAAGGCTACATCGTCGCTGCACCTTCATCTTACCATGACTTCACCGGCCCTGAGCCTCTCAAGTACGACGCCGAGGACACTGATCGTGGCAACAAGTTCAAGATCGAAAAGGTATTCACTCGACAGCCAGCACTGTTAACTTGTGCTTACGATCACTAACTGTGATAGACCCTCGAGTCCTATGATGCCGACTCATACGCCACCGTCGATTACCTCCTCTCACTTCCCACCTGCACAGGCCGTATTGGAGCTACAGGCATGTGTCTAGGTGGTCATCTGGCCGTTCGCGCTGCTGTAAGTCTTTCACCAAGCATTTTCTCTTCATATTAATCAACAGCTCGACACAGCTCGACCCTCGCATCTCTGCTTGCGTTGCCTACTTCGCAACTGATATTCACTCCCGTACACTCGGCCCTTATGATGCGCCCAACACTTCATCAACCGCTCCTCCCAACAGCAACCATACCATCGATCTCTTCAACAAGTTCAAGGGAGAGGTTGCCATGATCTTTGGTGTAAAGGACACTCATGTCCCTGATGCTGGTCGCGATCTAATCCGTGCCAAGCTTCGCGAAGCTGGTGTCCCTACCAGCTTCTATGAGTTTGCGTGGGCTCAGCACGCCTTCATCCGTGACGAGCTAAGCAAGGGACGTTATGATCCTGCCATCACCAAGGTCTGCTTCGAGGTTTTGCTGGAACTCTTCGGTCGTGTTCTCAAGACTGACTTGGGGGCAAAGGACGATGATGTCCCACCTCTGGAGCACGTTTGCTAAGTCAGCAGCCTCCAGAGACGCAAAGTTCCTCGACATAACAATTATCCTCAAAATATTTGATTGAAGTGTAATAATAGTCTAAATTCTTTACTTCGTGAATATTGAGAGCTGCTGGTCTGCAGTCCCTGGCTGGGTTTCATAAACCGATACATCCACACTCTTTTATGCGGACGACCCAGTCTGATTTCTAAGAAAGGAGATGACTGTTCTAGTCTCTCAAGTAACCCGAATACCAACATAGAAAAATTCAGTTCCGTCCCAAATAACCTCCCCAATATTACTATTTTCAATACACACTGATCAGCCGTTACGGTTCGTCTGTCTCACTTCCAGGTCCACTAGCGCTGGGGAGCGGGTGGCTGTCCTTGAGGAGGCGGTCCCTGAGGCGGTCCCTGACCGGGCCTTTGCAGGGGGTGGGCGACATTATACTGGTTGCTGGAGCCGGCATATGGCTGATAGCCTTGAGAACCTTGAGATGGGCCGGCAGAGAGATTAGAATGGTAAGGCGTTGGGCCCATGCCAGCCTCAGCCTCTTCATCGAAGGGGCCACGGTGAGGGCTGCGAGGGCTTGCTTGCGTCAACGTGATGCTAGCACGAGGGGCCGTCTCGAGAGAAAGGGAGGGGATAGCCTCACCCGCCTTGCGGCGACCCCGAGTGCTCTCACGCTTGAGATCAGTCCGCAAATGCTCGATGTCGCGGTTGCGGTTGACTTCATCATCGTGAGAGCCTAGGGTATGGTTGTCACTATTATCCCAGACACCGAGGCCGGCGGCAGGGGGGCGCGAGTTGAAGCCCTCAGCGGCCTGGGCCTGGCTCTCTTCAGTGTTCTCCTGCTTCGAGGTTGGGACCATGCGAGCTTCATCAGCAGCCTTAGCAGCCTCCTCGCGGCTGTTCTTGGCAAACTCATCGGTAACAGTAACAGAGTAAGAGGGGTTTGTAGGTCCACCAAGTGGCTCACCGCCACCACCAGGAGCAATGAGAGGCACCTTCTTCAGAGCCAGGGCAAGTGCACACATGAACTTAGAACGGCGGCTGGCGCGGACGGAATCGTTGTGCCAGTTGGACTTGTGAGCGATGGTGACATAGAGCAGAAGCTTGTCGAGGTTACCGACACCGCCAACGCTAATGCTAAGATCAGGCTGGAAGTCACGAGCGTTCTCGGGTTGACGGACAAACTTCTCCATCTCCATGCGGAGAAGTTCAATGTCCTCGAATGAGGTATCGAAAGAAACGTTGACTTCGACGGTTTCGTGCATGGCCTTGCTACGAGAGATATTCTCGATCCAGATGTTATTGAGCTGAATGTTGGGCACTTGGACTGTTTGCATGGTGTCCAGTCGGTGGAAAACAGAGTAGAGGAGGGAGATCTTGTTGACAACCATCCTGGTGCCACTGATATCGACACGATCACCGACATCGTAGGGGTGCTTGACGAAAAGGAAGATACAAGAACCGAGGAATTCCTGGGCAGTAACCGCGAAGATGAAAGACAGAGAAAGCAGGGTAGTTCCGGCAGTGGTGAGAGTGGTAATGAAGCTACTCTGGAAGAAAGCAACTGTGGGGATTGTCAGTGAATTCAAACACACTTCTGAGGTGAGACTTACGGAAAACGAAGATAACGACCAGCAGGACGACGACGAGAAGAATCTTATCAAAAGCCTGAAGAGCTTGACCAATATCCTTCATACCTTCGGCGATTGCCTTTCTCTCCGTACCGATTTCGACAACCTTTCGGACCATCTCATCGAGACTAATATCACCATTGTCATCACCGTCGATCATATAGAATGATTCCTCAGCTTCTTCCTTGTAAGCGGGTCCAAGAACCTCCTGGAAGTCATCCAGAACAAGTGAGTTGTGACCCTCGACAACGTAAGACATCCATATACGTCGACCCATTGCCTCAGATGACTTAGTCTTCTCAAGAGCTTCGATGACGATGGAGTGAGCGGAGTTGGGGTTGAAAACTTGTCGGCCAGCGATCTCAGAGGCAAGGTTGCCGAAAACGGAGGTAACCTTGTCTCCGATCTTGCCAACCTCTCCAATGAGCTTCATGGGGGTGGCAGAGCCGTTGCGCTTGTGTCCCTTCTTACCACGGAGCATCACCTCAATGCTATCATTAATGATGGCATCCTCATCAGCGAACTCGTGACAATGGAGAGGGAAGAGGGTTCGAGATGCATCGAACAGAAGCCCGAGCAAGTGAACCTCACGCTTAGACTCCCTGATACGGTTGGCAAACGATCGCTGATGGTAGGAGATACCAATCAACTGGACAATCGCTTTTTCACCAAGGAAGACAGCTGAAGAAACGAAAAGAGCACCCAGGACACGGCCCATAGTGCGGACCCATGGGACGTAGTTCTTGCCTCTATCTTCCTCCATCCAGAGGTTCTTGAAAGTGACATAAGAAGCCAAGGCCCAGAAGAAGAAGGAGAAGGGAAGGATGAGGTTTCCGAGGACAGTTGCGTACTTGCGAGTACCCTTGCTGACGACGCCAGTAAAGAACATGAAGAGCGAGGGTAGGAACCAAGCAACAACCTTTGCGATCCAGCATGAGAGCCACATGATGAGAACCCAGAGGAAGATTTTGAAGAGCGGAGGGCCATCATCGCCAGCCCTGTCACCATCTCCGTTCCATTTGCCGACAGGAATGCCATCCTTCTTGCCAATGGCGGCGAGGACAATCAGGGGAATGGCCAAGAGAAGGCCGACGGGGACGACGTATACAAGGTATCTGGTGACAACAGAGAAGCCGATGATTTTGTAGTAGAGTCTGCCCATTGGGTTCAATGTGGTTTCCTCTCCTCCGGTACCGCTACGAGAGAGGCCATCGCCCATTCTCCTTCGACGGCCGCGGTGACCTTGACCGGTGAGTTTTTCGTCCTCGGTAGGAGAGTTGCTATCCATGGTAGAGGGTTGAGGCATGTCGGCCTTCCTCATACCACTCCGGGCAGAGGCATTGCTCTTGACCGGCGTGAGCTGAATACCGTCGCCCATTTCGTTATTGCTGTTGGTGCCACCAAGGGGAACGAAGCCTGTGTGAGAGTGACGCGAATTGCGGGGAGACAAAGAAACGTGGCGATTAACCATTCTCGTGTGTAGTTATATATCAAACTCCAACCAGGGAGTTGAAAGGGCGGGAGTATTCGATGTGGAGGCCCGAATACTTCGAGTTAAGAGGCGATCGACCTGTTGGCGTGAGTCGAGGCCGATGATGAAACCGATAGGCGTTTGAAGATTGGAGGTCGGGCAGTGCTAGCAGGATATGAGACGGTGGTAGGATATCAAATCCTAAGCCGCAATGATCTGCTTGCGCTCGAAGGGTGTCTAGGAGTCAGGTAGGAATGGAGGTGATGATCTGTTTGCTGAAGACTTGCTCCAAGCTAGATATGCCAATGTTGTACGCCGATGATGTAGTAGATTCAAGGAAATAAATGCAGGCAAAACGCTACAACGATCCCATGTGTTTCTCCTCCTCTTTTTTTGCAGGTATAGGACAAAGAGCGAAGGTGATCTGCAGTCTTCTCCAGCGAAGACGAACAGGAACAAGTTGGTGGTTATTTGTGCTACCTGAGGTGAGATGAGGAAGCGAGAGAGAGAGAGAGAGAGAGAGATCAAACCTAGGAGCTAGGAAACAAAACAGAAGATGGGAAGCTTTCAAAAGAAGGGCAAGCCTAGGCCGGGGTGGGAGGGCCGTGGTTATAATAGGGACTGGAACGAGAGTCGGTGGAGAAATGATGAAGAGGAAGAAGAGAGAGAAAGGGAACGACTAGGTAGAAAGAGAGGTTGAAGTCAATCATTGACGAACGAGGTTTCGGGGATCATGGATTGGGTGGGTGTTCCTTGTTCCTTCCCTGTCGGACTTGGCTCTCGCTCAAGCTCGTGTGAGTGCGAGATAGTTACAAGTTACACTGTGACGACATCCACTATCATGGTGTGCTTTTCCTTTTTTCCTCATGTGCTAGGTACTAGGCTAGGCCAGGTTTTGTTGCTATTTGAGGTTTGTCCGCCTTGCCATCCAAGCACAATCCTAGAAATACCAAGCCGGGACTCAGGTACCGTCAGCAACGAAAGGGGTCCCCGATTGTTTTTTTTTCCTTCCCACTCACGGGCGGGTCATGGCTCTGGAGAACCTAAGAACTTTGGGGCCGTGAATCCACCAGCAGCGCGTCTTCAGTCATGGCGAAAAGCCAACCACCCACTCAAGTTTTTCTCTCCAGGTAATGTATGGACCAAGTCCAATTGGGTCCTGGGTCGTTAGGGCCCTCAGGGCTCCCCTCTCGCTGGATCATGAGCCCTACCAGCTGAAAAAGGATCCGCGACAGGGTCCCCAGACACTGGGCACCTCTGCAAGTTTTTTGCTCTTTCACTTTTTTCCCTTTCATCTGCTGTATGCCGGGCTTCAGGGGCACCCGAGCCCCCCAAATGTCCGCGTTTATCCAGTAATATTTCAGAACGGCAGCGGTTCTCAACGCCGGGCCAGGGGGAGGCGCCGCCCCCCGGCAGCCACAAACAACCATTGACAAGCTGGTCTCAGATACCCCTTTGTTTCACGTCTCCAAATCGGGCTGGAGTGCTACGCGGCCGAAAACTCAACACATACGCGAAATACTGTACAGTACAGTGCAGCCTTTTGTTATGGCAAGAAATATGTAGGATTCAACCAAGGATGAGACGTGGGCTTATACGAACGTGATTTTGGTAGGCAAATGCATGACATTTCTCAGCTTTGACAATCAAAGTCTGTTTATGTCTCGGTTTGCACGTCTAAAACACCCGACCACCAACAGGCCATCCATCTACAACACCGCAAGAAGAAAATCTTTACCACGAACAGAAGACACACACCCAAGCAAGGGAAGAAACATAACAAAGACTGGGGACCAGAGGCGATTGTCGATACGAGATCAGTCAATCATCGATGCAAAGCACCAAAAGTTAACATCTAACCGTATCTTCTCCATATTTATTCCACTCAGCACTGTCCACCAAGAAAGCTTCAAGCTCTCGAGGTGTCCCTCCGTGGCAAAGATTTACACCAGAGATCTCAAGGGGTCCATATACCGATCCCACATCGGGAGCTGACGTTTTGACGCCAGCAACTGCCACAGTGAAACACGGTACGGTTTCTCCCTGATCTGTGATAGTTTGAATGTTGTTGAAAGAGTCGTCATGCTGCACATGGCGAGAATCATTACGAAAAGTTCTTATTCGATGTTCGACTTACAAAGGGTCGATGGCGGCTCAACAAGTTGTAGGCTAGCGGCTAGCCTCTCGTGCCTTCAACGGCTGAGTTTCCTTTTTGTGTTACTGATTCCCGACTAGCACACCTTTGGATAATTGACGCGCAATTAAGACATTGAAGACAAGACGAAACCAACCATTTTTCTTTTCGTCATTCTCGGGAATTCTAGCGTCTGCGCTACCAGAAAATGAGGGTCTTGATCAACTTGAAAGCCGCCAACTGCCGCATTGTCTTGGCCGTTGGTATCTTCGGACGAAGTTTGTGTAGTCTGATCAAAGATCCTGACGTTGATATTGAAGAGAATGCTGAAGATGCTGTCTATGATGCTGTCTATGGATATCTCATTCTGGCCATTTCATCTTCTAACTACTCCATGATGCATCTTCGGCTCACAGCCACCATACCAAGACTTTATTTCCTGCTCCAAGCCCCTCTCATCTTGCCACTGGTTCAGAAGAACAAAGCGAACCATGATATTTACCCCTGCAGGCACGAAGTGACCTCAAGTCATGCTATCCCGCATTAGCCTGTGTCAACGTGTCAGAATAAGGGTGACGGCAAGGGAAAAAAACGCTCGCTAGTTAGTCCACGCCTTGACCTCCATCCACTGTGATGGAAGTCAAAGTCAAAAGAATCGAGACCGTGAACTTTTTTTTCCTTTTTCTTTTTTTGGGTTTCATCGTGGATTAATATGGCAAAGTTTGCGGATATATGAAACGAGTTGAGGAAACGCTCTTATCGATTATGTCCCCCTATTTCTTCGCAAGGCGACATTAAATTCGGTTCATCTCCCGGTGCCAAGAATGTGTCTTTGCTATAAGCTGATGGAGTGTAACCCTACCTACGCTGACACTGACACTGGGAGTTGGCACGACGTCGAAACTGGAACTTGAGAGGACCGACAGTTTGGGTCATCACTCGGCTTATTCCACCAACCGCATTTACTCTACCAGTATTACTCTTTCAACTTCAACTTGGTCCTATAATACTTTGCTATTATCATCTTGAATGATCATTCTCACAGTTGCTAATCTGCTGGACCCTTCATGTCTCACTCCTCTCCCACAGTGCCCATCCACCTTCGACAACGCAATGTCGATCCCATTATTCATGAGAAATCCACGTAGGTCGATCAGCAGTCTCCGCTTCAACCAGCAACAACAAGAAAATGCAACGTGATCTGATCGATCAAACATCCCCGGAAAAGCTTGGCCGTGCTCTTGCTCTACTGTAGAAACGCCCAAAGACTTCTCACTCCCCCAGTTCGTATCGTCGGGGCATCGTAAACGAGAAGAAGCTACACAGTATGTGCGTCACTCACTAAGCGCGCGCAAACATCATGACGTTGAATGAATGGGAACTTGTATGTACGGCGAGACGGTGTGTCTCCTCGGTTTACAGTAGACGCCCGTGTCGGCCTCGGCATTATAGTCTCACTTCATAATTCAGTTCTGTCACTGAGCATCAACGCCTTTTGGGCATTTATCTCCTTCCAACCCATCTGAATGTTGATCAAGTGGAGATGGTGATCATCTCCCGAGGCCCCGAATGAGAATGACGGAATTCCCACCTTGGGCCAAGACAGGTCCAGTTGAGAAGCCCGCTTCACTTTCCGCTATCACGACGTCACTCACATTGAACTAAAGAGCTCGGCGAACTTCAGCGTCAGGTTTTGGTGAATAACGTAACCGTCAGAGACGTAAATTGCACAGACGATGCGGACTATTATCATATGTACAGTAACTAGTCTTCTCCTGACGTCACTTGACTATAAACTAATACACTCGTTTCTCCTCTTTCGTGGGGTATTCATCTCCCTTAGTTAAAGACAAGGCCCAATTCCATTTCGCTTGCTACTTTCTCGTGCAGGGTATCATAAAGAGTACAGTACAGAACAAACTCTCCAAATCAATCAAGTCTCCCATAAACAAACGCCAAATGTCATGATATCACAATCTCCACCATCAACCTCATCGTGTCGTCTGGACTCCTGACGTAAGTCCAATTGTATCCTTCAACTCAACTTTTGCCTTGTCGTTCTCATAGCCGAAGTCACTGCTGTGATTATCCTCGGGCTCGCCAACTGTGTCAAACTGATACAGAGGCTCCAGTCTTGCTTCTCGTTGGAACAAGATCCATCGTCTGATCCACCAGGGAAGCACTTTCGTGACTTGATATCTCATAAAGACACGAGTGGGTACTGCAAAGATGTAGTCCAGCTCCTCGAGTGTCCGCTGTTTTGTTTCTGGTAGCAGCAGGAAGATCATAACCAGCGCGACGATGTTGAACCCTGCATACATGCCAAAAGCACCAATGGCGTGCAATCTAGCCAACATCAGTGGGAAAGTAATAGACAATACTGCCGCCCAGAAAAGGCAGGTTGCCACAGCCCACGACATGCCCACCTCACGATGCGACAGAGGAAACACTTCAGCTGAGTAGGTGAAAGGCACAGGTCCTTCGCCAGGTGAGTAAAAGGCAGCGAAAAGATAGACGAAAAACGCAACCAAAGCCATATGAGCTCCGCCTGTGCCTGGGATCAAAGTACATAGACCTGCTGCAAGTAGTGTCCATGCCATCTGAGGAAAGGTAAACAGTAGCAGCGATCGTCGACCAAAGGTGTCTATCGTCCATATTGCAGGCCAGGCAAAGACAAAGTTAACCAGCCCAAAACCCATCGATGCCAGCAGAGCTTGGTTATCGTCAGCACCTGCATCTCGGAACACACTTGTCGAGTAGAACGCGATAATATTGATCCCACACATCTGTTGGGCAATCATGACGACGAATGAGGCCACAGTAGCACGGCGCACGCGAGGAATAGTGAAAAGCTCGATGAAACGCTTGGCATAGTGTGCCTCGCCAATAAAGTCCAGCTCGACCTCGAGTTGCGCATGGATGTAGTATAAGTCGCGCGCGGCCTGGATCGGGTGGTTTCGTAGTCGTAATAGGGATTTCATCGCATCTTGGTAACGGTTCTTCTTCATGTACCAACGAGGCGATTCTGGGCAGAAGTAAATCAAGCACATCAAGGGGACAGCTGGGATGAACGCCGATCCTAGCTGGAATCTCCATGCGTTATGGCCGATTTTCGTAACAGCGACATTCGCACACGTTCCTAGAAAGATACCGAAAGCCGTCCACATCTGCCAACTCATGACAAAGGCTCCTCGAATCGGGGCAGGTGAGTTTTCCGCGGCAAAGATGGGGACTGTCTCACATGTCAGCTACAAGGTCCCAGAGACGTGCTGCTTGTCTTGTGGTCCGGAGACGTAGAAACTCACCTGTTGAAGCCTTGGTACCCATTCCAATACCAAGTAATACGCGACACGCAAAAAGCTGTCTCCAGGTGTTACAGAAAGCGCTTCCAATGACAGGCCAGAGACAAAAGTTGGCCGAGAAGAATATCGTGCCGCGACGACCCCAACGGGAATTTAGGGGATCCGAAAGCCAACAACCAAAGAGAGCTGTTCCGATGTAAGGGGCAGAGTTGACGAGACCGACGAGGAGCTTGTCGTGTATACTTTCACTGCCGATATTGAAAGCATAGGGAAACTCCAAATTCGCGCCATTCGAACCGGTTTGATCCCATCCTTGTACGGCTGCGCCGATGGAGCATGTCGCAACGGTCAAGTACAGAACAAAGGGGACTCGCCACTTGTGGAGGATTTCGTCTCTGAGAGCTTGTATCTCTGTGTCGTCGAGCTTTTCGTCTCCATCGATATCCTCATAGCCAGTAGGGTCCTGGGCAACTAGAGCGCCCTTGCGAATGAGGGGGCGGTACTGCTCTAGTTCCTTTTTTCGACAGAAGTCATCAACATCAGCTAGAAGTCTTGCTCGTGGAAGACCCCAGAGAGGATTCTTGATTCTTGGGTCATGTTAGTCATGAAGGATTGAGCGGGCGTGCCGAGGTTTAGTGAGCGTACTTGGCTTCAATGTTTGCATGAAGGTTGACATAGGCTTCTGAAGGACGCCGTGCATGTTCTATCATGGAACTGGAAGGATATTCATTGGTGGTCCTTGACAGACTGAGAGTACTGATCAGCATATGGATCGGCAATGGGTCAGCAAGGGTAGAATATACCGTTCTATGTCGTCTCCGCCGCGATTCGGCGCCATCTTGTGTTATAAAAAGCCAGTGACTGGTAAAGTGAGAGTGAGTGACTGAGGGTGGCGGGTTGAGAGTAAGATGGGTTTGGTCGGAGAGGCGGGCGATTGCCCGATTGAGAAAAGACTACACCAATGATGTCGATTGTGGTGAGAAGGTCGTGGGTGAGTTGGTCAAAGATAAGGCGAGGCGTAGATATCACAGAGACAGTCGAGCTGAGCCGAGTTGACTGATGAGCCGTGTCAAACGTTTCTAGCGGGTGTCGTCGGTCGATCGCTTCAAGATGTGGGGTTGGAAGCTGGGGAGATGAGAAGAATGAGGCACAGTCAACGCCAAAGCCGAGGAAAAGAGGGTGATCGATGACTGTTTAGTTGTCGCAACGATTGGGAGATGTTAGACGTGAGATGAGGATTAATAATATGTAAGAATCAACCGAGCAGTTGACTTGGAATGAGTTGTCATGAGTTTGGTAAAAGAGTTTGGAGGAGGCAAAGTTGATGAGTTGAGTAGAAGGATCCAGGCCGTTGGTTTGATTAGCCTAGTTGAGTCGAGTCGAGGCGGGCGAGTCTGGGGTGAGACGACGAGACTTGGTCTGGGCACTACCTTAGTAAAGTTACTGGACGTAGCACTGGACCTAGGACTATAATGGCAGCTTCTTGAATAGACCTAGTGATGGGGATAATGCACTAAGAGTGGTGGTACTCGTCTGTATCACATTGAATTCCAAGTTCACACAGGAAGAGACAACAGATTTACGAGAAAGACGCTGCGCTTTATTCGGGCTTTGACCGGCCGGTGACCCAAGGACAAGGTCAAGAACAAGGTCAAGATGGGGGAAGACAGGGTAAAGGACAAGGGTCTAAAGGACAAGGGTCTAAAGGACAAGGGTCTTGACTTCGGTTCGTTATTTGCAGGGATTATCTATCAGCTTCAATACTTGTCTTTGGGACATGACAATTGGCAATTCTTTATATTAATACTGACTTGCCAAGGTACGTGTATTTTCAAGTTAATCTCATCGTCCTCTCTTCTTCCTGTGGAGAGTCCGATTGCCCCATGTCTACCTCATCAGATAAAGATTGCATGCCCATCCTTGTCTTCATATCTTACTTAAACCAATGGGCATACCGAGCTCAGTTGGTCTGTCTTTATCTCATTGAGTTTCACTTCCTGGGACCATTTCAACGCCGAATTGACATCCAAGAACAAAGAGACTCTGATAACTCAAAGTCAACATGTCCAATATAAACTCCTATCCTGGCCCAGCGCCTTGAAAGAGCATCTTTAGACAAGGGGACCTTGTCTCGGTTCCATTGCCACAGTCCAAACTGTCTGACATCCCTCCATCCTTTCAGCCTCTGTGCCGCCTCTCTGCAACCCTCCTTAACATGCCGAACTTTTGTTCCGAGAGACAAGCCAGAGAGTCAAATAGCATGTTGTTGTAACCGACATATGTAATCACAAGGTACCATGCATGTCTCATGATCAAACCCAGAATGACAACTTAAAAGTTACGAGTGTGGTTTCTCATGATCCAAGACAATGGAGATCAAGGATCTTGTAATTTCCCGGGCGAACTGTCTCTAGCAGTCAATGATCTGCGCAATCACACATCTCGAATCCTCCGGATGCAAGAGAGGTAGACAATATCACCCGGTTCTGTCGTGAAGGATTCCTCGGGTCTTGGGAACAGCATGGATCTACATCGCATTGCTTATTCGGTTAACCGTTTTGGCTTACCCGTTCTTACACACTCCGAACCGGCTCCGACTAAAGTGTAACGTTTGAGGGTTACACGTGATGCTACATGTGGTCCAACGGTGTGCTATCATTGTTCATTGTTTCTAGTCTCTTGATTTGAATAACACCGTAGAATGAAACGACTTTTCGTCTAAAGTTCCCAATTACCCCAGAATTTCCAAGAATGACCTTATTTGCTGCTCTCTCGGGCTGCTTGGCTTCTTCTTCAGCTCAAGGCAGCAGAATTCCCTGCATCGTGAGTGGACGTCCCCAGGGTAGCCTCATCTCCACCAACACCACAGACTCTTATCTCGATACCCCTTCTCTCTCGCGTTTTCCCCAGAGAATCCCAGCTCATCGGCCCTAACTATGATATCCGATATGCCCTTGTGCGATCCCCAGATTCCCCGTGGTTTCTGAGATCTCTCCGCTCGTAAATCTATCCAATCGTGAGATCCCAACATCAACTATCCACACCTACCAGAAAGGCTCTCACTTGGTAGGAAATATCACTATAGGAGTATAACTAATGCAATAGCTATCGTGTAGCATGCTTACACATTCTCGGAGTCGCCGATGTGATTTCCTCGCCTTTATCTCAATTCGGATGGTGAGTCTCCGAAAGATCCGAATATTATCTACCAAACAAGGCTCTCGTAAATGTTTAGTGACACCATCTTACATTATGTGTGCCCGGAATGCACAGAACTGCACTGTATCGAGGTTCACATTCACCGCTGTTTGGAACACGATCACGATTTCCAAGGTAACCACGTATTATTCTCAGTAAACAAAGTGCCCAATATAAGCGACCATATACAAATATGCGCCAATTCGCAAAGTATCAACCAAAAGAAGCAACACCATATCTGCCCTGGAGAAAGAAACAACCTAATAACTCCGCTCAACTATGTACGCCATTGCAAACCTCGACAGTACCCCACAAAGCATCATTTCTTAGGTACACCCCTTAGAATATCCGTCACCTTCATCCTCAGATCCATAAACGTCTTATCCTTCTTATCCAACTCTTCAAGCAGCTTCTCATACTTGGCCTGCCACTCATCCGCAGATAACTTGGATGCTGATTCCGTAGACACGGCTTCGGGACTCGGCTCTTTAGAGCCGTCAAGCATCTCCACCGGTACAGCAATTTCCATCTGATACTGGCCCCTGAGATGACCTAGGCCGTATATCCATTCACAGCTATACTTCATCGCACCGTCCTGCACGCCAATGCGTTTGAGTTTCGTCGTTCCGGCTAGGAGGTACCCCCCTCCTGTCATGGCAGCTAGGTTGATCAAAAACATGTCCGGTGATGCTGCCTTTCTGTACAAGTCTTCAAGAACCGAGTTGACGATCGCCATCGCTTCGGTCGTTGAGCATGTATGTGTTGGATTCCCTTCAGCATCGAGCCAATTTGCCCCAAAGAGACTGCGCATCATATAACCGATAACCTCATCGACGTTGGTACGTTCTTCAAGCCTCTCAAAATACAGCCTAGGAACGTCCTTTTGTTGTGCCATTGTATCCTCAGCCCGATGCTGTCGTGACATAGTCACTTCGTTCGTAGCTCTTGCAAAGTTCGATGATGTTCCGACGTACGTATGCGGAGGAGGAGCCTGGGTTTCACTGGGGCCGTTGATGACCACGACTGGGGGAGGAGTTGCAAGTCTTACACTGCCCGATGGTCTTTCGGGGACTTGTAAAGATATACTCGGGCGAGAAGGCCTCGGTGGAGCAGGGGTAGGATGCGGCTGTGATGTTATAGAGGGGATCGAGAAACTACTCTCTGATTGTCCACTGTCTACCCCGGGAGCTGAGACTGGCGGAGTACAAATGGGGGCTACGGGTTCCTCAGGGGCTGTTGTGGTGGTCGTGGTAGAAAATGGAGGCAGAGAAGCATCTATAGGAGTTCTGTTCATCGGTGGCCGTCCTCGTGGTTTGGCACCACCGTTGGGGACTCCCGGTCTCCAGGCAGAAGACACATTCTTGGGCCCTCTCCGCTGCGTCGTAAGTCTCGGCTTGGACGGTGTAACAGCAGACTGTGGCTCAAGAGCATCGTCCCAGAAAGATTTCCTCGAGTTCGGTGTAATAGCAGACTGCGGCCAGCGAAATAGAGGCGTGTGCTGAGAGGTATCACTCGGAGTCCACGGTGCAGCGCTTAGCCTCGTGGGATCTGCTGACAATGGCATTAACATAGGACCGCTTACGGCCTCAACAGCTGATGACGGTGCGAGGTGAGATCTCTGAGCGGGAGAAGTGGCTGTGTCATCATCGACGGGACGCTTTCTGCCTCTCTTTGGCCGTATGTGTGGGAAAAGAGCCCTCAGAGCCATGTCATCCTCGAGGGCCACACCATCGCGGATAGGCTGGCTCGTAGGGTTACTGTCAGTAGGGATCCTTGTCCAGTAATCATTCGGAATGTCCATCAGATACTCGAAAAAAGCCTTGACGTGCATGGAATTCATCCACTTCTAGACCAGTCTTTAGTGGGTAAACCTTGAGTTTGGGTGGCCCTACATCACATACCTTTAGTCTCACGCCATACTGTGCAACTTTCTGGGCACTCTCCTCCTTGTTTGGGTCTGGGGGCTCAACACCGAGCTTTGTAGTCAATTCTGTCCATGTCCGGATCTCGCTGTTGTAAAACTTGCGGACGAGCTCATAGATGGCGAATGTGCTGAAGGACTTGCCGCCGCTGCGAGGGGGGTTACGGAATGCCTCTCTCAGACTTGTCGTGTCTGTAGGGAGCGGCACTGCCGGATTGCAAAAGAGAATAAAGTCAACGTAAGCATCCTCTACCGTGTTCTCGGAAACGCTACGGTCCGGGAGACCCGGGCGCGTGGTCGGAGGCGCAGCGGATCCGGCCCCCGATGCGCCGGGCTGAGGTGGAGGCTGAGTCTGGGCCGGACTCGGAGCCGGAGGAGAAGGAGAGGGCCCGGTTGCGTTGTTGACAGAGGCAGGTGACGGCATTTCGAGTTCATCTCTTCAGGTTTTTTCTTGGCCGTGAGTTATTTTAGCACGTCACGTCTTTTTACATAGTCGATCTTGCTGTTTCGTGTTTCGTCTCATGTGAGAATTGGGGGTAAACAGAGACAGACAAGAGTGAGCCCGAAGGATGAGATTTGAGACATGAACTGGCTGATCCAACGGGGCAACGGACGAACAAATGGACCAAGGCTGAGAAAATCTCTCTAAGAGCAACGGTATTCCAGTTTAAGACAGTTTAAGACAGTTTAAGAGTGTGATAGCCTTGCAGATACCATTTAGCGAAGAGTACGGATTTCCACGCGTTTCAGAAATGAAAGGGGGATTCAAGTTGTAAATTAGGCCACCAAGCGATGGAGCAAAAGGGGCTAAATTTAGCAATTGGCCCAGGATGAGGAGTTTCTGCTTACCTTGCTGTCACTGTAGATCTATGTCTATATCTATCTATCTACGGAGTATCTATCTCGTATACAGTAAGACGGCCGTGCACAATCAAGTTTTGCCGTCATCATTCATCAAGCGAAATGTTCGTCTTTCAACGTTAGCATATTTCTTGACGCCATTGTACAAACCCAATCCATCCCAACTCTTAACACATCCGTATAATTCCCGATATACTCACTCTACAACCCTCATTGGCTCTCTCAACTAGGTAGGTTAATTAACAAACAAGCTGTGTACAGTAATCAAAACCCTTTACTAATCAAATCGACTGTACGCCCTTGTGGCCATGGATGTCAATTGACCGACCGCCAGCCAACGGTTGTGCATCTTGGAATTGCGTGCTCGAGCACATACGGCCTCATGGCCAATTTTGGTATGAGATGGTGAAGTGAACTCGGTTCTGATTTGAAATCCATATGTTATGATGGTAACATCTCTAATAAGTGCAGATGAAAAGTATAAAGAGCTGGATAGGAAGCAACTTGTTGCACAAAGCATCTCTATTGATTCAATAATCAATTCAAATCATCACATTTGATATCTCTGCCATTATCGCTTGCTTTTGTGCAAACTCACATCAGTTTCTCTGATATCCCTTACACCTCTGTATTCTGATCCATTTAATACACTTGGACGGTTCTATCAAGCCCTACAAGTCTTGACAATGGCCGTCTCTTCAACTATTCCCCGTGGCGACATCACTGCAACTCTCAACTTCTTCAATCCTCCCTCCGACAAGTCAACTCCCTATAACCACGTCGACACTCCCCCCAAGGGTCTTCCTCAGCGCAACTTCACAGACAACCCTCAACCTACTGTCATACATGACATCCGTGGTCATGAGTCCAAGTATCATCTAGACCGTGATGCTTTCCAGGTCATCCAAGACGTTCCACCCTCCAGCGAGATTGACTTCGTCGATGATGATTCTATCAAGGAGAACTACTATCCAGAGCTTGAACAGCTTCTCCTCAACAACGTCCCTGGCTCCAACAGGGTCTTCTTCTTTGATCACACTATTCGCCGCCAAACACCCAATGCTACTCGTGCGCCCGTGACTCGTGTACATATTGATCAAACAGCTGCGGCTGTAGCTCAGCGAGTTCGCAGATACTTCCCAGATGAGGCAGACGAGCTTCTCAAGCGTCGCTATCGTCTCATCAACGTCTGGCGACCTCTGAACAAGAAGCCTCTCGAGTCTTTCCCTCTGGCTGTTGCATCCTCTGCTTCTGTCGAAGATGACGACGTCATCCCGGTTGAGCACAGATATCCAGATGGGTACCGCGGTTGGACTGCAGCGATTCAGCATAATCCTGAGCAGAAGTGGTATTACCTCAGTGGTATGACAGGCAGCGAGAGGCTCTTGCTGGAGTGTTTCGATAGCGAGTCTCTCAAGCCTGGATCTAATATCAAGGGCCGTGTGCCACATACTGCTTTTGAAGATCCTAGGACCCGGGCTGAGGCGGAGGGCCGTGAGAGTATCGAGGTGCGCGCATTGGTATTTGGTCCTTGAAGTTGCGTTGATTGGAAGGGAAAAAGAGAGAGTATGGCATTGGAGTTTATGAGATCATTATATGTTGATCTAGTCGCAATCAATTTGATATAACAAGCATGACATTTCTAGTTCTATACAACCAGTCTCAGCCCGCTAGGAAAAGTGAAAACATAAATGCATTGCTGATAATTCAGCTCGTTACTTTATTCACAACCCTTGAGTAAAACTCATCCCAACTTTGTGAACCCAGTTAACAGACCTCACACCGTCTGCTGCTGTAGTCTCTTGGACTTCCATGGAATAAGATGCCGCCGTAAGCCAAATCGATGCTACGCCCTTGCGCCGCGCTTGCAATACTATAAAAGGAGGTCATTTGCGCCGCGAGAATCTCTAGTTCTTACGTCCCTTGCCACGCGTACTGCTGCTACCCTGGCGGCTCATGGCAACTCCGCCAGCACTGCTCTGGCGACTCATAGGCACTGCGGCGCTGGACAGAGCTGCTACTGAAGTAGCTGCACCAGCATGTGCTGGGCTTGGTTGATCCCGAAGGCTGCTGAGAGCTGGTAGGCCCAATGAATCGCGAACATATTCCGGGTCTTCTCTAGGAGCGCTAGTGAAAGCGACATACCGTGAATGCTGGTAAGGTATTGATACAGCAGCGAGGACCCGGCGCATTCCAGTTGGGCGATCAAGGTGAGCTCCAGGCTTGTGTGCTGCGTCGTATTGCTTGAAGAAACCCATGATCGTAAGATCAGAAGTGATATCGTCATTGGACAGGGGTACCGGGAAGTTCTGGTCCGCTGTACGAGGGTAGGGCTTGAGATATTGCTGGGGAACCGGAGGAGGCATCTTGGGGGGTTCGTGTGCGTGGAGAATATCCAAGTTGTGAACTTCGAAATTGGTGATACCTTCAAGACCTAAAATCTTGTCGTCGAGCAGATTACCGCCACGAGTGCTGCGGGTGGCGTGCGAGACGGAGCGCTCCATAGCTGGGGCAGAGGGCTGAGAATCGGCGTCCTGGTCGCCATTGGCTTCACCATTGCCGGAATCGCTGTCTTCGGGAGAGCCGCCGCCACTAACACGATTGCGAAGAATATACTGGTGCGCAGCAAGGGCAGCAGTGTTGTAGTTAAGCGAAAGCTCCTTGTCGGTGAAAAGCTTATCAATGCTGTAGATAGGTCCGTTCTGCTTAGCAGCAGCACGAGCCTTTTCAGACTGCCATAGGGGTGTAGTGTTGTGGTTGTCGAGGGCTCGCCGTGTCGGGGCAGGTGAGCCGTCGTCATCGCCGGCGTTTCGCTTGCGCTTCTTGTTGTCGGAATACATCTGCAGATCGTCGGCGTCCTTGCGCAGACGTGTGGCTCGCTTTCCATGGGGACCACCGGGGCTCGCAGGATTGGTCAAGCTGAACTGGTTGGGGTTGAGTAGCAAGGCGTTGGAATCATTAATCTCCAAAACCTCTTTCTCGCGGTTCAACCGGTTCTTCTTGTGGGTGAGGGTATTGACCAATCGATCTCGAAGAGTGCTGGTAAGGGCTCGGTGCTCGCGCTTGGCGGTCTCAACCTTGTAATCATATGTGTTTCTATATTCTTCTCGTCGTCGGTCGTATTCATTCTGTTTGGACACATGGTTAGCAAGACACTTGGTCGTGTGGCGTGGGATGGCTTTTTACTTTTGACTGCGCCAGCTGAAAATCACGAATTTCTACCAAATCCTCGACTTCGTCAACGAAGTCAGAGAATCGGATGCCAGCCATGTCAAGCAAGCTTCGGGCATCTTCGGCGTTGACCGGAAGACCCTGTGTGTTGGTGTGCTCCTTCTGGAGTTCAGAGATGACCTCAAGGACTTTTGGATCGTAAGGGTCGAAGCGCTGGACGAGATTGATGTCAAACTGGATCTTCTGGAGCTGATCGCGATATGTCATGTCCCTTTCCCGGTGGAACTTGTCAGTCATGTTAGAGAGTCTCTCTATAAGAGCCTGTCGCTTGCGATCTCTTTTTGACTGGGAAGCGGGAGCAGGAGAGCGTCGGTCGGTTCGGTTGGCCATGTTTGCAAGGGCCGCTGCTTCGTTGGCGGCCATTGCAAATAGTTGCGGTTATGTGTAAGTGGTGTCTGAAGCTTACAAAAATGCTTCTGTAGGCTTCAAGAAAAGAATTCAGAGTGTTGAGATCCGTGCTATCTTCGTGATTGTATGCTCAGGGCTGAGGTTGTAAGGGTTGGGAGAGTAAAGAGTCCATGCAACTTGGGATAAAAGAGCTGAGTGCAAGTGAAAGAGATGGCCAAGACAAATAGAATCAGAGGATGTCTACTCCACAACAAGCTGGGTAGGTACTTATTGGTTGGTAACAGGAGAATAGAGCAGGCAAACGAACAATTGCCAGCGTAAGTGCCAGTGCAACGCAATGAAATGATAGAACAATGTGGCAGTGGAAGTAAAGCAGCTTGGAAGTGTTTCTATTGTCGGCTCAAACTGGGAGAGAGGCCCAGAGAGGCATGACCTCGCCGGGGCGCTTGTTAGTGACCTCACCGCCTACTGCAAACGGCAGCATAGGGAAAATAGTGCCCAGGGCCGATCTTGTCATGCGACCCAGTCAGTGGAGTGATTGGCTGTGTAGTCATAGTGCGAGATACTGTGTTCACACGGTCAGCGACAGAGCTTAGGTAACCTTCACCAGGAACAATTAATACGTTCAGCGGGAACAATAGATTTTAATCAGCTTTCAGTTTAAGAATCTCTATCATTGGTTCACAGACCTCCTCGAAGCTTGTGCAACTGGCTAATCAGTCCAAACCCACCCGGTGCCTTTGTATCCTCTACCACAGTCGCTGCAGCATCTCTAGTGACACTTCCTTTCCGTGACCGTGATTCTACTTTAATCTTTTCCTTGGTCAGCTCCATTTCCTTCATTAGATCCCGATGCTTGTCTTCAACCGTCTTGGCAAGACTCTCTATAAACTTATTTCGTCCCTTCTCCTCTGCTGTGTCCTTCCATACACGGTTAAGCTCCTTGAGTTGTTCAATTCGTTGTGCCGCTTTCTCAATGCCTTGAACAGGGTCGTCAGATTTGTTCAGTAGATCTGATATCTCGTTTCTGATGTTCTTGAGTACTTCCTTGCCCTTTTCCTCTGAACTTTGCTGTGCTGAACCTGGCTCGGGTGCTGATACTGAGAGGAAACCGGAGCTGACGGAGATCTCTGATGGTGGAAAGACGAATTCCATAGCATCTCCGAATGTCTTGATAACTGAGTCAAGGCGTGCTCGCACAAGAGTTAATGTTTGTAGCTGTCTGATGAATTCAGGGTCATCTGGATTGGCTCCATCGTTGGTAACAGCTGCAGCAGTTGTCGACGGCGCCGCACTCCGATCTTCTTTAGCAGCGACCGCAGCGGCATTCTTGGCCTCAATAGCTTCTTGCAATCCTTCGGGAACAAACTTCTTGATGTCGTCATGAAGCGTCTCATTCATGGTCTCCTGGAGACTCAACGTCTCGCCTCGTAGTAGCTCCACCTCATAAGCCAGGCGACTCCCGCTTCTCAAAATGTCATCAGTGAGATGCGTAAGAGTAGTTGACAGCCGTGAAGTCTGGGCGTTAAGTTGTGAAATAAGAGCCTGAGCTTGTGTGGACAGCTCAGCGAGCGGTGCGACATCTCCGGCTCGGCCAGGTATAGAGCGCTGCTGCAGTGGAGGAAGGGTTGAGTTGAGGAACGTTGCGGGATCAAATGTAGGGTCTAGAAAGTCTTGTAGGAATTCATCTGACGTATGTGTTGACTTTGGCTGGATAACAGCTCTTGACTTTCGTCTCGTATGTCCTGGTCTTGTAGCTGCGCTGCTGGTAGCCCTTCGGCGGCCAGTTTTCAGATCTGTGGCCATCTTCGATAAGGCTTGTATGCATATAGAGTTCTCTCTACTCTCTGGATTTTATGTATATTTGTCGTCATAAAATTGGCTTAAAAGTCCCAAGGGGTATCGTTTCTGACTGAGCTATAGCTATGGTGGCCACTTTGGGTCGTTGGCACTGAATGCATGACCTAACCGATGATAACCCGGTCGCCCAAAATCACTTGCCCACTTACAACAACCACCACTCTCTTAGCAACAGACTTACAAAACCTGACTCATATAACATGAGTGATTCTCAAGAAGAAATGAGAATTGACCCCTCAAGGGCTCGGGCTCTTGTTTCTCAGCTTAATTCCGTCAAAGAGCGTATTGCTGCCGTAGCAGACGGTCGAAATGTATGCATGACACTCATTCTCACTCTCATATTCAAACACCAATGAATATACCCTGGCTTACATCTATATCAGGTCCGACTTGTTGCTGTCTCAAAGCTCAAGCCTGTAAATGACATTCTAGCACTTCACCAGGCTCCTACTTCACATACCCACTTTGGTGAGAACTATTCTCAAGAGTTGACTCAAAAAGCGGCCTTGCTCCCGAAAACTATTCAGTGGCATTTTATCGGTGGTCTCCAGTCTAGTAAGAAGCCTGACTCACACACATGGAACCACGCCTACTGATATGATATGTTAGACCATTGCAAGTCTCTGGGAAAGATTCCCAATCTCTTCTGTGTCTCAAGCATAGATACTTCCAAGAAGGCCCAGCTTCTCAACACTGCCCGCACCAATCTTCTTTCTTCACAGCCTGATCTTGACAAGATTGGTGTCCATGTGCAAGTCAACACATCCGGAGAGGAAGCCAAGTCTGGCTGTGCCCCCGGCGAAGAGACCGTTGCTCTATGCCGTGAAGTCATTGAGAAATGCCCCAGCCTCCGTTTTCTCGGTCTCATGACCATCGGGGCTATTGCTCGCAGCAAAGCCACTACCGCTGAGACTGAGAATGAGGACTTTGTTACTCTCAAGGAGCAGCTAGATCTTGTGGCTAAGGAGCTGAATTTGGATAAGGAGAGCTTGGAGTTGAGCATGGGTATGAGTGAGGATTTTGAAGGTGCAATTCGCCTGGGAAGCAGTGAGGTTCGTGTAGGCAGCACTATTTTCGGGCAGAGGCCATCTAAGGCAGATGCAAAGATCAAGGAGTAAATACCGACTTAACACAAATTCAAACTCACCTTCTTCAAGTTGATGAGGTTCTCCAATGCCCTAACACCTGTTCCATTGTCTTCACCGCCTGATTAGATTTTTCTTTGCATCATATTCATTCAATTTACAATGAGAGATCGTGGTATGTAATAACTGCATCCTCCTTGATCAGATCACTCCGCACAGCTTCATCGCCTTGTGCGGTAAAGAGGGACTATACAAGGAGGATAGACGCAGGCAACTTTTCAGCCAACAAACGATTGGCTGGAATTGAGCGCTTCCTCCGATTTCATGCTAGTTCCCCAACGCCCATATGCTTCTGTGGTATTATAACAACTCCTGTCCGGCGAATACATAGAAGATAAACATCATGTTCTCCCATCAAGTCACCATCACATTACGGAAAGAGTCCGAAATCTGTTCCCGTGAAGGTGGCTCGAATCGATCCGGTCCCGTTGAGATTCCTGCAGCAAGGCGTTCTTGCATATACTTCAACAAAACCGCTGGCACGGAATCATCTGTGGCACGGACAGTCAATCGAATCATCTGTCGAACAGTTAGAATATGCAACATCTGAAGCGGAATGGCTTCGCCTACCTGTTGTCCATAGTTTGGTTCCAGTCTCATAAGGCAACCAAACTTGCCTCCTTGAGATGTGTGAAGCACGCTTGCACCAACAACGTTCTTGGGGTTGGGGTCAACCATGTCCAGCACACGCCATCTGAAGCCCTCCACTGTCTTTGTAACGAAGCTCTCTGTGATTTCTCTGTCGCCCTTACCACTGACTCCGAAAATGGCTTGCGCCTCCCGGGGGGCACCACCAATCTGCTTCCATCTCTTGAAAAAGTCCTCAGCAGTCAACTCTGCCGGGTCCATGAATTTGTGTATAGACACGGGGAGCTTCAGAGTAAGTGCCTGTAGTGCACCAGCCAGGTAGCTGATGCGTACGGTCGGACTCTTCTCAAAAATCTTCTTTGCCTCGAACATAACAACTTGCTGGGACTGTCCACCTTGCACAATGGTACTATCAGGGAGGTTTTTGACGTCCCATGTGAGATTCTCTTTTTCGTTTTCGTCCAGATCCAATGTCGTTGTAAAGGAACTGATGTTTGCTGGTGTCTTGTTCTTAAAATATGTGATCAAGCAAGCCATCTGGCCACGATATTCTGATCGAACACCGATCTGTAACTGGCCATCTTCGTATAGAACGCCGTCCGATCTAACAAGAAGTCTGTTGAATCCTTGCTCCCATCCGGGTGACAAATGAGCTGCACTAGCCAAGTTAGGGGCCTTAAGCATCTTTGGCTCAGATGGTGTAGGTGCGTTGAGATCGAGCCCAGCCAAATCGGCAACTCCATTGCTATGGCCGTTTGTACCAGTTGCAGCCTGGCCATTCGGTTTCCCGTTCAGTGGCATATTCGAGCTGAAAGTCCTCTTGAGTGCTCCAGTACCCATGCTAAGTTCCCGAGCGTCTGCATTGGCGTCCTTTCCTCCCACTACCCAGGTCCGTCGATCGCTCGTATTAGCGTGTTTCTGGTGTAGTCTTGAGAGAAGTGCAGACTGTCGTTCAGGGAAAGGAGGCATCTCATCGCAAACTGTTCGGAGGAGGTCATCCGTTGGCATATTCACAAGGGTCAAGTATTCACACGCTCTCTGCTGAAGCTCGGAGTCCAGATTGTGGCTGTGAAACTCAAACACATGAATAAGCTGAGGCTTGATTTCCGGGAACAAGTTGACATATTTGACAAAGCATGAGAGAATCATGGCACGAGTACTCGAGGAGCATGCTGTCAGCTTGCCCTGAAGAGCCATAAACTGCTCAATAGGACTGCAACGAGGCTGGTCAGCAACTAAGTGACCAAACTCCCCCAATATATAGGCGCCAATCTTGACCAGAGTCTCGTGGCAGTGGTCGCCCTTGACATATTGTAGCGCATTCTGAGCTGCATAAACCTGTAACTCCTCGTTGTTCGTCACAATTTGAATAACTCGCTGCCACACCTCATCGCTGACATGATCTCCAGCCATGGCGATAAGTCTGAGGGAGATATCAACGTACCACTGCACATCAGTGGCGTACTTTTCCGTAAGAATGGCAATCTTAAGGACCATTTCTTCTCGGATAGCAAAGTCGGCATTCTGTAGGTAGTGCAGTAGCTCACCAACGATGACTTGGGCATTTGTGGCGTCACACATGCTGTAGAGTAAGTCTAGACCCTTGCGACGAACACTGATATCTCGATCTTTGAGCGAGCCAAGAATGATTTCCTGGTGTTGCTTGATGGGGTCCAGAGTTTCAGCGCGTGCAGCCAGATGTGTCATGGCTTCCAGGCCCAGATATCTGACGTTGGTCTCCCGGCTCTGGATAAATTTGCCCAGTCTCGTTGAAATTTGCTTCATCAGGCCATGTTCAGTGTCTAGATGGATAATAAGGTTGATGGCTTCAAAGAGCACGGCGTTTTGAGCGTTGTTCTGTTGAACGTTCTTGTTGGTCTCCATGGCTAGGTTCAGGATCTTTTGCAAGGACTCGCGAATCATTTCCCGAACATGAGTGTCCTCTGAACATTGTGTCAGTAACTACTTCCTGCTTAAACGCGCTACCACACTTACCTGCAGGTGGAAAGTATTGCAGAAGACGAAGTAATTTGATCTGCAGCCAGGGGCAGGGGACTTTGTAGTAAAGGTAATCGGTCGTATACTCGCCATCGATAAGAATTCGCTTCAGACGAGCTGCTGCTTTGGCATACGCTCCCTTGTATTGCTCTAGATTATCTTGGGCTAGTGTCATGACCAGCGATGTGACCGAGAGTGCAACGCCGAGGTCAGAGTCATCCATAAGGTGGATAATGCGCTCCGCCCATTGCGGCGATATGATATCTGGGTGCTTGCGGTATAGTCGGAGGAGCGTCAGAGCGGCCTTCTTCTTGACGAACGATTTTGAAGTACTGCGTAACAGCGGTCAGCGTGGTTCCTTCGCATTACAGGGGTATAAGTGCATACGGAGAAATCAGGAGTCTATGAACCTCTCCATTCAAGGCTTCGCCCATCTCTCGACTTCCAACGTTGGCAATCGCATGGAGAGCAAGACAATTGAAAAGCTCATTATGATCGAGTAGGTCCTTGCGGATGCTGTTGACAACAAGGTGCAAAAGCTCGTGTTTCTCGTGGAGAAAGAGTGTCATAGCCAGATAGCCTATCTGCTTCTCTGAGTATTTGTTTGCTGAGATTAGATTCACAGCCTCGAGGTGTCCAAAATCGACATTCCAACCCAGGATGTAAATATATAGCAGCTTGCAGACATATTTCTTCTTGTGGTAACCGCTGAGACTGCCGTCCTTGAACTTCTGTCGAATATTGGCCAGCTCCTTATTGATTCGCTTCTCCTCGAGTTCACGCGCTCTCGCATTTCTGAGATCAGCAATGAACTGAACCAATCCACGCATATTGGCATTGCTGCTACTTGAGCGGCCGAGAAATCCTGTGCCTGAGCTCGACATTTTGGGCGGTGGTATGCAAAGGTATTCGTGCGGTCAAGTCACTGAAGACCCCTGATTTTTGGAATGAAACGGGGGGGGTAGTCGGCTTAGATGGATTCGTACGGTGGAAGGTGATGTCAAAATATCTCCAAGACAGAGTATGGTCGCGCCTTATCGCAAGAATCGCATAGTCGACTCGAATTGTCCAGACGGCTCACGCGCCAGACATCGATTGTTTGTCGATGTGATGGGAGATTGCTCGCTGGAGGGGCGAGCTAGACTGAAGATGCGGTGGTGGGCGGTGCTCTGTTGGTGCGGCCTAATGATTTAGTTAGGAGTTGCGGAAGAGGCCCGTGGGCTAGGGAACGGATGAGTCGGGGATTGACAAGGGCTACGACAGGCGAGAGGGGATTGTATTGTAAGCGTGTCGGTGATGAGAGAGTACGAGCGAGTCCTGCAACAAACGACACAGAAGGGCTCAAGAAGGAAAGGAAGATATGTTTATTAACAGCAAAGTTGGTGGAAGAGGAGGTGAGAAGCGTGTTCATCTGTCATCCCATGGTACCCAGGCCAGTAACTTCTAGCCTCTGAGAAGCCTCCTGTCTCCTGCCTCCTTCGGGTGCAATAACGGCCAGAAAGGGTTTAACCGCTCATGGTTACAATTGGTCCGTGCTTCGTTCACTTTAACACTGCAGCCAGTAGAATGCTTCCATGAGCTATCAAATTCATCATGACTTCAATTGCTTCAATACTCGAGGGTTATCGTTATTCTACATAAACAAACTTCACATTCCTTTTCAAGTTCAAACATAGCTTGGTTGACTATAGTTCGCAATGTCATCCTGCACGGTTTCACGATTGGCAATGCGCTGTAGTCGACAGACTTTGTCACAGCCAGCCAGTCTCTATCGTCACATCCCAAATCAACGGTTTTATGCTGTTCAAGCTGCTGGAGCCCCTCGTTTCCAAGTTTTCAATCGTCACACAAAATGGCTACAAAAGGAACGAGCTGGTACCAACTCCGAACAAAGCCGGGAAGCTGATTACCTCAAGGATGAGGTTGCAATACGAGTATCAGAAAGACTTCTAGTAAGTACCCATGTTCTTGAAGCAACACTCGCTTCTCACATACCAATAGGACATCAAACGCAGATTTCCTCGAGTGTTGGATCTCGGCGCAAATTCATGCAACATCGCACGAGCTTTGGTCCAGGAGAATCCTGATCCTGACCCTGACACACCTGAGTCGCCGCCACTGGCGACTCGTATTGACGAATTGGTTGCTGCTGATTCATCTCATTCACTGCTTCACCGTGATGCTGATCATGAGTTCAACAACAAGCTTAACATCACTCGAACGGTTGTGGACGATGAAGAAACGATCCCTTTCGAACCTGCTTCATTTGACCTAGTGATGAGCTCAATGAGTCTCCATTGGATCAACGATCTACCCGGTATCCTCACTCAGATCAACAATGTCCTCAAGCCTGACTCTCCTTTCATCGGCGCTATGCTTGGCGGAGACACACTATTCGAGTTGAGAACGTCACTGCAGCTGGCAGAGACAGAAAGACGAGGTGGCATGTCTCCTCGTGTCTCTCCTTTGGCTGATGTCAAAGATATAGGTGGTCTGCTTCAGAAAGCTGGCTTCAAGATGTTGACTGTTGATATCGATGATATCATCGTTGATTACCCTGACACATTTGCTTTGATGCAGGATCTTCAGGCCATGGGCGAGGGTAACGCTGTCCTCGGAAGGGAGATGGGTGCCATTTCCCGCGATGTTCTCCTCGCTAGCGATGCCATCTATAAGGAACTTCACGGTAACTCAGATGGATCCATTCCCGCAACTTTCAGAATCATATACATGATCGGATGGCGCGAAGGTGAAAACCAGCCACAACCTCTAGCCAGAGGAAGTGGTGACATAAACTTGAAAGATGTCTTGGAGCAAAAATAGAGGGCAGATGATTTGTATAATGTAAATAATGTAACACCAGAGCTATGTTCCACGGACGGGGGTTTACTCTGCGGCTTATGAATTGGATTCATGATTCTATGTGTTGACCGCTGATCATTGCGAACGTGTCTCTGGCACCTAAACCTTCCGCCAGTCGGTCATTGTTCGGCCGATACATCCCAGACCAGCGACTTCAACGACCTTCTCGTGCCAGCTCAGGAGCACACTCATAGCTGCAGTGGCGGGCTCATTCGAGCCAGGTCGCCCGGCGATTTGGCTGAAACCTCCCGTCGATTGAGGTGTAACCTTGTTTGGTGATCGAGAAGCTGTTCCAGGGTGAACCGTAGCCATTCCTTTGTAGCTATCACATCGTTAGGTTTGCACATTTATCCACCCGTTCCATCATCAAACGTACATGTACTTCATCAGGACATCCAGGCATTCAGAGCCGCCCTCAGATCCATAGATGCTCTTCAGTAAGGGGGACATGTCGCTTGCCTTAATCGACTGGAGGACCTCGATGATAGTGTGAAGGTGAGCGTCCTAAGAAGGAACGTCGTGTTAGATGCCACAGGTGCAGGGCCAATGTACGCTGCCTCATCTTCACTCTCTGTTGACATACCTTGGCTGCGTCCGTTCCGTTGTATACTGGCGTCTCCAAGCTGCCCCTCAAAGCTCCCTCCGCATCACCGCCTCTCAGAAGCTGCCTGATCTGCCCAGAAAGCTGGCGCACTTCCGCCTCGTCGATCTCGGGCTGTGGGGGATGCAGAGTCGAGGTGTCGAAGTTGACGCTGGAGTCTTCGTTCAGGGCGTCGATGTTGATGGTGCGCCATGCGTCACCGAGCGTCGCGCTCGTATGCTGCTGGATAATTGACATTTTGGTATTCGGTATTATCAATTGTTATCGGGTGATTTTGCGTGCGACTCGAGGTATGGGGAGTATTCCTGTATTAACTGGAAGCTATATCGGTGTCGGCTTGGGTGGACATTCAAGCTGCGTCAGCGATGGCGGGGTGGAGGTGAGGCTGGAGTTGTGGCTTGTGGAATAGTAGCTTGCCTGATTTGGAGCTCGTCAATGAGTGATGTATAGGAGGACCTGAGCTTCAGTGGTGCGGCCCTGCTATAGCGGCCAACATCCAAGGTAGGAATATAGTGGACTCCCAAACGGCTCAAGGTATGTATTGTACTATTTGTGAAATTCTCTATCAACACTAACGTCTCCGGTTCCACACTGTCATGCAACACTCTTTGTATCTTCGCTATGTAGTGACAGGTAATTTTGAGATAATTGCGTCCTTGGAAAAGGCTTACTGAGTTGTCCATCAGGTAGTCTTGTTACACGCGCAACTGTCTTGGCATGTCCAGATTAACGCATTCTTTTGAACCATGCAATAGACCAGAATAAACAGGACGTATACGTCGTGAATAAATAGCTGAGTTCTGTATGGAAGACTCGAAGTTTCGAGCCAATCGAGTTGATGGAACGGGGAGCAAACGATTATCAAATCCAACGTAGTGGAAAGAATGGTAAAAAATAACGAGGTGAATTTCAAGCTACCCTAAACATTGAGTTTGGTCGCTGCCCCGCGAGCACCTTCCTTTCTATCACTACATGAAAACCAAGTACACCTGCCCACCACCCTACAGGCAAATTCCAATGTGTTGTAAGCATCAAGCTACTAATACACTACCTTGTCTATTCTGCTCTTTCAGATGAAAGAGAAAAGGCTACTATCTATAATAGTTGGCTCTACGTTCCCTAAGCTACCACGGATACTTACCCGGTATGCCATCACTTGATTGAGCGGCTGAAATAACCGGATGCGTCGCGGCACGCAACATGCTTCTCCAGACTGAGAAGTCGCCATGATAGAGTATTAGGGGTCAGCCTGTTCGAGTCAGTTTATTGAGGCTCTGGCTCTTTGCAGTCAATGACCAGACTGTTACGACTCATGGCTGAAATGAGGAAACCGATGAGGGACCCTTTCAGACCTGTACGCAAGAGTTGGTGCGGTTGGGCACGATAGTTACTATCTTGATAAGGATCAACATTGGGGAGCGCGGCGGGCGGAAGGCAATAGATCTGTGCATCCATCCCATCAGAAGCTTGACTCGTGGCTTGCTTGGTCTATCGTTCGGGGAGCATACCCGGCACGAACGACACACACACCACAACAAAAGCTCCTCGTTGGCTTCATAGATCAGCCTTCCAGAAGCTTGCCTACCTTGTCTAGTCAAGAGAGGCCTCTTATTATGTCTCCACACAAACAGCCCAGGAACCATGGACGTTTGGGACAATTTTTTTTTTTGAAATTACCTGGCGGATCCGGCACGGACGCACTACAATTGCGGAAGCGGTTCCCCGGTGACACGAATAATATCGTCTCAACGAACACGATTCAACCAAGCAGAGAGGTCTGAACTGACAACAGAGAGGTTGAAAGGGGACAGCCACCAAGGCGGGACGCATCGGCAGAGTGTTGGTGCATATTTGGGTAGGGTACTCAGTATTGGTGCGAAGTTGATCAAGGAAGTAAACACCCACAGCTTTACACTGAAAATTTCTGCCAAATATGACGTTCAACGCAGGCTTTTGTCGGGGTGTCTTCCCAAGCAAGAGGTCCAATTCTGATCTGCGACACTGTTCGTTGAGGCTTCTGGAAGGCAAGAAGCGATCATCTCGTTTAGCGTGGTCTTCAAAGCGAAAATCCCTTGAATCCGATAGGTGGACTTTGATACTGCCCCACTGCATATGCCATCAAGGGTCCTAATCTCATCTTCTTCGCCGGCGGGTACGTACTAAGTATCAGCAACACCCAGTAACAAGCTGAGATAGGCACTGGTGACATTTCCTCCTTGACTAGCTGCAATAGTCTCGAACCAAATGTCACTGGCTTGAACATGGCAGCCCGATCTACAAGCAGCTGCCGTGCTCGACAAGGTCAGTTGTGATAGTGCGATTGGGTGAATCGATAGCACCATTACTTGTGGTATCGGGTTGGTCTGGGCATACGATTACGGCTTCATCGTGAGCCACGACAGTCATGTTCGCACATGTGTGGTGGTCTCGCCTCATCATCAATTGTATAAAGTGGTATGGCAAACAAGCTCCTGAACCAGGTTTGCTTTAACGAATCTGGAGCGGATCCAAAAAAGGACCGGAAACAGGGCTCATCTCAAACCAGGCGGGTTACCTACGTCGCATGATACATATGTGATCGTTTCCAAAGATATCTAAGAGGGAGGCATTGAAATGGCCGGAAGCTAAGCTAGCTGCCACATGGTGAGTGGAGGGCTTGTCAGTGTTGGCCAGTCCCGTCCTCTCAGCCGACAGCTGCAGGCTGGAATTGTCACATGATATCCAAGTGCACCACAAATTCATCCAGTATAGGTAGGTACCTTGGATGGCTTGAGAGTACCTCCCTAAACCGATCGACTAGGACGATCTGTTGCTGGGAAAGGTCATCATCCATGGTAATGCGCTATAGGGATGCTTTTTAGTGGTTGATGAAGGCTGGGACAAGAGTAAACGACCCCTGTTTCAAATGCCAATGGCGTTTGGAATTTGGCTAATGCAGGAACACCGAAGTTCTGGGGTTTCTATGCGGCGCTACCGCAATGTGCAAACCGCCATAACGTGTAGCTGGCCACGCTAACTCGGATGTGTGCAGCGATACCCCTGAACTTGCAGCACGGGAGCTGGCAGTTCATCCCAATCCACCAACCTCTCCACTGGAGGGGGCTTACAAAATTGCCCGGTCAGGTGGAGCTGGGTCGAGAAGGAGTCTACTGATGGGAGATATTACAAGAGATGACACACACGCCTTAAGTCGCCCGCACAGTGTTCTATTACCGCATGTCGCCGCTGACACCGTGGGAAAGAATCGTGCATAGAGCTTTGTGTTGTGGAGTTCCGTTGGTTGACAGGCTTCTGGAAGCTTTCTACGAAGCCTCATCGGCCCACTTTGACTTCAAACAAATCGCCGTAAGAATTATAGGTGTGACATTCCGGAAGTTCATCGCAGGTGTCCAAAGCGAATTCCCCGACACTGAGCTGCAAGGAAATACACGACACGCTTCGCAATGCTCGTGGTTACTTACTTACGGCTGTAAAGGTTGCGGTCTTCATTGTTAGTTGTTGATAAAGAGTCTGACGATACTTTACACAGCTTCTCGGCGAATTGTGGTGATATAACATCGACCTGCCAATCTTAGAGACGTTGGCCCAGTGTTAGGCGAGTCCGGCAATACTTCCGTTGCATTAAGTACAGCCTGCATGGATAGGGCTTCTCGTGACACATGGGTTCCCTAAAGACGGATTCAAGCATTTTACGACGTCTCATTTAGCACCAGCTGAATGTGAAACAATTTTATTACCTTTGTGCTCAAATTTTTCTTGATAATTTCGCAAACGAACACAAGACTGGGATTCCCGGAGGCAAGCAAGAGATACTGCCCTCGTTACTCACCAGAGAGACTCTAATCCATACCTTATGTGTACACCATTGCCGCAGATGGCCCAAGGCTCAACCAAGATACTGGTCAGCCGAGATGCCCCAGCGGTTCCGCGTCCTTGGGATTGGTATCCGATATCATAGCGGGGCGGCATGATTTTGAGCTTGAGAAGCGGCAGTTTCCTTTGGCTGAGGAACTTCCATCTTAGAGGACAATAAACTGTTCTGGTTCAATGAGGCTACTCCAATGATATCCGTTCTTGTCTTCGTTTGTTTCTGAACTTCTATGCACTGTCTGCACGTGAGCAAGAAATCTGCGAGAGCTTGAAGCTAGAAGCATAGCCTTGATGACGATTTGTCCTTTGGCAACTAAACCCAAGCTCGGTAGCCGGCCGGTATGGAAACCCATCATTTTGGAACCACATGGCTACGACTGAGCCCATCAATCAATCGTCAGTCGCTAATTCTGGATCGCGCATAGTTCGAGATCAGGTCTCCTTGTCATATAGGCAAGGACTACTTCATTTTGCCAAGTGACAGCTGTCACAAGAATCATTGCCAATACACGGAAACAAACAAGAAGGGCGGGAAGGCTTCAGTGTAGTTTCACATGCAGTGATGAATTCACTCGTAACATGCGTGGGCTATTTATAGCTCTGGAATCCACGCCAACAACTTGAGATTCTTCGACAAAGCGTGAAGTGACCAGAGAGCCTGAGCTGCCCCTAGCACAATCTGACAAGATATTTATCAACAAGTATCGGATACTGAGATCGATTTATGTACTCCTTCATGGAATGACTTCTAAGTCGAGGAATCAGGTGCTCCTAAAGATGTCATTGGTCTTATTGACGCATTATCTTGCTGAGTTCTGATATTGCGTTGTTATGCCACAGCAAGATGAGATACCGAACGTGTGAGATATGAAGACCTTCTTGTTCTAAGGGCCATCAACTTCTATCGGAGGAGCTTCTATAAGCATCAGAAGTCTACAAAAGATTACACAGGTCAAGAAATAGGATGTCCGATGCAACTGGTGTCATGTCTACAACAAATCCCCCCCATAGCCCCTACGACGAAGAGTCTAACTGTCTCAGAAGCAAAGCAGGGACAAGATACAAGTCAAACATCAGGGTTGCAACTGGATATCAAACAGGCAGGATGGCAATAGCTGGAACAATCAAGCCGGGTACTGGAGCTACGACGAAAGAGTACTGGGGGAACCGAGAGAATGGAGGACCCTGGCCATGTCATGGAAGAGGAGACCGATTCGACAACTTCGTTCCTGACTAACGAGGTACCCCATGATTTAGCAAGACTGTATTACACAGTGCAGAAACACGGCCCGGGGTACCATTTTGACGCTGAGCTTGACGCCAGTCGCATCTCCTCCCAATTACCACCGTCGTGGATTGTCCTCACAGCCAAGAGCATTGGGGCCAGTTTCGGATCCACTACGGGGCACCTGGAAACCATCGATTCCATGAAGGGCTTACCCGTCCATTTCAGCGTGCGCGTGGCTATCTGCCTTGCCTCGTAAAAGACGTTGGATGAAGAAGGTTTACCGGGAGCTACAAAGCGACAAACATGGGTAACAGAAGCGGACTCTAACGGGCTGTCAACGTCAAGACCAAGAAGCTAACGCTCTAACGTGTCCAGTTACAGAAGGAGAGCACTGTTTACTGCAAGATGAATGTGGGTGCCTGCCAAGGGATGAGCAGGAGGCTCTGGGGGTGTGGTGAGCGCATTGCAGTTGGGGGGTGTGAGAAAACGGTCTGAGAGGTCATGGCTAGGTAAGTTGCGACGCCTTTCCAACCACCCGGAGACATTGCACGCCTTGCAGCAAAAGGCAGATCCCAGCGGCTTCCGACCCCTGCGACCCGGTGGCCTGGGTGTCCCAGAGAGGCGAGAATTGAGAGTCAATGTCACTGTCAAAGTGAATGTACACTGCAAGGTACAGAGGGTACCGTAGTATGCATGCCCAATACATGGGTGGGTGCTGTTCGGATCAGCGCTCCTTGGGGAGTCAAGGCCCTGGATGCCGGAAGGACTACTGGTAGAACCCATGCTGATGGCAAGCGAGAGAAGGTTGAGAGAAGCGCGCCCTGAGTTTTGGAAGCCCGAGCTCTCTGGATCCCTCATGGAGACATGCACAGGCCATGAAAGAGAAGCCATGAAACATGGTCCAGCCAGGCACCGCTCTGTTCCCTCCTTTTTTTGCTTTGGAACGATGGGGGACGTGGCTCACGGCTTTTTGTCACCCCCTTCTGGTACGCCCCCCTGGCCCCCTGGAGCGTGGGCCACTAGGGAAATTTCACAGCAATTTTTGATGAGGTTCATTCTCAGGTAACTAAAAGTAATAATGATGGATTTGACTGACTGAACGGCACATTGAGGATACCCCTTGCCTGGTCTGTCTTTACGCTGCAAGCCTCACCTTGTCATGGATGAGTATTGAGAATTTTCCCTATTACTTCTTCCTCCGACGGGTGTGCTCTGTACAAAAGCGTCTTGCTTCGCACTTCCATTCTCCATTCAGAACTTCACTTCACGTCTCCCTTTGGAACAAACTCCCTTTTAAGTCCTCTCAGCCGCCCGCCTCGTCAGCTCAAGACTTGTGTCCTCCTCCTGCTCGATCATCTTCTACATCTCTGAGAGTGAATCACTTACACATACACACACACGCTTATAACTCACAATTAAGCGAACGATATCGACGACTTTGACGACTAGTTATAAAACTAGCCTAACTTGACGACTGGGACACTCACTCACTCACTCATTCACTCATCAGCAACCTCATCTCGCCTTGCCTCATTCATCAGGTCACATCACCTCTTGGAAGCAAGTCTTAAGTCTCGAACTAGCCCAGGCCAGGACCAGCAAAGAAAGGGAAATACCTACACCACCCCCTTCGTAATAATCGGCCCCGTTCGTCTGACCCACACTCATTCGACCATCCGACCGGCGCCACTGCAGCGTGCCTTGTGCCTGAACTCAACTACGAGCTGAGAAAGAAAGCTACGCTACGCTACCGTATTACGGCAACGATCCGTCCATCCCATCCCCATACGTCCCATCCCCTTGACGGAAAGCAAAGCTCGAGTCACCCCAAATAAAAAAAAAGGTTTCCCCTTATTGGATCTTGTTACTTATTTGGGCTGTTGCGCAAAAAGCATAACTTTCTCTCACATCCACCCATAACGAGCCCCCTTTCTACTCACTCACTCAAGAGACGCACCTGTCCGCCCTTCGTTCATCTACAATACAATACCAATACGTCTGCGACATCATCTCTCGCTCGTGTTGCCTATTCCAACGTTCTGGTGTCGACGTCTCTCGCCAAACTCAACCATCACCCACCACCACTCCTTTACCTGTCCGAAACACGCTCCAATTATATTGGTGACGCTCGCATCTTGAATACCATTCGGCTTTCTGTTTCTCTGTCGCTTCAATCCTTTGGCCAATCCGCGCTCACATTCGCTCAATACCGTTTGTACGCTCTGTCGCACCAAGACGAGTATTCCTTGTAAGTCAAAATCGCTTACCAAAATAACTTCAAAGTCCTCGCGCTGGTGCCTGTCTTGGTCTTCCTTTAAGATACCAATGACAGTGTGCCTCCTCCTTCATTCCCTTGTCCCTATATATACTTGCGTGATCCTCTCGCCTTTCATATACATTGCGCACCTGATTCACCACCACAGCATGACTGACCAGCAACATAGCAGCAATCTCAACAGCAACAAGAACAATAACTCATTCATTCACACATCCTCACAACAACAGTCAACATGATTGACGGATCATCAACACCCTCTAACATGGGCCGAGGAGCCTACGACACAACCGGCTGCCCCAAGCCCCCGCCCCGCCCCAGACCCTCATAAGAGGCCATCTCGCTTGGATTGTTGGATAAACTCTACATGTATCCCAACCTAATGCGACCGACGACCACGCCAAAGCCGGGCCACGCTGGCGGTTAGGCCTGTCCGGCGATGACACGACACTGCGACTGTCCTGTTACAGACGCGCACTTCTCACTCTTCCGCCTGTCTTCTCTTCGACTCTAAGGGACCTTTCTAATTACGACATCATTTTAATCACTTTCAGCAGCCATGGAGCCGAATAACTCCCGGCTCTTAATGCGTTCCGAATACACTTTTTAATACACATTCCTGTCGAAAACTATATACACAACGGCTCGGAGCCATCCCTTGCTTCCCAGCAGCAAGCGGAAATTTCAAGGGAAGGGCTTTTTTCTTGGGAACGAATGCACTCATTGATTTGAATGAGTGCCGATTTTCTTGCTTTTTTCACACTTTCTGATTCGTGGCGACGCGAAGTTTGTTTTATCACATTGGGCTCAGCAACGCGGCGTTTGAACATAGACGGGAACAAAAAAAAACCGGGGATTTGTTTTATTTTCTTGTCTTCGGGTTTCATCTTCTCAGCAGCGTCCTTGTCGGCTCAGGTCTCGAGTTGCCTCCGGTATCCACAGTCTCCCTCGACTACCAGTCTGAACCTACAACACCCACTCACGTCAGGGTGTTCTGAGTCGGAATGCAGATCTGGCTGGGATGGGAATGTCTCAGATCGCCTCCAGCGCAGCGAAGGACGACAAGGGTTGGCGAGCATACTTGAGAGGAAGCAGATGGCCGAAACCGAGCAGAGACAACAACAACCAACAACAAGGAAGACCTGACGACGGGGCCGAGAAGATCGAATGCCATGATGACATATTTCGGAGTTTAATTCAAGCGAGGGTTTCGGATAAGGATCACAAAAACTGGGAACCGGATGGGAAAAGATGTTCATTTTGCATATAGACTTGGGGACCTTGTTTACCTTTTTTTTTGTTTTTTGTTTTTGCTTTTTTGTTTTCGCGCATTCACTCTTGGTTCCCACCTCGCTTGCACAGTTTTCCTTCTGGCCGGCTTCTCTCGTTTCTTTTTTTTTTCTTTTTCTTTTTTCTACTGTTACCTTTTATTACTACTGGATCGGATCGCTGTTTTGGTTTGGGCTCCCTCGCGGGAGGACCAACAGCAGAGGGATATGTTGCTGTATTCCCGTGTACTATTTCTGTATTGGTGTACAAGACATGGCAAGACTATCGGAAGAGGATTGAGGAGGGGGAAGAGGAAAGCGATACGATGCTCTGGCCGTGTTGAGAGAGCACTTGGGCTGGACTCAGGATTGATAGAAGATACCCCCTACTACGCGCTTCCCCCTCGAAGCCTCTAGACTGTATAGTATTATTTCATAAGACGGAAGACTTTTAGCTACACAGCGTACGGAGACTACGAGGAGAGAAATACAAATAATGGAACTATTCAATAATTATCATTGGCCTCGGATGCAACAAGTGACTTATGGTATCGCAAGAAATCTATTTTGAGGATACCTAGGACAAGATATCCGTTGGTGAGTGAGTTTATCGTATACTCGCTGCGTTTAGCTTGTTTGGGAACGTCGAGGCGAGGAGGAGAAGACGGAAATCATTTGGTTGAGAGACTGTTTGCTCCCTATGCTCGAAGCCGTAGTTTGTGTGACGAGCGGGTAGTGGATGACGAACCGGGGAGAAGTTGGAAGATCCCGAGGCTATGGGGGACGTATCCGTACGTACGTACGATGCCAAGGTATAGTATGTACGTATGCGCATTTCACAGTGATCAGACAATTACCTTACTTTCTTTTAGTGTTAATCAAGGGAACAATACGGAGTAACTACGTGCTGATTACAGAAGAGATTGGTTTGGGATGGCGCGCGCGTACAAAGTACCCAGTAACTTTATCCATCTATCCCTTAGGTTGGGTTGGGCCGGGCTGGAATGTGATGGATGGCTACGTTTTAGAATGGGATAGCACCTTTACTACTAGGTAAGGTAGGGAGGTAGGGAATGAATAGCCAATACTCTAGGTCTAGAGTCTAGAGAACCTAGGATACGAGGAGACAGCGCAGTCTAGAGTTGTGCCAATGTAATCTATCGGGAAGGAGAGTAAAATGTGTAATTAAGACGTTAATTAAAATGTAATTAATGGATTGGTTAATGGATTGGATGTCACTGTAAGTGCTACAAGGTTGAAGCATCGTTGTTGGGTTAATACTCTAGTACAGTACCCGACCGTACCTAGGTACTTAGGTAAGGTAGGCAATTTAGCATAAACGCGCCTCGTGCGAGATTATGACAACAAGGGGCGGGCATTGATATTTACGACAGAGACGAGTCAGTAAAATGTTGCCTAAAAACTTCTGAGCATTTTCCGCCCAAAAATACATACTTTTTCTCAGTTCGAGCAAGGTCCGACCTTGGTTTTGGCGCTCGGGCAATGAATGGATGGTAGCTCGTTAATTGACTTTCAGGGGGGGGGGGGGCCTTGACGCGCAATGATTCAGCTACGATGATGACGATGACGGGAGGGAGGGCTACGGATGGTTGATTCCGGCGCTTGGAACGTCAAAGCGACAGAGTCGAGAGTCAGTCAGAGGGAAAAGAGTTGTCGGACGGAGGCTAAGGTTTTCGTGATGGAGATCCTTGCCCTGGAGGCGTTTGAATGTCGCCCGTTTCATAACCGTAAGAGTAGATTAGTTAGTACCTAGATAATAGAGCAAATGTTTGTGGCCAGGTCTCAGGTGATGTTTGCTGGTTGCCCTCAGAAACGAAAACGAATACATACATAACGAAAAGATCTGGAAAGATAAGGTAGAGCAGGCATCACGCGATGGGAAACAGGTCCAGATTCAAAGATGGGCTAACAGAGACTGATTTAACATGCCACTCACTACATCCACTAAGAATTTCACAGGTTCAGCCAAAGACTCGCGCTCGCTGACACAAGCAGACGCAAAAGATCACCAGCCGAGGCTGATTCGTTCCACGTACAGTATCCGTACCTTGCAGTCAAGAACCCGTCTCACAACACATGCAGTACTTGTCAAACAATCAATCGATGTCTTGTCTCGGTAACTAATTGGAGATAGAAAAAGGGAGGCGCCGGTGGCCGGGGTACAGATACGAGTCGCAACAAGACAACAAAAGAAGCAACTCATGAGAGAAGAGTCTCGATTGGTTGGATTGGATCGGATTGGATCGACAGTTTGTTTGCGTGGTTGGTTGGGCCGACTACAAGAATAGAAGAGTTTGCGTTTGAATACGAACTGAAACAGAGTAACAGATCAGATATCAAGAGAGGAAACAATCAGGCATTGTATGTTGTATGTACTGTTTGACTCGGAAGAAGCAATGATGAGTGATGAATGAATGAGAGAACAAAGCCAACAGCCATTAATGGATAAACAAAACACTTGCGAACCAACCCAACAAGACGAGATGAGACAAAAAGGTTAATTACGGTGCCTTGCATAAAGTGGATGCAGGAGGCGTCATAATGAGAAAAGAGACAAACGATAAAACAGATTCCGTCAGTTAAAAAAAAGAAAAAAGAAAAAAAATTAAAAAATAACTGAGACAAGAAAAGCAATATTCCAGACCAACACCAGAAGCAAAGAAAAGACAAGAAAAGACGTTATTTCTTCTTCTCTTAGTCTGTGAGCTACTAAACAACCCAGCTAAGGTACTCTGTAGAGATGCTAAAAATGAACTGAGTCCAAGTTGATTAACCCCCCTGAAAATGATAAATAGGCTAATGCAAGATGACATTGACAGCTTCCTCCTTTAGGCTGGGGTACAGAACCTTCTCATCCCAAGTCTGCGTCATGTACCGGTACGTACCGATTGTACATGAGCCTTTGCCGCCTTGGTCATGGTGAAACCGGGCTAATGCAGCCTGGCTCCCGGGACCGAAGCGTTGGGAAGGTGAGGTGGAGAATGGGTTTTCTTCAGGCAGGTGCAAAAAAGACGAAGCAGAAGCGAAAGGAAGGTGCAAGGGCCATGACGGGGGGAGAGAGGAGGGTGTGAGACGAAAGGAAAAATACGAGAAGGAAAAAGGAAGGAAAGAAAAATGGAAGCACCTACTCTATACTGTGCATATTGATTAATCAAAGAGGCGAGACGGGAATCTTGCATGGACATGGAATATCGACAAGGAAAGAGCAGGAGTTGAAGCAGGGACAGGGACAGGGACAGGGGTCAATGAGGTGTGTCCCTAACACACAGAGAGAGGGAGAGGGAGAGAGCAAGTACCTGTATCCATATTCATAGCACCCCGACCTCATGCTCGGTGATGGTATCAATCAAGTGGATACAATCAAAGCGTTTGTCTAGGTTTGTTGTTTCTTCTGCGACTTTGGAAAGGATGAGGCTGTAATTATTCAGCCTCAAAGATCAAGGGCAGCAGAAAGAAAAAATCAGTAATAAAGAAGAAAAAAAGAAGGAAAAAAAAAACAGGGACTATAGAGTAACATAGATACAATACGATAAAAAAACTAGTCCCAACCAAAGACACGATTGAGTTACTGATCGCGATAGTCTACCCAAAAACTATCACTCGGCATGTGCTTCCGTTACAGCCGCATTGGGTACTAAGACAGCCACTTCGATATCTCAGCCAGGCAAACATGGTGCAAGACAGACACCTATATTCACATGCAATATAACAAATCAGCCCTGCCTTGCGTTACAGCGTGTATCATCCTCAACGGAACACCGCCCCGATATACCTTCTCCAAACCCAACACGCAGCAAAAACAAAAGACAACCGTTTCACAACGAGGCTGAAAGACCGAAGAAATTTTTTGCTTTCTCTCTGCCGAACCCAGCAACTTGGTAACATCCAAGACCAGGCTGCAACGTCGCAGCACTAAGCGCAAACACCAAGAACTGAGACCACGATATTCTCCATCCGGGGAGTTGCTAGCAAAGTTGCCCAGTACTAATCTACTGCAGTAGCGAAAGGGGGCTCGTGCAAGAAGAAGAAAGAGAAAACTTCTTTTCTGCTTCTATGGAGACGTGTTGAACCGAGGCTACAGTATCCCCAGAAGTGGACATGGCCAAAGTTGACAGATCGTCATCTCGGCATTGTTTTTGCCTTCTTCTCCTGCTGTTCAAACAAACCCATATCCATGCTATCTCCTTACCCATGCTATATTGTATGTACAATCCATGTCTGACCAAAGAAGAAAAGTCTAAACAAAATGGTTCCTGCAACTGGGCGTTTATTTCAGCCTGTCTTCCTCTCAGCCCTTGTTCTTCTACCGTTCGCCTACCTGGCAGGCTAGACAGTTCGTCTCTACCAGGAGCCCAACAGCATGGATGCGGTCATGTGTCTCTCGGAACCAGATACCCTTGCTTGCCGTCCCAGCCATCCGGGACTTATTGATGTACAGTGCAGTACCGATCCATTCTGTCGGTCCTGATTTTTACGGGGCTGAGCTTTGTTGGTTTGGCTTTGGCTTTGCTCATGGCCAATCTCTCTTGTACGGGAGCTGGGGATTTGCTTCCCCGTGCTCTTCGGCGAGTGCCGTACTTTAGAAGGGTCTAAGCCTCAAGCCTCAAGGGATGATGATGTCGCTTGAGCCTCAGGTGGCAATGACAGATGCTCCTCGCATGCTAAACCGCAATGGTCGACCCGTGGACATCTCAATATACTTGTCTCACTTCAGGCTCCCAGGGTTCAGAACGAGTTGATTAAGGTATTCCAAGGAATCAGGTTAGATCTTCGGCCAATTGTTTCTGTGCATGCCTGATTCAGCGAGCAAGTTGGAGAGACTGCAATACTCATGTTGTCAGCATTTAATGTCCATATTATTATAAAACATAAGTTGCATCAGCTGTAAAGAACTTGTAGTATTTGAGAAGGGTCACTTGAGAATTTGTGTATACGAAAAGTCACTTAGCATAATAAGGCTTCGTGAGCTAAGTCATATCTTGATTGAGGCTCTTTAGCATCAGACGATAATAGGTCGGCATCCACATCATCGTGTACATATAAAACACTTTCTAACAACCAGGCACTTGGGTAAATAGCCGCACAGAGACCTCGCATTTCCACCCACTGATTGGCAATGGCTCTGTATCGACTACGTTCTATATGCTGCTATAAAATCGAATATAGTCTACCTGTCTTGATTACAGCTCAGGATAAACATCACTGCAACTATTAGCATAGGTAGACCACAAATGACGTATCAACTCACATTCGCCTCTGAAGAGGCATCTCCCTTCTAACCTTGTCCAAATGCTCAAGGTCGATATCAACAAACCCAATTTCACCCTCCGCGCCATCCTCAGCAGTCCCCTGGGGCTCTCCCTCTTTCACGCCCTTCAGCTTCAGGACTACATTCCCCCATGGATCGGCAACAATACTCTGTCCCCAACTAGCTCGCTTCTCGTTGTGTCTTCCAACTTGTGCTGCTGCAATTACATAACTCTGTGTCTCGATGGCCCTGGCTCGGAGAAGAGTCTCCCAATGTGCTGCACCTGTGCGAAGGGTGAATGCACTTGGGTATGTGATGATCTGCGCTGGCTTGTTCTTCCATGCGCTGTGAGGTCCTGGCTGTGCGAGTGCCAATCCTGCCTCGGGGAATCGCAAGTCAAAGCAGATGAGGCTTCCAATGCGGCCTATGGGGGAGTCAAACGGTGCTGTAAGGCTTGTTCCAGGCTGGACTGTTGCACTCTCCTTTAGACTGCCATAGTCAAACACATGGAGCTTATCATATGTTGTTGCATCGTTGATGTCTCCGTTGGCAGTAATATACAACGCACGGTTGAGAATCCTCTTTGACTGGTCCTGTCCCTCTTCACGATGGTGAATGCCCACATGAATAGCGACGCTGTGCTCACGAGCTGCCTCCTGGAGACCCTTTACGAAGGGGGACGTCGACAATGGCTCTGCAAGTTGCAGTGATGTCTGTCCATCTGGGGCGATATAGTCTGAAGCTTCAGGGAGGAAGAGTACCTAGCATGGCTGCACGTAAGTATACCGTGTGCGCAAGATCGAAAGCCACCCGAAGAGAAGTATCGCCGTTTCGGGTATACAATGAGACATAGTCCCAACCAACGTAAAGAGGTCTTACAGCTTGGGCCCTGGGGGATGTCCCACGGCTCCACGGACCGACTGACTCCCTCGAATCCAGATCATGTGTCTCCTTACGACAACTGATAAGTCGAATCACTAGCGTCCATCTCGATCGAGGGATGTAGAGATTCCTCGGGGCCAGACACTCGTCCATGCCAAACAAGACAACAAGACCCAACGAGAATCAATTCCAACTCACTTTTGCTTGACCCCGCGCCGCACTCGCCACCAACTTGACACATTGTTCCAGATTACCCTTGATCGACGCCGTTGAGCAGATCTGGCCGATTGCCTAGGCCCATGCCGTTAGATACGATAGTCCATGCCGGCTCGAAGCAAGGGATCTTCTGAATAGAGCAAGACTAGAGCGAGGAACTGTGTGAACCAACCGCGATTGCCATGATGATCGCCTCCCGTATAGCCAAGAGCACAAATCCTCCCGAACGGGTATGAGATCTAGTTATTGGGCGCTTAATTAGTCTCCCTCTCTCCCTTGTGGCTGTGGCTGAATGGGGAAGTACTTGGAGACTCTGAGGTGAGGGCGTGTTTGTCTTGAACTCAACAGAATGTGGCGTTGTCTATGCTTCTTTGTGTCAGGTCGATCTGGACCCTTTTTTCCCAGGAATCAATTGAATTGTAGAGATAAAAAGAATTGAAACTCTCTATGATTGTTGATGATTCAAGGGAGGGGAAATAGCGATTCCGCAATAGCTGATAGCCCCACTTTTCCAAGCACATCAGACAGACGAAGCATTTGTAATTGACTCTCAATGAGACTCAAAAAGAAGATGCCACAACAAAATCTAGCAATGAGTCCCCTAAACTTACACTAGATTATCCAAGTACTTTTATCAGTCAGGGTCGGGATCTCAGAGTTTTATTGTCTCCCCTAGCTTATCTACCGCGTGGAAAGGTCAAAGAGCCCTTTCTCCCTTGATTCAACATAGGAATGTTTTCGTCTCCCAACTCCAACAAAACACTCATCACGAAATCAACTTAATCTTCAAAAACAAGTTCAGGTCAGGCCAAGTTCATAAGGGGTCTATTCTTTCTTCTCTCCCTAGAAGGCCCTTGTCCCTTCACTTTTCTCCCCGAACTATAGCCCTTTTCGCTGGGCTCCAAGCTTCAGAAAAAGTAGGGTGAAAATGGTTAAAAGAAAGGCCCAAGAAATACATGGTGCACCCATCTTCCTATGGTGTACGCCTAAACAGGCATTGCCGAATTCCCTCAGTCTCAAAAAGAATCCCCAATCTTCATGCCATCAAAGTCTCTCCTCTCCCATTCATTTCCTGTAGTGCATGCCAAAAAAGAAGAAAACAAAAAGGACTGCCCGTCCCCAAGTCATGCCTTTAGTAAGAAAAAACATAAAACGCCGTGCTAAGTAATATCAAGCCATGCACGCTGCGCAGGGTATCTTCCACTAGCTGATCATCCCTAGCCCTGGCCGTGTGTCACGAAATCTCATCTCACGTCTTCCCTTTCCCATTACCTCGCCGCATTTTGATAGCTATAGTATGTTGTGATGTGCTGTGCTTATTTGGGGTTCGATGCGTCCAGGTAAAGGTACGCCTTTTGAAGTGCCTTGCCTTCTCTTCCATCCCTTTCTAATACTGAAACCCAATCGCGAAGCTGGATATTCCGCCCCTTTTCTTTATCCTCTCTCCATGTGCCAAGTCGGTTGCGGCCCTCGGTAGTCATGGCCATGTTTGCAGGTGCCGGCGCCGCTCCCAGCCCTCCGGGCCCCTTTCCGGCACCCGAAACGTTTCTGGTCGGCGTGCTGGCTCCGCTGCCTCGAGTCATCCAGTCGTATGTCTTGCCAGCCTTCTTTTTACCAAACAGTCCACCCTTACCTCCAAAGCCAGCAAAGAGGCTACTTGTGGTGTTTTGGCTCTGATGACTGTCAATTTCAGCAGCCTTCATCTGCTGGTTCTTCTTCATCTCCTTCTTCGTCATTGCTTTTGGAGCTTCTGGCGCTACAGAACCGGGAGTGCCAGGCGCCACGCTGCCAGCACGTGATGTTGTGGCTACCGAGTCTGGTATACCATCCTTACGTTTCTGGCGCTTGCGGAGTCGTGCCTCTTCCCAGTCACGCTCTTGTCTAGCAAGGTCCCGCATCGTCGTTGTCATATACGACGACACTTTAGGCAGCTTGACTGGAGGCGCGCCGTTGGTCAATCCGGCTGCATCGCTGGAACCTGTAGAGTGTGAGAAAAACTGAATACTTGCTGCCGGTTCTACTTACGCTTCAATGGATTCGTGCTATCCCCGTTCGCACTCTCCACAGGGGTCCCGTCGACACCGTTCACTGCATCCACTGGCTTGTCAATGGGCTCGAGGGGCTCAGCATTCATAGGAGCTGCCGCTGGAGTCCATTCCTCAGGTATATCGCCATGAGATGTCTTTTGCCTATTCGTTGCCACTACATGTGCATCCTCCACTAGCTCTCGGAGTCGCTGCTTTGTGGCAATAGACATTAATGCCAACTGATCAACTAGAAAAGCATCTTGTGGGATGTATGAGCCCGTTGTATGAACCATGGTCGAATCTGGGCCTGGAGTCACTTTAACAGTCACCTTTGGCGCAGGAAATTGTTCCGGAAGCCTCATCTTTCCCATGGTTTGACTGTTGTTCTTCAGATCCAAATTCAGCGCCAGATGATGTTCTCGTGCGATCTTATCCGCGCGTCGATGCAGCAAGGCGACTAGCAAAAAAGGATCACTAATTTCCTGTGTCCGCTGAAGTGCAAGTCGCATCGACGACTCTGACCAAGCCCTCTCCGCTTGCTGTGCAGCAAACTGATCCTGTGGTTGATCCGGAACAGACTGGGCAGGCTGGTTTGCTGGCCCGGCACCGTAGAAGCTCGACTTTGGCCCCGGTGGCTGGTGAGCAAAGCCCGTCCGCGCTTCGTCAAAACCGGTCGCATACAGGTCGTTCATATACTGCTCCTCAGCTCGAAGGTCGATGCCAGTACCAGCAAGCGAATCTGTCACATCGTACTCGTAATCCTTGGTTGGTCGCTCTGCTGGCCTTTGCGGGGGCCCCATGACTCCGGGGCCAGGAGTTGGGGTCATTAGCTGACCAGGAGCAGGTACAGGCACAGGAGTCATTGTGGCATTAGTATATTGAGGTATAGGCTGCTGTAGCTGCTGGGTCTGCTGGGTCTGCTGAATAGGAGGTGTTGAGTTCGGTCGTACGTCAGGGAGATTAAGGCCAGGCGTTGTGTGCCCGTTGGTGTAGGGTGTGGCATACGGTTGCGGCAGAGCAGGGCTTTGCGCAAATGCAGGAGATCCAGTCCCAGCAGGCGGCGTAGCTGTAGCGCCTGGAGTGGCACCTGGACTCGCGGCATAAGGGGATGTAGCATATGGCGATTCGGGTTGCGAGGATGGTCCGTCGGTTCGGGCTCGTTTCTGCGGTGGGAGGGCAAAGCTGGACTGCGACGCGGCAGGCGAGGGTGAATGCTGCGGTGGAGAGAATGCGCGAGGCGGCACCTGCATCTGCGTCTGGGGCTGAGGTTGAGCCATGATGAGTTTTCCTGTTCGTGGTTGCTTTGTCGGTCGAGAGGTGAGCCCAGGTCGAGGATAAAGAAAGCTGGGAGAAATGCGTGAGTTGAGTGTGTTAGCTCAGCAGGCAGATGAGCCTGTCAAATCAATCGCGACGCCTCCCATCCGACGCGCTCAATCTCGGCGGGGCACTCGGAAAAGCTGTGAAAACGTTCAGCGGGTGAGAGATTCGCTATTGGAAAGCGCTCAAGCTTCGTTCCGAGATGGAGGCGCTGGATATCGTCGTTGGGCGAAGGTGTTAACTCGCTGCCGGTTGGCTATGAAGGAGGCACCTTCGCCTGTAAAACGGAGGTCGCGTAGTTTTAACGTCACGTGCGCAGAGCCTCCTCCCGTAAAATACGTACGTACCTAGGATCCCTTCCTTTTGAAAGCCACCTCCTCCACTGATAATAAAGCAAGCTCCCGTCAAAAAAACGCCGGCTTTTATCCGTTCACTGTTCAAAGAAACGCGTCTGCCTCGTTTGTGCCCGTGCTGCCCGCCTATTTCATTCATTCATTCATTCATTCATCCATCCATCCATTCATTGATTGATATAGTGATCTGATCTCTTTTGTTATTATCCCTGCGGCCAGTTGCAGTTTCATTAGCTGTGAACAGCAGCCTTCTATCGGAGAGCTTGTGGCCGAAGGCTGCTTCTACTAATAATCTATATAGAACCTCGACGTCGAATGTGAGCTGGACCATAGTTCGGCGGATCTACAACAATGGCATCCAAACGAAAGGCTTCCGCCATGAACGCGGCTGCGGCGGAAGAGCCAGTGGATCCTTCAGACGAACTTATGTTTCTTTGTCTGGGAGGAGGAAACGAAGTAGGAAGGTCATGTCATATTATTCAATACAAGGGAAAGACGGTCATGGTAAGAACAGGTCGATAAGTCTATCACATAAGTACTTGTCTAATGCCCTTTATCAGCTTGACGCCGGCCAACATCCCGCATACGATGGACTCGCTGCATTGCCCTTCTACGACGATTTCGATCTTAGCACTGTCGACGTGCTTCTCATCAGCCAGTAAGCGATCCCCTCTTACCACCCCCGCGACGATGTACATAGGCTGGACAGGGCGAGGGACGACTCTGTGTTTCGATATTATGTGATGTGATAGAACGGATGGTACAGAACTGCCTCGTATTGCGCTGTGCTATTGCGGCCTGTATCGTGCTCGCGTGATGACGACATCCACGACTTTGCTTTCTTGTATGCCAGATCAATACAATACAGTTTGCCCGCTTCCCTTACCTTACGCCCTTGCTGTTCGTCCTTGTGATGCCGTCCTGTCCTGAATCGCCAGTCGCCAATATCATCTCTAGATAGCCAGATGCCATCAGAGGATTCCAGCTAATCAGCCATAGTTTCCACATCGACCATGCAGCATCCTTACCGTATGTTCTCGCAAAGACGAACTTCAGGGGTCGTGTCTTTATGACCCATCCCACAAAGGCCATCTACAAGTGGCTCATTCAGGATAGTGTTCGAGTGGGTAATACCTCATCGAATCCCACTACGCAGCCAGTGTATACTGAGCAAGACCATCTAAACACATTCACTCAGATCGAGGCCATCGACTACCACACAACTCATACTATCTCCTCCATCAGAATCACCCCTTACCCTGCCGGCCATGTTCTTGGTGCTGCCATGTTCCTTATCGAGATTGCTGGCCTCAACATCTTCTTCACAGGTGACTACTCTCGCGAGCAAGATCGACATTTGGTCTCAGCAGAGGTTCCTAAGGGCGTCAAGATTGATGTTCTTATCACTGAATCCACCTATGGCATTGCTTCTCATGTGCCTCGCCTCGAGAGAGAGCAGGCCCTTATGAAATCCATCACAAGTATCCTCAACCGAGGCGGTCGTGTCCTCATGCCAGTCTTTGCCCTCGGACGAGCTCAGGAGCTGCTCTTGATTCTCGACGAGTACTGGGGCAAGCATGCTGACTTCCAGAAGTACCCCATCTACTATGCCAGTAACCTTGCAAGAAAGTGTATGCTCATCTACCAGACCTACGTTGGTGCCATGAACGACAACATCAAACGCTTGTTCCGTGAGCGAATGGCCGAGGCAGAGGCGTCCGGTGATGGAGCTGGTAAGGGTGGACCCTGGGACTTTAAGTACATCCGCTCTCTCAAGAACTTGGACAGGTTCGACGATGTTGGCGGTTGTGTCATGCTTGCCAGTCCTGGTATGCTTCAGAATGGTGTCAGTCGTGAGCTACTGGAACGGTGGGCGCCCAGCGAGAAGAATGGCGTGATCATCACGGGTTACAGTGTCGAAGGCACAATGGCTAAGCAGATCATGCAAGAACCCGATCAGATCCAGGCAGTCATGTCTCGTAGTATGGCGGGCGCTCGTCGAATGCCCGGGGGAGATGGCGAGAAAGTCCTCATTCCTCGAAGGTGTAGTGTTCAGGAATACTCGTTTGCGGCTCACGTCGATGGCGTTGAGAACCGTGAATTTATCGAAGAAGTTGCAGCTCCTGTCGTCGTACGTCTGCCTCCTCTCTCATTCACCACCAAACATTATGCTAACGTTTGTGACAGATTCTTGTTCATGGCGAACAGCACAACATGATGCGTCTCAAATCCAAACTCCTCTCTCTCAACGCAAACAAAACAGCAAAGGTCAAAGTCTACTCACCCCGCAACTGTGAAGAGCTTCGCATCCCCTTCAAAGCCGATAAGACCGCCAAGGTTGTTGGAAAACTTGCGTCGATCCAGCCTCCTCAGAGCATCCATCCTGATCAAAGCGCTGCACCGCCTCTCGTTACCGGCGTGCTCGTTCAGAACGACTTCAAGCTTTCTCTCATGGCGCCCGAGGATCTACGCGAGTACGCGGGTCTAAACACAACCACCATTACCTGCAAGCAGCGCCTGACCCTCAGTGCTGCAGGTGTCGACCTCGTCAAGTGGGCTCTTGAGGGCACCTTTGGCAACATCGAAGAACTCCCTGAGATGCGCCGTGGAAAGAATGGTCAAAGCAATGGGCATGGAGATCATATGATCACGGATGGTGAGGAAACGAATCAGGAGGATGCTGATGAGGAGGTTGCTAGCCTCGTTGCAGCTTACCTTGTCATGGGATGTGTCTCAGTCCGATACCGCACAAACGGCGAGGTTGAGCTTGAGTGGGAGGGCAATATGCTCAACGACGGCATCGCCGACTCCGTCATGGCTGTTCTCTTCTCCGTGGAGAGTTCTCCTGCTGCTGTCAAGCGCTCCTCCGCTAAGCACTCACACTCGCACGAGCTACCGGATGTGAACCCTCACCACTCTGCTTCCCCAGAGGAGCGCCTTGAGCGTCTTCTCTGGTTTCTCGAAGCTCAGTTCGGTCAAGACAACGTTGCCCCAGTAACGACCCCCAAATTGCCAGCTGTAGAGGACACCGAAGACAAGATCAAGAAGGATGAGGCCGATGATGCCATGAAGACAGAAGAGGATAGTGAGGATACACAACTCCAGGAGAGACAACAGAAGGAGATTGATAGGCTGCACAAGATTGGTATTCCTGTGCCAGGAGTGTCAATCAAGGTGGACAGGATGAATGCTACGGTTTGGTTGGAAGACCTCGAGGTTGAGTCTAACAACAAAGTTTTTGCAGACAGAGTGAGGGCGGTGGTGGAGAGAGCTGTCGAGGTGACGGCACCTCTTTGGGGATGAAGAGGATATAGCTCCAGAAACATTCACGGACATGTACAAGAAGGCTTGATTCTATAGTTACAAGGGATGGGCATTACGCGGGCTGTCTGTCTGACTATCGAACAGCTTGACTTTTAAGTAAAAGAACTTGGCAAAAGCCCAGAGTTTCTAATGTTGCACTATGCTACCTATGATACAATAAAAATACCACTGTCTACTGCTATAAAAAAAAGGCAACCCATACGCGAACCCTTCCAATTAACCCAAGTAATCCTTGAGCTCTTCCGACTCTTCCAGTAGGGTGTTGAACGAGAAAGGCGCAAAAGGCCAACCCGCAAACTCTGCAAACTTGGAGAACGACTCGACCCAAGCGAGACGGAGAGAGTGCAACATGGCACTGGTACCCTCCATACAAACGAGAATAGCAATGGCTAGGATGTGTTAGTGAACAATCAAGATAGAGGGGATTGGCAATGCTTACTCAAGAAGAACCACATAGTAAAACAAACAACGATCATGATGACACCGACAACGCCGCTCATTTTGAGGGCAGGGCCAAGAGTCATAGACCAAAGCACAATACTCAGCTGTTGATGAGCGAGAGACAAAGCCCAAAGTCGGAGGTAGGAGGCAGTATGAGAGACACAGTTCAGACAGAATTCTAGTCATTTGTTAGCAAAGTACAATGCCAATGTAGATTGGGGAAAACTCACCAATTGTGTGAATGACCTGGTGGATCATAACCTCACTAAACTCAAACTCCTCATGCTCTTCACTAATGTTCTGAGAGATCATAGCAACTCCCTCGCCATCTTCGTCGAAGCTGTTGCCGTGGCCATTGGCGTCCTCATCATCGCCGTCCAAAGCACTAACTCGGGAGGTTTCACCTATGCTACGGTAACCCTTGGCGCGAGCACGGCTGTTTTCCCATCGAAGATAGAAAGGCTTGAGGAAGAGGAGGATGGGGACTTGGACGAAAGCCAAGAGCAAGAGAATGACTTGGACAACAGACTGTCCAGCGTAAAGCTCTTCGCCCTCAGGAATAGTTCCGGGTTGGAGGAACATGTAAATAAGCATGTTGAGCAGTCCAGGAGGTTGGCGGCCAGTGCCTAGCCAATCAACAGACCACTTGTAAACAATGCAAATAACAAGGTAGCCAAAGATGGACTGGAAGAAGATCATGCCAGGGATGAAGTTACCCCAGATGTCAATGGGCTTCTTGAAGTGGCGAGCATTGATGTAAGAGAAGCAGAGCGAGTAGGTCATGTGTGCCCAGCCCAGAAGGATACTCATCTTCATCTTCAAACTGTTGCTGAAGAGGAGGTCATTCTCACTTCCGTGCCATGCATAATCCAAACCGAAGGGGTAACGGTGACCATCTTCCCTCAGAGTGGCAACGATGCTTGTAGTGTTGGTATAGTTCTCGGGCTTCTTAAACTCCCAAGCACTCTCAAACAGAGTCATGGACATAGAAAAGACATCATTGTAGATTAGGCCGGTAAAAACGGAGAAAACAGCCATAACCAGGGCAATGTATCGGCCGTAAAAGATCATGGCAAACAGCTCGAAGCTGACCTTCTTCAGAGACTTCTCCCAGTAAATCATAGCGAGAGCAGCTGAAAGCATGATGATGGCATGGCCGAAATCACCGAACATTACAGCGAACAGGAAAGGGAAGGTGACAAAAACAGGAATGGCCGGGTTGACCTCCTGATACGTGGCGGTACCATAGGCATTGACGATAGTCTGGAAACCTTCGGTGATCTTGTTGGTCTTCAGGTAAGTGGGCGGCGTCTTGTTGGTCTGAATCTTATTGATAATAGAAGGGACGGAGAGGCCAGCTCTGTTAGTGACGTCCTGAAGCGTCGTCCTGATCAGGGGAAGATCGTTGGTGGGGACCCAGGCTTCGGCGATGAGAGTTCGCCGGGCGCTATCATAGGAGAAGTTGTTTAGGGTGTTATACACGGCCTTTTCCTTGGTGATAAGAACCATCCAGGCAGACAGCGACTGAGAGATCTGCTTAAGCTCTGCCTGAAGAGTGGCCTGGGTGTTTTGTAGAACGTTCTGGACATCCTCCAGGCGGTTGTTGACCTCGTGGATCTGGTCTCGTCGAAGATCACTGTTCTCGTCGACATTGTAAACATCGGCGCCCATGGACTCTGAGATCTTACGGATCTTGTTGAGAATCTCCTTGCCGTGAGCGAAAATAACGAAGACGTTCTTGTTGATAGCCTCGTTGTTGGTAGGATCGATCAAGGGCTCGGGAATCTCAGACTGGTTCATGTAGAGGTTACCTCGCAGAGTTCGCCAGAGAATACGCTCGAAGGAGGCGACTCTGTCTCTAGCAATGACACCAGCAACGAAGCCAATGTTCATGCCGGAGAAAGAACGCTCGGCATCGGGGCCACCCTGGTTTTGCTCGATGTCAGACAGAAGAGGGGCATCGTCGTTGTCAGTAGAAGCGCGGATCTCCTCGACGTTTCCATGAGCACGGTCGAAGAAGCTACCGGCCTCACGTAGAACCCATCGCCACTCGGTCAAGTCGCCCTCACGCTTCTTCAGGGTCTCGTAGCTCTCGTTCAGGGCAGAAACTCGCTGTTCCAATTTCTGGCTTCGCTCGGCAAGCTCGTCGATTTCGGAGGTTGAGGGGGATGCAAGTCGCTCGACGTCGAGGTCCAGCTTTCGTAGCGGGATCCCGATCTTATCCATCTGAGCGTAGAAGTATCCTGCAATGTGTTAGATTCGTATGTTCGTGGTGGATCCCTTTGAATGACGTACGCAGCTGTCGCTCAACATTGTCGAGTCGTCGAATCTCCTGAGTAAAAGTGCGTTGGAATGCGCTGACATCCTCATTAAGCTGCATGATGCATCGATGAATTAGCCTCAGTTCTTGATGCAAGAATTGATGGATTGTTGCCTACATCGCGGAATTGGCAAAGACCAAGCTCGCCGAGGGCCGTGACAACTTCGCGACCGATTTCATTGGAGACATAGAGCTGCACCATGCTCATGTCCGCAGAGCGGAACGGGGTATCCGGTTTGGGAGCCATGATGCCGTCGAGCACCGAAGCTGTATATGTCGTTGGAGTTGGAGCTTATTCAAGGAGCAAGGCACGCTTTGGCGCGGTTACGTCGCAGGAGGCTGTTCTTGCCACGGCCCCAGGTTATTCCGGTTTTAGCGCCACGTGATCTTGTCCAGCCACTGATATCCCAGCGCCACATTAAGCTTTATGCCACACGGGAAAGCTGCGAGATTGGTTTGAGGTTAAGAATAGTTAGGTTATCGGTATCGACATTATCTCCCGTTCTTAGACCAAAGATAAGATCGATGGTAACCTCCGCATATTTATAAATTGCATAGTCTCGAAATGGTTGAATATGCATAGTCTAGATTCTGATAGGCCGGGGCCTGAGTATAACTTCTTGTAAGCAGATCCAGACAGCCGTCCACCATACTAGAAAAGCAACAACAGAGATTATTTGTTCATACAAGTAATACATTCACAGTTATACGAATTCAGATTATTCATTTCATGAAAGTCATTATTGATTATCTACACGTTTTCCTTCGTCATATCCATGCTTCAGAACGCTTTTTTCCATCAAAAATGACTTTGCTTTTATCGCTAATTTTGACCGTTATGCGCCGGGATATCAGAGCAAGATGCAACCCAAATCTACCCGTATAAATATCAAACCATAACACCTTTAACAAATGATGTGAGAGTAGAGAAATCCGTGCAACTGGTGTCGGAGGTTGGCATTTTACAGCCTTCGGCCGAACATGAACGTGCCATACATGCCTCCGACGTCGGCCTCCGCAACCGGGATCTTCCTCATGCCCCAGCTCTCAGCGCCCAGCTTCCACCACCGGGCGCCGCTGTCGAGAGAGGCCCCGTCGGTGTTCAAGCGGACTAGCCAGTAACGGCTGCCGAACTCCTTGGGGGTCCATCCTGCACGTTCAAGGTTCTTCTTAGCCTTGGCCGCTCGCTCGTATGCGCGCTCTTCGAGCTCGATAACCTGCAGCGGGGCGGAGGCGGGGGTAAGGAGTGCACTGGCACTACCGATGATAGTGTCCAGGTCGGAGATATCGAGGTATCGGAGACTGTGAGGAATCCACTCCTGGGCTTGGTACAGGAGCTGGTGGATGTCACGGAGATCGAGGCCTCGGCCGATAGCAAGCTCCTCCAGATGCTGGACCAGAGGGGTGAGGAGAGGGATCTGGGAAGGATCCATTCTGCTACCCTTGAGACTCAGCGATCGAAGGGTAGGGGGCAGTCGGGGAAGGATAGCATCAACATCCGCCTTGCCCAGCAGGAGGTGGCTGCTGGCATTAGTAGCAAGGCTAAGGACAGTGATGGTCTGGATGATCGCGGGATGAGTTGTGACAAACTTGACAACAACTTCAGAGGTCAACTCTCGGCACTTGGCCAAGTTCAGGTGTGTGAGTCTTGCCGTCTCAGGCAAGCTCTGTAACGCCTTGTCGGTAACTCTGGTTCCGGCGAGATCGAGGTGAGTAGCTCGTTCGAGTCGAGGGAGGATGGCCTCGAAGACGGAGCCTGGCAGGTTCAGGCACTTATGGAACGAAATACGGGTAAGAGTCAAAGAATCGGGCCACTGAGCCTGGAGGAGGCTAGTGAACGAATTCTTGAACGAAGGAGAGGAGCAGCCGCAAAAGTCGATGGCCTGGAGCCGGGGCATTTCAAAGAAGAGCTTCTTGATAACATCGGGTCCCAAATCCTCATCGATGTACTCTTGCGCCAGGAACTCCTGGAGGTATGGGGTTAGCTCGAGACATTTGTAGAGGGTCTCGGAAGTCAGGTTTCGAGTCTGGGCTCTTTCGCTTGCAGTAGAAAAGATGGTGGAGGGGTTAAAGTGGCTGAAGTCGAGCCGCCGCACAATGGATGCGAGCGCGGGGTACTCAGTGATGGTTGCGAGGAACTTTCGGAAGATACGAGAGTGAGGAATCGTGATGTGACGGTAGAGAGTGTTGAGAGTCGCAGCATGAATAGATCGCGAAGTAAGGAGAAGAGCCATAAGGTCGGCATTTCGTGGTGTAAGACCATTGGGAGGGATCTCGATGACGAGAAGGTCGATAATGGCACCTGTGATCGACATGTTAGTACAAGGTGTGTCATATAGTTGGGACCGGGGTTCAGCAGGGTTCGTGGCTGATGGCTGCGATGCGCGCAAGTTTACGTACCCAAAACTTCGCTGGGAAGTCTCTCGAGAGGAGAAGATCCGGTCTGGTAGCTGTTCGGCGAAGCCTTTTCAGCGACGGCGGGAGGTGCTGGAGAGCTCCATGTCATGGATAGCTTGTGAAGATCCTCGCAGCTGCGGCTGGCGGATTTGCCCTTGATGGGGATCTGCTTCCATCCGCGAAAGTTGTCCGCGGGGAACCAGAAGCCATGAAGCCGACTGTGAGGCTGCGTCAGAGGAGCCTGAAAAGACGGCTGTGCAATCTCAGCGGAGGGTGAGGGTGATTCATCGAATACCTCTTCCAGCCCTTGAGTGTAGGAGGAAATCTTTGAGCGGGTAAAGGTCTGGGCTAGACCATCATCGTTCTCTCGGACAGACGAGAAGGACGATCGAGCAGTCTTGTCGCTGTTGCTGTTGGGAGATTCGGGGCGTGACATTTTGGCCTTGAGCAGAGCAGAAAGGTCAAACTGAGGCACCGCGTGGTGCGTGGGGCTAAGAGGGAGGGCCATTCAATTAAAGATATAAAGATATGCAATGGCCGACCTCAGCGAGAGAGGACGGAATGGTCAGGTGAGAATAGGCTAGGTAGGTAGGCTAGGTAGGTAGGCTAGGTAGGAATGAGATCGCCAACCAAACGGTTGGCAAGAATATCAGGTTCGAATAAAAAGAATGTTCACGAAATAGCAGTGGCGTTCTATGAGCCACCGGATCCGGAGTCTTCTTATTATACGGTGCTGTCTGTAGGTATTGTTAAGCTTAGGCCGATAGAGGGCGGCGAGAAGCGATGACGAAATGGTTTGCGATACTCGGAGATGAGAGATGACCAAGAGATAAGATCTAAAGGTCAGAGGATACTTTCTTATCGTCAAAATAGTCTGGAATTCAAAAGGAAGAAACAGAGCGACTCGCGCATCAGGGCTCGGGGGGGCTTGGGGATAGTTATAAACGAACGAACGACTCCACGAGGCAACTCCATGAAGTTTAGTCTAGTACAACGACCATTTATTATGACTAGGACTAGGACAAGGAATGGGTAATGGAACTAGGGACGGGACCTCAATGGGGACCTCATGACGGGGACCGGAGGGTCCAAACGCCAGGGAAAGGGATCCAAGACCCAAGACCGAGACGAGACAAGCAGGACAAGGAAGGGAAGGGAAGGGAAAGGCAAGATTCAAGGCGAACCCCGAACGATGAGCAACAGTAAGTAAGAAAAGAGGCTAAGGAGCGGCGCCACTGGGGCCAGTCCAGAGACGTTGGCGTTGGTGTTTGGCACCTCATACTCATGCACGGGGCATTTGTTTAGCTCGGGATCGCACAATATTGAGTAATAGAAATCAAAGACTGGATGGACTTTTCGGGTCTGGAGACGTCAGGTGAGCATTCGACACGACACCATGGCTTGTCTGTCACAGTCATTCATTACCTGGACTGTCACAGTCGATGCCATGTCCGTCCATCCATCATGAAATCTCGGTCAGTCAAGGATGAATGTCGCAGCTCACCAAGTATCCATCCATTCTATCGAGAACCACCCAATGATGAATTGTTAGCGAGTAATGAGATGCCAAAAGCCGCTGCCGCTGCCGCTGCCGCTCAGAAATCCAATGTCCAAACAAAGAAAAGAATTTCGCTGCAACCGCTAACGCCGGATCGGCCTAAAAAAAAAAGAGAGAGAGGTGTGCCACTCACTCGATTGGATGAAACAAGTCGAGATTTAGTAATGAGAACGACCTCGCTGAGAAGCCAAGACTAACAGAAAAAATCAACTCCCCAGCTGCCTCTTGCTTGTCCGTCTAATAATTTTGTCAAACCTCGTCTTGGCAACAACACGTCAAATTGCACATCATCTTGCTGACCATCAGATGTTTCTACAGTGCAGGCAGTCATGTCCTTACCCCGGAATCTTGCAAGCATTGCGTCTTCATGTATTCATTTGACGTATATGTTGTACAACTTGCAACATGAAAGACCATGTCACTTATACGAACTTGCACTTATAAACTCCGCGGACAAGGCTCCTCCCACCTAACCGTACTCCTCCTCTTTGCGAGACAACCTTTTTGCTGAGCCAGCCAGTAAGCGGATTCTTCCTACAGTTCAACAAGAACCAAACGTAACGTAGCAAAACGTAATATAATGACATCCTTCGTCAGCGAATGGACGGCAGCACCTGTAGAGTATAGGTAGAGTAATAGAAACAACACAACCCCGCCTTCGTTTCCCTGGAATTGCATCAAAAAGCCCCAGATCTCAAAATTAAGAAATCACATATTGGCAGATTCGCTGAGATCCTCGTGATCTAAAGAATGTCGGCCACGTCGGGAGTGCAACGCGATTCGGCAATGGCCTTTTCTAAGCACCCGTTTCTTCTGGACCCCCCAAGCTAGAAGCCCCAAGGTCGACCCGACACCTTCGCGAAAAAAAGGACATTACTATAGCGTACGTACAGTGGCCACTCAGGTCACAAGGGCAGTCTTAAAACAGCAGAGTTTGAGGCGCTGCATGCTCCTCGGTACGAAAAGAGTATTTTTGCCTCAAGATACCTTACCCGCTTTGCACCGCCGGCTTATTACCACTCCAAATCGTACAACGCCGCACTCATGCTTGAACTGTCTTCAGAGACAGAGCCCGTCAGAGAAGACAAATTTGAGAGAATTTTAAAATGCTAACGATACGTAAAAGAGAGGCATTTCCTTCGAGAACCGGCAAAGATGCCGGTCCCCAGATTTTAGGTCCTCTATAAGGGTTCTTTTCAAGTAAACATTACTCTCTCCGGTGGGCATCGTCGTTACCGGCACCCCGTTTCCTCCGGCCCTAGTCGACGCCAACTGGAGCTTAAACACGCCAGGCCGAGACCGACCACGGAGACGAACACCGACTCCAGCCGCCGAGGGACCAGACATGTCAGCCGGGGTCCTATTTTCAGTAGTAACCAAACGGAGACCAATTTACTCCGCGCATATTGTAGTTAATAAGTTAGTATCCTCCCTCCCGAAACCTCATCTCAATATCAACAGCCTTGAACAACCCCCAATTGCTAAGCACAGACAGCCAAGAAACATACCACGTTCCTGAATCACGCTGACCATATGATATGCCATAGTACGACCAGCATCCTGGCAACATGCGATTTAGCTGTTGCACGTGCCTCATGGTGTCTGATCTAGATGAGATTGCTCAGCTCGTCCCCGGACTATCGTGTACATGGTATGTAATTAATAAGCTACATCGGCTGTTTCTCCAGACGACAATGACCTGGGAAAGACAACGCCTCATCAAATTATGCACTCCAGACTGAGGCCCCTGAATAACCTGTTGAATGCCAGCCGAGATCGCCATCATTCAGAAAAGGAGGTTCACAATAGCATCATTGAGCAGCATGTTTGTGCAACACCATTGCAGGTCCTCGGAATCATGATCGGATTTCGGCACCATCGTCAGGACTTTCCAGATCTGTGTTGTGTTTGATTACGAATATATCATCATGAGAGTGTAATAACGTGATCTCCTCTCCGCGCCAGCGGACTCGGAGCGCGGCCGGGACACTTACAGCTTGCTTATAAGCGCCGTGTACCCGCAGCCGCACCCCCCTGGAGCCTATCACCGAAGGTAAAAGGGAAGACGGGAGCAGACAAAAAAAGACACCGGCCATTAAGAGGGACAGATTTACCCCGGATTTTCCTTAACGTCATGACCCAGATCTGCCTGTCACTTTCACTTTCACTTTCACTTTCTTTCCATCACTCCTCCAACACGTCACCTAGCTCCCACTGTCTCTCTGACTAAGTACCTAATGACCAACCCCCTTCCAAATTCCGAACCCCCGGAACCTCCATCTCCGTGTGACACTATTGAGCTCGAAACCTTTCTAAACCCCTTCTCTTCTCTCTTCTCTTCCCGCCCCTTCTCTCCCCTTACTTTCCTTACATAGCCTAGTTCCTTGCTCCTCAACAAGTTGCAGATCGTAGCTTCGCTACCGCGGACAGGGAGCACTTGCAAGCCTCACAACCACCAGAATAAAAGAAGCTCCCCCCTGTCGCCCTCTGCCGTTGGCCAATGCCTCAAGCTACCCCTTGCACTCTGGCGGCTCAGAAAATCAATTACCTAACATTTTGCTATTAGCGGTCTGCATCGTGAACCTCGTGACCATGGCTGGACCACCCTCGAACCTTGGTGTCAAGCTCGGCGGGTGGGCTGTAATCTCGGCACTGAGCACAACCTAACCACCATCAGCTCCAGCCCAAACATCGTGACTTTTCCCTGGTGCTCCTCTCGTCGCCTCTCCTCATCCGGTCATCACTAACACATTTCAAGCACGTGCTTCCATTGGTCGAATCCAACGGTGTATTCATTCCGCCCAGGCGGGGCCAATGTAAGTAATGCAATACACACCCCTCAAACTCCCCCGCATTTTGCCCCAGGCTCTCCATCCATATTCGCACCTTCGCCTGCTATACCATAACGCTTTCTATAGAATTGAGAATAACCCCTGAACGTATACAGCATCTGCGCTTCCAGACGAGAACTTGATAACATAACCCTCGATTCAACAAACCCTCCCTCAACCATTTGAGAACACCAGAAACAAAGAACGGGTACTGTATGACCGCGTCCACCGCCATCCCAAGAAAACAAAGGAAACGCCGTATGTGTCTATCGTATACATTCGCCCATTAGTCTATGGGCGGTGCAATTCGTTTTAGAACCAATCGTCGATTTCAAAATGAGGCCATCGTGACTGGTCCGTGACTCGCGTCACACAAATGTCGCCTGACCTTTATCGACCATTGGCCTTTTTACCTCCCGCTTTGAGGCGTTCCTTGCAGTCCTCGCAATACCATTTTGCTACACCAAGTTAGCGTTTAGTTCGCCTGATAGTTCAGTCCTCTTTTGCAACAACTTACCTGTTGATGTTGGTGCGACCTTCAGTCCAACACAGTCCAAATGGAACCATTCGCGGGGGCACTCAACAGCATCGCAAGCTACCATCTCACCATAGGACACCCCATTACAGTAACAGTATGTTGGCTCATCTGCATCAACATCACCGTCATCTTCGTCGCCTTGCATGCTGCTGTTCGTGTCTTCTTCGGCCAGTTGAGCAGCAACTGCTGCATGAATGGCAGGTGCAGCTTTCTTCTGATTTTTCTTTCCAGTACCAGTCGCGTCATTGTTCCTCGATGAGCGTGCCCGGGGCTGCACTGCCTCTTGGAACGTTGCCAATGCTGGCGTTGATGGTTTACTGGCGCGCCCGCTCTTTGTTGTGACTGTGGTAGTCTGTGGAACTGGTGGTAGAGACTCGCTCTTGCGATCATTCTCCTCCGGCTTTTTGGTATCCTTCTTGCTGCCAGTCGTAGCAGCGGTGGTGGTTACAGCTGTAGTGGTGGTGGAGGTGGTGGCAGTTGTGGTAGGAGGAGGGACCGGAGGCGTTGATACAGTTTCTGTTTTCTCCGCTTCCTTCTTAGGATTTTCGGTCTTGGTCGGTGCACTCGTCTCCTTTGGAGTCTTGGGTTCAGCACCGTTGCGAAGCGCACTAGCTGCTGGAGCTCCAGTGGTTGGTGTGCTAGCTGCATTGCCATTGGGTTTATTAGAAGCCGATGATGTCGGCCTTGCCTTGTTGCTATCCGTATTTACAGTCTGTATTGAGTTCTGTCGCGAACGAGTCCGAGCCGGGTTTGGAGTAGGAACCGGTACTGGTGATGCGCGAACAGGGGGTAGCTTTGGCTCAGGTAGCTCGGTGATTACGGGTGACGAGTTGACCGAATTGGATAAACCGATTACGCCGTTTCTGCTACAGATCACTATGTTAGAACCTGTCTTCGGAGCATCTCCTGCGGATTCTGGGACGTACCTCTTCTTGGACTGGCCGCTCCCCGAAGGGAGAGCTTTTCTCTTCTTAGGTGCCTCGGGTGCGGGAGTTGCTCTAGGACTTGTTGTCTTTGCCTTTGGTGCAGCATTTCCAAATACCGAGCTCATTGCACGATCTGTTGTCGCCGCAGCACCATTAGTCGTCTTTTCAACCTTGCGTCGCTTCTGTGGCGGGTTGCCATTGTTAGTCGCAGCCGTAGAAATGCCCAGTCCAACATTGGCTGTTTCCGTTGCTGTTGCTGTCTTCCGCGATTTGGCTGTCTTCTTTGGAGCTTCAGGCTTGTGTTTACCGTCATGGTCGTCTCCCTCCGATTCGTGGTTATGGGCATTAGAGTGGTTATGATTATTGTTGTGATTTCTCGAATTCTTCTTTGCTTGTACAGCTTGCTTGCGAGCATCGCTTCTAGCGGCTGCCTCGTCAGCAAGAGCCTGCGCAGCTGCAGATATGGCTGCGGCACCGTCGCGCCGTGTTCGATCGACATGAGAGGCCTTGGAGAAGCGATTTTCAGGATATGCCCAATGTGTGGTGCTTCCCCATTTGGCCTCGTCACTGAATTCGCCTTCTAGGTGAGGCCAGACATCTTCAATCCGAGTGAGCTGGGCTTGGAGTGCTTCGTTGGCTGTCGAGATAACGTGGTTCTTTTCTTCGAGCGAGACAAGCATCTCTTGGATCTTGAGCGCGGTCTGGCGAAAGAGGTGACGACGAGGAAGATTGGATGGGTCGAAAACAGCATCCCTGCTCGATTCATCGACTGAAGGTACGCTCTGGACACTATGGTTGAATGCAATACCACTTGAGCTATTCTGCGCACTCATAGGCGCCGAACCAGGAGCATTGGCACTGGATGCCTCGTTATTCGGACGTGCCTCGGAAACAGGAGCGTTGATGGCAGCTTCAACAAGTCGGAAAAGCTGATCTTCGGGGGTGAAAAGTTTGGCATCAACCTCCTTGAGGAGTGTAAAATGCCGAACGAGTTCCTTTGGGAGTGCAGTTATGGCATCGGCAAAGTGTGTAATCGCAGGGAAAATGTCGATGGGTTGCTCGGCACCGCCGATTGAGTCTCTGCCAGCACCACCTGAACGGCCCAAGTTCGCGATGCTTCGCGGAGGGTTCGTACGAGTCTGACGGACGGGCTGCGACCGGCGGTGCGACGAGTTCTCCGTCGCGGGCGCCTTGGCCGACTTCATGGTGAAAAACGCGAAAGAGTAGAGAGAAGACTAAGGCGGCTCGGTCGATCAGTTCGAGATTAGACGGCGGGACGAAGCTGGGGGCAGAAAGTTTGAATCAAGAGAGAGAGGTATGAGGTGGACAGGAAGTAAATAGGCAAGTAACAGTTGGTATCGGCCAGGTGGAAAACAAAAGGCTAGGTCATTTTGCGCTCTGGTGCCATAAGTGGTGAGAAGAATCTGTGTATAATGAGGAGGGGAGAAAAGAGAGCACGCGTAGTAGCAGAAACGAAAGCGGGATGGGATATGGATTGGATGGGCTGTGTCTGTCTTCCACTCCCATTCGATTTTGGAGACTCAGCGCTGCGAATGCCGCGGCGCCCACTCCCCTCGGGGAGCAAGAAAACATCAGACCTTGATATAGGGTGTTAAAATAAACTTGGTAAAAGGTATCCTAAACCTAGGCTAAACTTGTGCTAGGCTACCTAAGTCTTTTTGTCATCTAGGATCAAGGTCCTGAGTTTTCTCTCCTCCTCTAGCCACTGTACACGCTGTAACTCTAGGGGGCACAGGACCCGACCTGCAGCCCCGGAGAAACCAGCCCCCGATGACGGAGTAGGTACTTAGCGAAAAAGGCACATGCGACTGAGATCAATGTTGACTTTTAACCAGATTAGTCTCCAAGTTAGCAATTACGTCAAATTCAAAGAGAATGCCGCTGTCTCCCACAATCTCAATTCCATATTTGAATGCAATACTCAAGTCTTTAGGGGTTAATCAGATACTGATCAAGGAGGAATGTCCTACGCCGCGTGGGGTATCAATATCGATAGCCATTTCGTCATAACCTCACATCCATTGGCGATGAAATATCTGTTTACAAAGAACCAGTGCAGAATCAACGCAAACAAGCTTATCTTGTACAAACTAAGAAATTGGTATTAAGAGCGTATTAAAGTCTATCGCTCAGGAACCCCAGCAAAACTAACACCAAAATCTTCAAATTCACACGCCTTTCTCAACCATCCCAATACTGCTTATGATGAATGCTGTTTGGATTTTCTACTCAACCAGGGTATCACTGCCACCAGAATCAAATCACGCTGTAACAGAAGAAGGCCGAACCACTGCCTCGTCGCGATCCTTCTGCTTCTGCCTCCATTGCCACTCGAGCAGAATCCAGATGAAGTCCTTGAGGTCGAAATCAGGCCACAGAGTATCGATGAAGAAGATCTGTGTATCCTGATGGCATTGCCAGAGCATGAAGTCGCTGAGGCGCTCCACTCCGCTGGTTCGTACAAAAATATCTAGGGGCGGGTCGTTTGCAGTGTACATGTGCTTGTCCAAGGTCTCGGCTGTAACTGTTTCGGGGTTTGGTAAGCCCGAAAGGCTGGCAGCGCTGTTTCTTGCGCGTAGACGAGGAGGAGGGGAGTCGGGTTGTAGTGTGGGCGATGAGGAATCTCCATCGCTGTCCTTCTTGGCATCATCTCCATCTAATGGTTCGACCTCTTCAGGGAGGACATCCGGGATTGTAGGCAGCCCCTCGCGACCGTCCAGCTGGCGCGAAAGGATCTTCTGTCGAATTCGAGACGGGGAGAAGGGTGTGCTTCGAGGAGGTGTGGGAGCGAGAAACTCTTGCACTGTTGATTTCACTGCGGACGTGATCTCGGCTCGCGAGGTGTATGGGAAGCAGATGTTCAGAACGGCCCTGAATACGCGTTAGCAATTGGTTCACTCCTTCGGATACAATGGACTGACTTATTATTGTGCTTGGTTCTCGCGACAGCCTTGTCGACCACTTCAAGAACGTCGGTTCGGATCATGTCGCGCTGGCCCAAGACGCGCACACGAGCACCGTAACGGTCGAGGATATGGCCATATTTTGTTAGCTGCTCCAGCTTGATCTTGGCCAGCTCCATCAGACCCTCCACTTCGTATTTTGGTCGATTGAAGTTCTCAATACTGAAGGCGTATACAGTCACTACCTTGACTCCAGACTTGTAGCAAATTTCCATGATCTAGATTACACGTTAGCACGTCGCACAATTGCGGAATCACGGATAACACACCCTAGCCAGCGCCTCAAATCCTCGGTGATGACCCTCTACGGTCTCCATTCTGTGATTTCGAGCATATCGTCGGTTGCCGTCCATCTCGAAAGAAACATGTTGAGGAATAGGACCTTGCTTGAGGGCGCCAATGAGAAGCTCGCGAAGCTGGCGCATAGCCCATTCTCCAGGAGGAGACTCGACAATTACCCTCCGGAGAAACGATGATATAGCGTCAGACATTGTATTCGTTTTGCGTGCCAGACTTAATTTTGGATAATAATTCAAGGAAAGAAAAAAACCGTCGGGTGGAATAGTGAACGTGTTATCGAGTGTCGCTAGCTTAATTCAGATGGATGTATGTACAACCTAGGCGGTATGAGACGGAATTCGGAATTCGAGAGGAGTTTATGAAAATGGTATACTTGAGAACCAGCTTTAATAATTGGTATGGGAAAACGATCGCCAGATGGCAAATAAACGAAGGTGACGACGAATTGACAAGACAGACACGAAGCCTATGGTGGCGGAGTAGGCATCTGACGATGGGGATGAGGCTTGTTGAGGCGAGGCGTAGGTTGGCTACGTTTGGAACAGGTTGGCACAAGCTTGGCGATTTTTGAAGCAGGGCAGCTTTTCTGTACTTTATTAGGTGCCACCAGGGATGGTCCTGGTCCAATGATATCTCTCTCGACACAGGTGGCTTAACGTCATTTTCAGGAACAGGCGCTGTGTCGTTTATATAACGGCACAGCTGACTGGGCAGGCATGTTTACCACAACGGCACAACCTACCAGTAGCCATTGCAATTAGCCGTGACCTGAGGTTCAGCAAGGATCGGAGTGTTCGGGAGAGAAGTCTTCATGAGTTGGGTGATTCAGCCCCTAGCAGGGGATCATGGGAGATCGTGTTAGTGGATCGTCTACCCTGGAACCTCGAGATTTTGATGTCGTTCCGAAATTGAGTCCTTTTTCATGTGATTGTAGGTGTCTTCGGGAATAAAGATCGATTCGAAAATCTGTTTTGGTTCTGCCGTAAATACTGATGAGGCTGGAGCTGTGGCTTCAATGTCTGTATCCAGCAACGCAATCGGTTCAAGCACTAGGTAGGTGTTTTTGCTACCCTCAGTCTCATATAGTGCTTCTATCTATACCTCATATAGGTAGGCATAGGCACTGATCATTCGTCTGCCCTCTTTCTCGCTTGATATAAGCCTTAGTGGTTGCGATTCGACTTCTCGATACAGGGTATTCGGTAACACAAAGAAGCATAACGAACGTAACACATCGATATTTATGATTAGACCCGACGTTGGGTTGCTTTGTTCGGTTTGAACCCACCAGTAAGGAGTTCGCCTAGAATTCATTCGATATTCAATGAGGTAACATCGTAAGTCCATCATCTCAAAGAAAGCTTCTGTTCGGAAAGCAATCATCCCATCCAACCCCAACACATTGATAGCATCATCAAACGCCTTAATAGTAAGTTAAAATCGTCCGTAGCAAAATTTTGACTGCCATGACTTTATATCAAAGCTCAATTAGCAACATCCAGCATATAAGTCGAGGTTAAATATGCTGTCTCAACGTTGTGTTTGTTGTTATTATGATATGATCCATATAGATGACAGGGAGCGGATCTCCAACATGCTCGCATCTGCAGCTGGGCAACACGTACGCATGGGGCACAAGTTTGGAGAAGACAAGGATAAGATAAGAGAATCCTGACCTTCCCCAGCCAAGATTTCCCCAGCTGGGTAAACCGAAAAAACTCAATCTGCATCCTATTGGTATCTCTTGGTTTTGTGGATTCTATCGATTTCCCTTGACTCGAGTCTACCAAAAATAGGACATGTCATATTCTGCTTTCATGAGAGAACATGGTTCAGAACCTTGATTCTGACAACAGCGCTCGACTTTTTTCCCCTTGCTAGAAATACGTCATTACCGCATAAAAAACCTCAGGGAGCTTGTTAGCTTTGCGGATTAGGTGCTATGAAACGCCACCATGCAAACGCCATGGTTCACAGGCATGTAGAAGCTGTCTCTGCAGTGAACGCTTCATGACTCTCGTATAAGAGAAATTATGTGTAACATGACAGGATTGTTTCTCTCTTGTGTACCGTGCAGTGTTTCTCCTGTTGGCAGAGCATTCTCATACCAGAGAAGACTTTAATGCTCTCATCCAGCTGTGAGCCCGCCGAGTGATGGCCGATGATGGTGTTGTTGGTGGAGTTGAAGAGCCCAGGTCCATGTCTAACCGCCTGTTGCTAACTGTAGAGTTCAATGTCACTCTACTGCAAGAGCTGGCAGGTCTAGTACCGATTCAGAGACAAATACCCATGTTTGGAGAAGGGCGGAGGATATGCAGCGGCCGCTGATACAATCGGTTGGTCAGCGATCCTCGCTGCACCATGTGCTATGTGCTATCCTTGGGTTATCTGTAAAGCTAGGAACAAAAAAAAAAACATCTTCAACGAGATAGGAGGAAGCCACAATAGGTAGACAGCAAAGACGGCCAAACTTAGGTAGTCCGAGCCTCAGGCACAACCGAGACTATCATTCTTGATCCTACCCACCATCGTCGATCCCGTGTGTCTTGTTTGTCTCGCCTTTTTGCTCGGGTGTAGACTAAGGACTAACCTTGGGAGAGCTGTTTTTCTTACGAGGTCTCTTTTCTTCGAATCTCTCACCTCCTCTTCCTCCTCCTCCTCTTCTCTTCATCCTCTCCTCACCAGAGGAGGCTCACCTACACTCTCGAAGCCTCTTGTCATCGTCTTTCATCTGTTACTCTGTTATTCTTCTCCTCTCCGCTTCCCCACACGCTCCAATTGACCTCATCATCCCCCACCAAAGTAAACCGTTGCTACCCCTCGTCGATCGTCGCCCGTGCTTCCCGCCCCTCGTCGAGTTCTAGTCGAGCTTCACTCTGAGCCATGGTTGTTCATGACGGTCACGAATACCTCACCGAGGAAGAGAGACGCCTCAAGGAGGATCGCGATCGCACCAAGTACTGGAAGAAATGGGGCCCTTATGTTGCTGAGAGACAATGGGCTACAGGCATGTGATTCTGACAGTGGTCAACCAGGACCAGTCATGATAAGTCAATTGCTAACCAACGCAAAGTCCGAGAGGATTATAGTCACGATGGAGACGCCTGGAGTCGTGAGTAACCGTTTTTAATGTCGCATCTCATCACCGGCACTAACGAGCTACGTCAGACTTCCCTCACGACCACGCTCGATCGCGCGCATTCCGTTGGGGTGAAGACGGTATCGCTGGTGTCTGCGATACCCACGGCTTCCAAAACATTGGCTTCAGCTTCTGGAACGAGGAAGAGTTAGTCAAATGTCACCGCAGGATAATGAACCACGATTGCTAATGAATCTACAGTGAATTCCTCAAGGAGCGTCTCTTTGGCCTCTCAAATCCCCAGGGCAACCATGGCGAGAGTGTAAAAGAGGCTCACTTCCACGTCGACAATACTCCTGTCAGTCATCTTCGCATCTCACTTTCATTCAATTGGCCTGCTAACGATTTGATTAGACTGTAATTCGCCAGATTTCCAAAAAAAATCCACTCTAAGCTGACCAGTCATGATAGCACTCTTACATGAAATTCCTTTACAAATATCCACAGAACAAGTTCCCTTACAAAGACCTGATCGACGAAAACGCTCGACGAGGAAAGGAAGACAAAGAATACCAGATCACCGATACCGGGGTCTTCGACGAGGACAGATACTGGGACATCTTCATCGAGACTGCGAAAGAGACCGATGACCCCGATGAGATCCTCTTCCGAGTTACTGCCTGGAACCGAGGCCCTGACCCTGCGCCTCTTCACATCATTCCCCAGGTTTGGTTCCGCAATACCTGGAGCTGGGGTCGAGAGCCTGAGGAGAAGAAGCCATCGATTAAATACGTCGACGAGAATGTGGCCAAGTCTAACCACTGGAGCTTGGGTGAGCGACACTTCTTGTGCTCCCCTTCACCCGGTGTTGGCTCCAGCGGCGACGATGTGATGCCCAAATTCATGTTCACTGAAAACGATACCAACTTCAAGGCTCTCTATGATCAAAAGAACAAGCAGCCCTATGTCAAGGATGCGTTCCACCGATACATCGTCGACGGAGAGAAGGAGGCTGTTAACCCTGCCAAGACTGGCACAAAATGTGCTGCATGGTTCAACTTTAACGAAGACGGCGGTGTTAACCCTGGCGAATGTGCTGGTAAGTACTATTGATTCCAAGCTACATAAAATGCAACTAACTCCCGGTTTAGTCGTTCGATTCCGTTTTACCAGGAGAGACGACAACTACCTCGACGAGGAAGACTTCGATGATGTTATTGAGACCCGCAAGGAGGAGGCCGATGAGTTCTACTACAGACTCAGTCCTCTACCCATGGCAGATGATTTGCGCAATATCCAGCGACAAGCTTTCTCCGGCATGATGTGGACTAAGCAACATTATCACTTCATCTGGGATCACTGGGCGAATGGTGACCCTACTATGCCGCCTCCTCCAGCTTCCCGGAAAGACATCAGAAACTCGGCCTGGAAACATATGCACTGCGACGACATTCTATCCATGCCCGATTCATGGGAGTATCCTTTCTTTGCTGCTTGGGATAGCGCCTTTCACTGTATTCCGTTGGCCATGATTGACCCCGACTTTGCCAAGAAGCAGCTTGATTTGTTCACTCGAGAGTGGTACTGTCATCCCAATGGACAGTTGCCAGCGTAAGTGACTTGCTCTGCTTGATACCTAGAACGTCATGTGCTGACATGTCTCCAGATACGAATGGAACTTTGGTGATGTGAACCCACCAGTCCATGCATGGGCGACTTTCAGAACGTTCAAAATTGAGCGCAAGATGTATGGCCGTCAGGACTTGGACTTCCTAGAGCGCGTGTTCCAGAAGCTACTCCTCAACTTCACCTGGTGGGTGAATCGTAAGGATGCCGATGGCAAGAACGTGTTCGAAGGAGGTTTCTTGGGCCTAGACAATATTGGCTTGTTCAACCGCTCAGAGCCCCTGCCCACTGGCGGTGTCCTAGAGCAAGCCGACAGTACTGGATGGATGGCGTTCTACTGTCTTTCTATGCTCAACATTGCTCTTGAGCTGGCCAAGCATCGCCGAATCTACGAGGATATCGCATCCAAGTTCTTCGAGCACTTCATCTTCATTAGTGATGCGATGACCTTCAGAACCGGCCACAAGGACGAAAAGTCCCTATGGAATGAGGAGGATGGCTTCTACTATGATGCCATTTCCTGGGGCGGCCCCTGGATCCAGCAGCTGCCCGTCCGATCGCTTGTGGGCTTGATCCCTCTTTATGCGACCATTACTCTGGAACCAGAGTTGATCAACAGGCTCCCTTCTTTCAAGAAGAGAGTTGACTGGTTCATTGAGAACCGATGCGATCTCGCTGAGAGGAACATGGCCAGTATCCGAAAGCGAGGTAAGGGCAACCGTATTCTGTTGTCCATCGTGAGCAAGGACCGATTGGAGAAGATCCTCAAGCGCATGCTCGACGAGGACGAGTTCTTCAGTGACCACGGTATTCGCTCACTCTCCAAGTTTCACAAGGAGAACCCATTCTCCATGGACGTAAACGGCCAGAAGTTCTGTGTTGGATACGTGCCGGGTGACTCAGATAGTGGTCTGTTTGGCGGCAACAGCAACTGGAGAGGTCCTATTTGGCTCTGCGTCAACTTCCTGCTTGTCGAATCCCTGCAACGTTTCTTCCTCTTTTACGGACCAGACTTCCAGGTAGAGTGCCCGACTGGTAGTGGCGATTACATGCACCTGGGCAAGGTATCTGAAGAGATTCAGCACCGTTTGCAGCACCTCTTCGCCCGTACCGATGACGGAAGGCGCAGCATCAACGGCGGTGATGATCGTCTTGACTTTGATGAGCACTGGAAGGATTACCTTTGGTTCCACGAATTCTTCGATGGTGATAACGGCCGTGGTCTGGGAGCTACTCACCAGTGTGGATGGACTGGACTGATTGCTCGCATGATTCATGATACTGGGTATGTTTTTTGTAATCTTCTTGTGATGAAACAGTGTACTGACATTTATAGCGTCAACTGCCGCCTTCCTCATACTCCTCGCACGCCTTCAATTGCCATGGGTCATTACTTTGACGACATCTTCCATCGAAGCGTCGAGACGGGTGTTCCTCACTCTGGTATGCCTCGCATCAGGCGGTCGTCCACAGCTCGGTCCATCGGTGCCCGTAGTGACTTTGACGATGATACTCGCTCTGTGACCAACTCGATCTATCACGATGACCCGGATCGAGCCAGGGAGCGCACTGAAGCCGATGCTCACATGCACAGCTACGTCTCCGAGCAGCTTGAGAGGTACAGAGATGACAAGAAAGATGGAAGCTATGAGCATGATGACGAGTTCGAGACCAAAGCATAGGAGGCTTGCATGGTTATTGGGTGAAGTGAAAGATTGGTGCTGTCAAGAGGAAGGAATAGGTAATTGGGCGTTCTGAAAAGCAGGCCTGGCCAATTGTGCCGTGTTCGGAGTAGCAGGGTATCCTGAGTTTATGGGCTTAGACATATCATTCAGCAATCCAAGTAGTCATGATACAGTAGAGTTCTTCTTTCGTATTGTTGTCCGTGATGAATATTCAATGACATCACATTATAGCAATACATGATAAATTTGTTCAAGTCACTGAAATGAGTTATTTGATGGGGGTGAAGCTTTCGATTCCGTGTGAGCTCGTCTTCCAAGTCACAGAGATTCATCGTTTTTTTCTCTTTCTTTTACAACAGACAGACAAACTGAAAGTCATCACGCCGAACAAAGAGAATTCAATTGGGGAACTGCTTTATTGCATGCCCTGTTCACACCCTCCTACACTATTCTTTCCATCGACGCTCTCCCCATTCTTCTCCTCCAGCCCGGGGATACAACAGCAATTAGGCTTGGAAGACTCAAAAAGAAACAGGCGGAAGAGAGGCCCCAGACGCCGACGGGCAAGCCGCTTAGAGCTGGTTTTGCGTGGTGACGAATCCCACGAGACGAGGCAAAGGAGACACTAAATAGAGTTTGTATACTATGTTGGTGGTTTTACAGAGTGTCCGTGAGGAGCTTGTTCATCTTGGCGATGCGGGAAGACACGCTGAGGTCGATGGTTCGGTCACCGATCTCAACGACGAGTCCACCAACAATCTCGGGGTTAACCTGGGGGAAGGGGTTAGGGTTTGAGTTGTGGTGATGGTATGGTCTAGACATACCTCGTTGGTGACCTTGAGCTTCTGGCCCTGGCTGACGTAGGCAGACTTGGAGACGGCAGTCTCCAATCGGTTGAGGGTTCGCTTGTCGAGAGCCTAGAGACGACAATGTCAGTCCATTGTCCTTTATGTTCCATGCCATGATGTCTATCTGTTCATCCATCCTCGTCATATGCCTAATATCGATATGCTGTGACGTAGCTTCCTACTTCCAACCCATGTCGATTCATATATGCCCAAACGTACCTGAGCGCTGGTAACAGTGAGCTCAACCTCACCGCGGGCGGCAGAGATGATGGAAGAGAACTTCTCAACAACACCGGGGATAAGTCCAAGTCGGTTGTTCTCGGCGAGGGTGGCGAGGAAGTTCTTGACGGTCTCGTCCTTGGCGTTGATCTGCTTCTCGAGCTCCTGGACGATGGCCTTCTTGTCGGCCGGGGTGAGGGTCGGGGCGGACAGGACGGTGGCGAGCTTGGGGTCCTTCTCGATGAGAGCGCCGAGTCTGTTCAGGGCATCGGCAGCGGCGTCGATGCTCGAGGTCTTGACGGCAGCAGTGTACTAAATTGACGCAAAAGAAAAAATTGCGTGTCAGCGACGACGCGATTCCAATTGAGGTTTCTGTGCCATGGCGAGGGGAGTGCAATTGGCCTACAAAGCCAATTGACACATGGAAGGTTCGAGGTACGGGGCTTTCTTCATTGTAGGTGGTGCATTATTACCAGAGCAGTAGCATATGTGCCATCAACGCCGAAGACGGAAATCGGGGGCTTGACTTCGGTCGTGGCAGCGGCAGCGAAGGATCGGACGGGGGCGGCTCGGAGGGCGAGGGCTCGCTGAGGAGCGGCGACTCGGGCGGCGCGGAGAACCTGTCGCGAGAACATGACGGCGGCTTCTTTGACGAGGACGAGGAGGAGGGAGATGAGAAGAAGGGTGTGATGGTAGATGTTCGGCTTCAATTCACTTGGAGGTTGTTGCTAGCCTGGGGTCTCGGCAATTTTCGGGCGCTCGATGCCTTACATCCGTTCCAGGCATCCACTTTCTGATTACATAACTCAACATCAGATATCAAATATCAGACATCTGCAACTCTTGGCTCTTGAGTTTCCATCAGAGAAGGTCAGTCGGTTCATTGGATACTAAAGGAAAGGACTTTCTGTTTCCTCAGGACGTATCCTTGTTAATGCACATGCTAGTTACTATAGTGCGGAACCCCCAATGGCGCAGAACGACTAACAACCTGCTCCCTATCAATCATGATCATACAGCCAAACAGCTTCTTACACTCTAGAATCTTTCCTCAAACGCCCAAAACTCCCAATTGCTAAGTATCAGTCCCTTCACCCTCAAACTTCTCCTAGTCGCTCTTGAGCATGCTGTCCACCAGATCACCAAGAGGACCCCAGTAATCTCTACCACTCGCCAGGCCGTGCTCATCAACAAACAGCACGTACTGCTTGAAGCTTGTGTTGAGGTGCGGCTCGAGTCCGAGCTCACGAATCACGGGGTAGTGATGACAGTAGATGTGTGCATATACACGGTACATGCGTTTAAAGATCTGGCGAACCAGTGCTGGGAATGATTTGGGGAAGGGTACGCCTGGTGACTATTAGTGTAAGTGTCCAAGACTATAAAAAGGTCCAATGCATACCGATCTTGCTGGGCAAGACTTGTTCGTTGTCAATATTCGCCTGCACCCATGACATGAGTTGCTCGATGTATGCTGGCGCAGGCATCTTGGTTGGACGCTTGTAGTTCTCATTGTCTTGCCACAAATACTCGAACCTAGTCCAGTCAGTTTCTGAGTTGTCTTTGGCTTAGGAAAGCGTACTCATCAGTAGCCTTCATTTCAGGGCATGACTGTGGTGAGCAGAACTCGGTGATGGCACCATAGAGAAGGTTGATCTGGTTATAGAAGTCCACCACTGAGCCATCAAATTAGCTACGCTTCCTTACAAATATCAATTTTTGACAAACTTACTGTTGACAGCTAACCATTCATTCTCATCCTCGCCTTCTGGAAGCTTGACAACCTTGCGCAAGCTGCCACCGCCGAGCGTCACCTCGGCATATTGTCGCAACTGATAGCTGGCCGAGCCGCCCTTACCCACGCGCGGGCGGAACTGGTTTCTCGTCCGCTGGTTACTGTTCACCAAAGTTCCCGGATTAGCAAGTGTCAACTCATCCACAAACATCAGAGGTTCTCCTGATAGGGAGACGGGTATAATGGTCGTTTCCAACTGCTGCATCGTCAGGAGCGACTTCGGGTTCAAGTATCGAAACATGCTGGCGGTGTGCGGCGGCGAACACGGAGACTCCATGGTTAAGGTGTTTAGGAACAATGTAGAGAGACTAACACGGTAGTTAAGAAGGCTTGAGCCATTGTGAGCGGCGATTTCGACGAGGTCTCAAAAGGTCGAGTTGCGATGCTGTTGCATTCCAGCGGTTAGCGGGGCAATCAATCATGGGTTATAGTGAGGGGAGACAAACAAGGCTGGGTAAAATGAGACAGATACCTCTAATCTTTCTCGTGGATAATTAGATGCGATATTGCAGAATCGTAAACTGCTAGGATGGCGCTTTTTGTATATTGTTTTGGTAAGGGGTTGCGGCTGAACCTTATTGCTGAGGGTGATAGGGCAAAGGTGCAATAGGTAAGGTTGAGTTGTACGTTATCGATGGCGTAGGACAGTTGCACTGTTTACTCTATTTCCTGATTGGTTTGGTTGCTACGGAGCCTGGTCATCCAACGAACCCCACCACTACCTACCTACGCTGCCACTGAAGCTTGATGCCAGTGCCAGTGTAGCCCGTGCATTTGACGATTGAATTTCATGGCTGATCAAACTATGATTATTATGACACTGTTTATTACGGCTCTTTCGAGGGCGGCTTGCATGTATTCGAATTAAGACTGAGTGTTTTAAATATATGCCGTAGCCATTGCCGGCTCTACTAGATTAGGGATGGCTGTGCTCTAATATTTGTGATTGCGTACACCACTTCATCTATATAAATTTGACTTCAATCACCATCTTCCTCCACGGCCTCTCCCTTGCCAGCTTCCTCGTCCTCTCCCGCCCCTCCCGCCCCCGCCCCCGCGACCTCTGCCACGACCAGAGAATCGTTGATCAGTTTTGGGCGGTCCCTGTGCTTTCCTCTGTCGCCTCTCTGCATCTGTGGCATCCCATATATTTGCAAGTCCCATAAGTTCACAGAAAGCCGCCGTCTGAGGGCTTGTGTACTCCTCTGGCTGCTCGTTAACAATCTCGGGAGCACCTGGTACGTGAGGCGGTGCTGTGATCTCAAAGTTGTAAGGGACATCTAGCTTTCCACTCTTGATAATATTTTCCTCGATCCATTCTCTCTCTTTTTCGATGAGGGGCAGATAATGCTCTTCCCCAAGATCAGGAGGCGCCTGTACACTTCGGTCACCAACAATCAAGGAGTCATGGAAGACGCGAGTGATTGCGAGCCATTCTGGATCGTATTTTAACCTCCAGCGAGGTGATTCTTGGGATGGGGGATACTCAGAACTCGTCTCTGGCTTGAAAGGTTGAATCTCGCACAATTGTAGATAGTGTCTATGCCCTTCGCACTTGTCCAGGGCAAGAAATCGAACCTCTTTGTTCGTGATCTCAGGAGGTACTGGTTGACCTGGTGTTTTCTTTGGTTGAGGTCGAGCAAACGATGCTGGAAGCTGCGCCCTTAGCTCATCCGACACTTCATTTGATGCCTCTGGAGCTTCTTTCGTCTCAGCCTCACTCTTCTCGACTTCTGCAACGGGTTCAGCCTTGGAATCCTCGTCATCATCATCATCATCATCATCCATATCCAAGTCTATTTCGTCAGGGTTGACCTCTGTAGCTGGGGCAGGGGCAGGGGCAGGGGCAGAAGCAGGAACAGGAACGAGAACTTCCTTGCTCTCCTGGGCCACAGGCTCGGCGTCTTTGTATACCTTGACCGCAGCGAACTTGACGTGCATGTGTGCTGAGAACCAGTAAGGAGGTCGCAGGCGATCCATGACATACTCTGCTGCCACGTTACCAAGGGTACCATCTATGGACTCCTGTTTAAAGAAAGGCTTCTTTTTGAAGAGCTCTGCATGATCCCCATGCCACTCAACTGCACGAGGCCAGTCGTGACTAAGGCCGATGTCCACCTGAGTCCGTACTTGAAGCATTTTCCGGACGTCGAATTCTCGAATGTGGTACCACGACTTAACGTCATCACCGCTGAATGGAAGCCTCTCGTGATGCGGCTTTCGATAGTCAAATCCTTTCCAGATACCAGACAATCCAGCGATGCGCAGTGGGCCGAAGCGCAAGATATTGGCAGCACCCATGTAATAGATATTGGGTGCTACCCAGCCTCCATAATAAAGCTCCCAGAGATGTGAACTGGCTTCGTGGTTTCCAGCAATGAATATTGTTAGATAGGGTGCTTTTTGTTCACCAGAGTAGTACCTGGGAAAATCTCCTAGGCGTCGATACTTGACAGGGCAAGACATGATGCTCAAATCTGCAGCATTTCGTACGGACTGCGACGCGGTGTGAGCAAACTAATGGAAAGGGCATTGAAGCTGAACGTGAGCTGAAAATACCTGAAAATCACCTCCAATGATGAGAATATCAACGCCATCCCACCCACGTTGCTTACAAGACTCTTCCACTGAGGCGTAGATTGCATCTAACGTGCCATGGCCCTTGGGTTGTTAATGCCATCTCGATTTCTCTATTGCTCGAGGAAACTCACACATCCTTCTACTGCAACTCGGACGCCCTGCGTCTCGAATGTGTTTGCAGCCATTTTTTTGTGTTGACGTGAAATTGTAGTTGTAGATGGAAAGTTGAGGCTGAGTGGGTTCACAGACAGAAGCTGCTTTCCTTTATGGGCAAGCAACTGCTTACAGCGATAACACCAAGCAATGGATCAATTAGTCCCACGCTTTCCTGCCTAAAACAATGACTCAGATATTGAAATGAGACAACCGTTTATATCACATCAGCTCAAGACTTAATAGTCATTTTTTCTCTATTGGAGGCATGGCAGCGCTACCAATTGGTCCTGGGTATCCACCATGCTGAGATGTACATAGCAGAAGAACCACCAAGCACAAGGATACCCAGTCTCTTGATGTGAGTCCGTGGATTAAGGACAAGTCTTTGCTTGGGGCAGTGACCATTGAGTGGTAATGCTTGATCGTGAGTCCACACATCCTTGTCTTTCATGCCGCATCCGTCAAGTTAAGTGAATCTTATGTACGATGGACTATTCCTTCCCTGCCTTCTTATGGGATTACTCCTAGGGTGCATCAAGTGCAGAACATTGATGACATACATTGAAAAGTCTCACTTAAAACAATTTCACAATCAAGAAATGTTGCCCTTCAGAAAAAGCGAAAGCTCAATGCGTCAGCTGAGTAACGCAGAGTGAGAGGGTTACTTTAATCTTCCATCTCTAATAGACGTTCGACCCACGGAGGAGTGAAGAGAAGAACGCATATGCTGAAATGGTGACAAGTCACAGTTAGGCATGTTGGCATCGGAATCAGGCAAATAGATCTGGCCAGGTTCGACGTGTGTCAATCGTTTCTAGTGTAAGCCCATTACCATCAATCGCAAAAAATAAAAATAAAAATAAAACTGTAAGGTCTGAAGAGAGCTGCATAAGACCGACTGAACCTTACCATACCACCTCCAAAACGCCGTCATCAAGTGCTGAGATTAGGGCATATTTTTCACCCCCATCTCTGAGTTACAGCTTCTTCTTACTTCATGCCCATATTCGCCCTGGATGAGATTAGTACCGAAGCAATCGTTTGTAGCAATGCATGGCTGGGCTGCATACTGGTCCAGGCCCAGGTAATCTGCCGCGGCCAACAGTTCGAGGCAGAGCTCGACCGGGATCTCCATGTCGGGAACATCCTCGCTGTTACGGTAACGGTACCAGTAGTGGAAGTATTCGACAACCTTATCAAGGACCATGGCGCTGTTGATAGAATCATCATCAGCGTCTAGCTCTTCCAGGTTTGAAATGGTTCAGCGGAGACAAGGCACGACCGGGCTTGGTGTGCGTGTGGTCAGGTCAAGTGTAGTGAGTAGTCATGTAGCCCAACTGAGAGATCTCGGTTGTTCTGTCTGGAAAGCGTGATGAAGTGTCATCAATCCACGGAGCAGGCCACCTGGAGAGGATGGCATGTCGATGATATCAACCTACCTCATCTCTTGGAAGACACAACGGGCCTCTTTGGCTTCGGCGAACTGGCTTCTCACGTCGAGCATGCCCTTGATGATTGGGCTGACAAGAGCAGCATCGCGTAGAACGACAAACTCGAAGCCGTCGCCAGAAACGAGAGTGATGTATTTGCTGGGTGTCTTCCAGTCCATGGCCGGATGTTCTTTGCTGCGTTGCCGTCGACAAGTTTACAAAAGAAAGAAAGGGAAGAAAGAGAGACGAGAATTTCTTGGAGAGGAGATGCAGAAATAGGCAGAGACTGAATGGATACCTATGGAGCAAACACGCGCTAAAACTCAGTAGCTAGGTAGGACCTTGTCGTGAACAAAGAAGCAAGAAAGTGAGTGACCTTGGCTTGGAAATTTTCTCGTGAGCGAGCAAGCACGTGCACGGGCCAATCATCTCCGTCATTTTCAGCTCCGATGCATGAAGTAAGGTAAGGTAACCCCCCGGATAAAGATAGCAGTTGCCCCGTCAACATGTTTACTCGGGTAACTTGGTGGTGCAACAAAGCCACACTTGAGACTTGACTCCCCATAGTCCTTCCACTCTTTGGTCTCGAAGCGACTAAGTTTAAACTTGCAGCAAACAAACAACTCAAAATCCGAGTCAACAGAGGCAAAGGAGCTCTACCAGACAAGAAAATCATCTTTCAAAGGACCCCTTTTTAGCCCCAAACATCTCAACTCGACTCAATTAGGCCCTTGGTCGTCTTCCTCTTGGTCTTTGTCTCGTCCTCGTCCTCGCCCTCCTCCTCCACATCACTCATCTCCCCCGTTTGCTCCATCGCATTAAACGCTCGATTGCCTTGTCTCTCTTCCACCCCGCACCATCACGAGCACTATACAGCCGAACATTCTTCATTCCTTAGAAGCGCATTCTTAAGGCGATCTCTACCAAAGGCCAAGCAATCCTCTAAAAGACTCGCGCTTGAGCCTGCACTCCCGACCCTGCAGCTTAGCTTTGCGCCCAAGCATGGCATCATCGCATCAGTATCGTACTTCGTACTTTGATACCAACGAGCAGATCCGACGTCAACAGCGCACGCGCTCCAGTGAGGGTACCGTCAGCACCACTATGAGCTCGTCGACGGGCCGTGAGTCGGCAGCGACTCACGTCACAGAAGCGCCCACCTTTTCCAAGAAGATTGTTGTCGTCGGTGATGGCGGTTGCGGCAAGACCTGCTTGCTCATTAGCTACAGCCAAGGTTACTTCCCAGAGGTGAGCAGCTCTCTCTAGCTACTCTCAGCGTACCGAGACTAACAACCACAGAAATATGTGCCTACTGTCTTTGAAAACTACATCACCTATCCTATCCACTCAGCCACTGGTAAGACTGTGGAACTTGCATTGTGGGATACAGCCGGCCAAGAGGAATATGACCGTCTCCGACCGCTCTCATACCCTGAGACCGACTTGATCTTTGTATGCTTTGCTATCGACTGTCCGAACTCGCTGGACAACGTTCTTGATAAGGTACGATCATATCCTTTCCCTTCTCAGCGCATCTTGTACTGATCACTCTTCTATAGTGGTACCCTGAGGTTCTACACTTCTGCCCATACACTCCTCTGGTTCTTGTGGGTCTCAAGTCAGATCTTCGTTACAAGAAGACTTGCATTGATATGCTCAAGACGCAAGGTCTTACTCCAGTCACCACGGAGCAAGGTATGGCCGTTGCTAAGAAGATGAACGCGCAGTACATGGAGTGCAGTAGCAAGGAAATGTCAGGCGTCGACGAGATTTTTGAGCAGGCTATCAACACTGTCGTCGCTAATGACCGGAAAACCATCGAGGCGGCCGCAGCCTCAGGTTCTTCCAAGGAGAGCAAGTCATCAACACCTGGGGTGGGACAGATTAAGAGGAAGAAGAGAAGGTGTCCAATCCTCTAAAGGCCCACGGCCAGAGATGGATGAAAGATTGATTTCTTGGATTGAGGAACTTTTCTACTCATCATTGTCTTGCAAAGCCTCCCTTGTCATCTTCTCCTGGGGAGGGGAGGCCAGGAGGGCCACATAAAGAAAAGGCAGCTCGATGGGCCAGCATTAAAAGAGTTGTAATGACCATCGCATGAACATTGTTTCTTATAACGATTCACATTTACGTTATTTCTTTACCTTCATTGCTGTTTTAACATTGATAAGGAACTCACTCGTGGTAGGTAAACAGGCCCAGAGAGAGGACATCGCAGGCGTTCACCTACACAAGAGATGTATCTCGGAGGGATAGGGGGACATAGTTCGGGATCGAAAGTATGGCATGGCATGGGAGGAAGCGCGCACATTTGTATTTGCTTTTTTTATTATTTGAAAGTGACTTATGAGATAGGGGAGCAACTAGAGTTGCAGGCTGTTTTTTTATATGTATCCTACCGTTGGCACCAGGCAAGTTGTGGTGCTGGGTGTTTTGATGGCCTTCCTTTTGTTAGTGTTTTGGTGCGTGGTTGTACTGAGTTGATAGGATCGCTGGAATCAAAGCTGACAACTAAATAAGTGCGTTCCTGTGATGTATATTAATGCCTCCTGCGATAGATTCGTAACTCATCAGTTGAGTGAACAAAGACTGAGTCATACTTTCGAATATAAACTTCAGCCCGTGAACCCTGATAAATAAATAAATCTTTGCCACAACGGCACGGCGGTGAGATTAACAGTCAGTTCATGATTTATTTATTTACTTCTAGATTTATTTCGCGAGTTCTATGACCACATTGTGACTATCTTTTGCACAAGCCCGCTTCACATGCTTCATCGTCATCATAGCTGAGTTGCCAGCTTAGGTACCTATTCATTTTTACCTCTGGACATTATGGATCATGACCTGAAAAGACCTTCTTAGGTCGACTATACCGCCCAGTTGCCCCCACTGTTATACATGTACGTCTTGTTATTTATGTACAAATGTCCCAGCTCTTTTGAAACTTTTCTCCTGTCCAAGCATCTGTAACCATCATACAAGTTGAAAAATGACCATCATGAGGGGAGCATTATACATAGAGCCAACGCCAACCGATATAACCTCGTCTAAAAATACACGCAAGATGCGATTGAGTGTGGAGATGTCATCAAAGCACACATCTCCGTCATTATGGAAGAACGATATGCTTATTTGTTCTTGACAACACCGACCTTGGCGGCGCGCAGCACCCGGCCGTTAAGCTTGAAGCCCTTCTGTTGAACGAAGAAAACAGTGCCATCCTCCTTATCGGGCTGGGGAGTCATAAAAGTGGCCTCCTGCTCGTTGGGGTTGAACTTCTCGCCCTCGGGATTGAGCCGCTCGAGGCCATGCTTTTTGAGGGTGTTCATGAGGATATCTTCGGTCATCTTGAGACCCTCATACAGGTTGGCGAGATCCTCCAGGCCCTCAGGTCGGTCTGGGGCGTTGAGCTTATCCTTGGGAACCATTCCAAGGGCGCGGTCGAGGTTGTCGACGCTGTCGACAAGATCCTTGGCGAATTTTTGGATGGCAAAATCTTTAGCGGACTTGACCTCACGTGTGGTACGCTCTTGAAGGTTGCGGAAGTCGGCGACGGTGCGCATACACTTATCCTACAAGAGAGTCAGTCTTCCCATATCAAATTGTGTATTTGATTATTACAAACCTTCCAGTCCTTAACCTCGTTCTCCTTGGCTGCAAGTTCCTTCTTGAGCTCAGCGAGAGGATCGCTCTCTTTTTCAGCCTCAGCGGGCTTTTCCTCCGTTTTGGCCTCCTCAGCAGGCTTGGCCTCAGTCTCCTTGGCGTCACTGTACCATCTCGAGACGGCGGGCTGAACGGATCTGAGAGCAAAGGCGGGCGCAGCCTGGAATTGCGACTGAATAAAAGGTCGGGGGACGGCAACCTTGGGAGCAGCTCGCAGAGCGCGGGATGAGGTAGCAATGGCCTGGCGGAACATTGTGAGGGTATATGAGGAATTATATTTTAGATTTTGGTAGCAACAAAGTAAATGACGAGGAAGACTCGACGGAGATAGGCTGATGCACTTAAGTAAGTGTACAGTGGCTGTGGTGGGTAGGTAGGTATCAGGAAGTTTGGAAGCTCCGAGTTAGGACTGAAATTTTAGCTGTCGGCATGATTGATTCGCTTCGCATTTCGAAGGGTCGCGCCGGCTTCTCTTCCGGGGACGGGAAGCTTCCATTCGGCGGGCAATAGCAGGGCAAGGGCCATATCTAGGATCTGATACGTACCTGTCTGGAAATACCTAAGGCCTAGTGTAGGCGGATCAATAAAAGCCCGTCACTGCATCATTGATCCAACTAATACCCTGGGCGGGCTGTTTCCTCGCTGTAGGATCCACTCTTTTACTGGCCTACGTCGTGCTCTGGCAACCTGGAGGCTAAGGTTAGGTAGCTGTTCGCTATGCTATTGTTTCAACATACCTCTAACCAAACAATTTCAAGATAACGAACACTGCTCTTCAGCGCCCCCCAAGTCTCGACTCTGCCTTCACAGCGCATTACCTCTCACCCACGGTTACATCCAGCGGCACGCGCAAACACATCCTCCACAATGGCGGCGGCCGAATCAGCGAGGGTCCAGGAAGCGCAGAAGCTTGCCAAGTCTGACCCTCGAAAGGCTGAGGCCATCTACAAGGACATCATCTCCAAGGCTCCTAGCACCACATCCGATGCTGCCACTCGCGAGTACGAGACTGCTCTGATTAGCTTAGGAGAGCTGTATCGAGATGAGAAGTGCGCACTCTTCAACACCGCTGTTCCTGTGCCCCGCTAACAAATACGACAGGAATACCCAAGAGTTGGTGACCCTGGTCAAGGAGAGCAGAACGGTCTTCTCTTCTTTCGCAAAGGCCAAGTCAGCAAAGCTTGGTACGTTCTCAACATCACATGATCCTGCCTCGAGGCCTAACAGCTAGCTAACGCGGTGATGTAGTCCGCCAACTGCTCGACCTCATCAAGGAAATCCCCGATAGCACCGATATCGAAATCTCCGTCACCAAGGACTGTATAGAATGGGCCACCGCCGAGCGCCGCGCGTTTCAGCGACAGGACCTCGAGGTCCGCCTTGTCACTCTCCAGATGGCAAAGCAATCCTACTACGAAGCCCTCGGTCTCATTAACAACCTTCTTCGCGAGCTCAAGCGCCTCGATGACAAGCTCCGACTCGTCGAAGTTCAGCTCCTCGAGTCGAGAGTTTATCACGCCCTTGGCAACATCCCCAAGTCCCGTGCCGCTCTTACAAGTGCACGAACAAGCGCCGCCAGCGTATACACCCCTCCGATGCTACAGGCTAACCTCGACATGCAGAGCGGTATGCTTCATGCTGAGGACAAGGACTTCAACACCGCTTTCTCTTACTTCATTGAGGCTCTTGATGGCTACCACTCTCAAGATGAGAGCACCCGCGCTCAGGCTGCTCTTCAGTACATGCTTCTTTGCAAGATCATGCTAAACCTTGTGGACGATGTCAACAACCTTATGACTTCCAAGCAAGCCCTGAAGTACGCTGGCAAGAACCTAGAGGCCATGAAGGCCATCGCTCGCGCACACTCGAATCGATCACTGGAGGAGTATGAGCGAGCACTTTCTTCCTACCGATATGAGCTCGGTAGCGACGCTTTTATCCGCAACCACCTTCGCCGCCTCTACGATGCTATGCTGGAGCAGAACCTCATCAAGGTCATTGAGCCTTTCTCACGCGTCGAAATCGACCACATTGCCAAGATGGTTGGCCTTGACACTCAGCAGGTTGAGCGAAAACTATCTCAGATGATCTTGGACAAGGTTATTATCGGCGTTTTGGACCAGGGCGCTGGTTGTCTCATCATCTTTGACGAGACGCACCGGGATGAGTCCTATGATGCGGCCCTAGCAACAATCGAGAAACTGAGCAGTGTGGTGGATGTACTTTACACGAACCAAGCTTCCATGCTGGAATAGATTAGCAATGAGAGGCACAATAGTTGTTGTATGTAATATATCTCACGCTTTTAGACCACGTGTTGCAAGAGGGAACAGAGCCGTAAATGCGGAGAGGTGTATACACGTATTCATTTGTTTGCACAACCATATCTGAAGCGAACAACCAAAACTATATGTGCTGACACTTCCAACAGACTGCGCTGCAAGACAGGGGTATGTAGTCATATGCAAAGAAAGCATGAAGGATACAACACGCGGTATCTGGTATCTCCAAACAATAACAGCCACCTACTCATGAAACAGAACGCCTCATGAAATGCTAACTATGCCATATTCGTGATTCTATACAAAAACAAACCAAACCATTTGTAAAAACAGGATTCTTTCATGTCGTTTAGTGAAACATAACTCGCGCTGGTTTTTCAGCCCCTTGGCTCCTCTTCTCTCCGCCCAGAATTAAGCCAGCTAATCTTTTGACGACTTCAACCTCATCCCAGCCACCGACTTGTGCTTTGAAAGCGTCGATGCAGTCCAAGTGCCAACGCTTCAGCGTCATTGACTCGCCTTTGCTTGAGACAGGCCTTCCAAGATATTTGTCTGAACAGCGCTCAAAATGAAGCCTGAAGGGACCTTGACGTCGCTGTTGAACAAGATCATTCAAGAGAAGCCAGTGTCTTCGTGTCCAGACCGTTTGGGAGAGTGGTTCGGGGTGGGTCTGTTTTGTTGAGAGCTTCTCGTTAGAGATAGGAATTTGCGGGATGGTGTTATTCTCCTTGTTGGCAGTTTGAGGTGGTGCACCAGGACGCTGGGCACCTGTGCTTGACTGAGATGCTGCTGAGGAGTTGGATAGTCGACGTTGGTGTCGAACCTTGGCTTGCTCTATGGGAGATAGGACGCTGCTGGTAAACTCAACCACGCGACCAGGAGTGTGAGGTTTAAGTGGCGAACGGAGACTTGATTTGATCGGGGAAGCGTTCTTGGGGGGTAAAGGCCGGAGGAGAGTGCTAGCTGTGGGCCGCTTGGGGGAATCTTCACTTGCATTAGACGTTTGCTGCTGCCACTTTTGTATATCGGCGTGAGTGAGCTGCATCCTCGGTGGAGTGGTGGCACTACTACTCGGGATAGGGGCATGGTCAGGGGCAGCAACCTGACTTGAAGCCTTAAAGAAACTCTGACTAGGATTTCTCCGCTGCGGAGTAAAGTTCATCTTCTGAGGCACTGAGGGCAGTGGCTCGGATACTTGATCTTCTTCGTCTTCTTCAAGTACCTCTGTGCCCTCCTCGTCGAGCTCTTCCTGCTGTACACTCTCATTTTGTTGCTCAGATATTTCCTGCATAGAAGTGTCGTGCTCTTCTTGTCTTGGGGAAGCCGTTTCCTGTCGACTTGGCGATGACATGTTCGACCGTGAATCTGACCGAGAATATTCATCGTTTTCAGGTTCTTCAGGCTGGTCGTTCCTCACCGGGGGCTGAACAGGGCGTATAGGAGAGAAAAAGCCTGCCCTTGGCTGCCCTCTAGGTACAAGCTCCTCTGGTGGTAGCTGTGGGAACATGGAGCTTGTCGGGAGGGTTTGAACTGTCTCCGTCGGCTGAGGCTCGGTCTCAGTGGACCGCGCTCCAAAGACGGACATCTTCTTCAGAGGAGAGAGCTTGTCAGCCAACATGCCTGGGATCGCAGCCGGTGAGGAGAAGAAAGTTGAGAGGTCGAAACGGCTCGCTTTGGCGGTAGCAGGAGCCTTATCGGATTCTTGAGGAACATCCCTTTGAGCGACAAGAGAATACTCCTCTGCTTGAGATGGTTCATCCTGCACAACATCCATGCTTTCAGGTTGAAGCGCGGTCTCTTCTTCCAGGTGTTCTTCATTCTCTTCCAGTTCATTCCTTGTCTGGTCTGTAGCCTTTGGGGGCCGTTTCGTTCCCCTGTTGGCCTGCCTCCTCCAAGGGCTTGGGAGAGTGCCTCGTCTGGGGATAGGTGACTCGGGTTTCCTCGCTGGTGAAGGCTGACGGGCTGTATGAGGGCTAGACCTTTGGGCTTCAAACTCCCACAGATCCATATCATCGCCGGCATCTTCGGTTTCGTCATCTGCGTCATCCACCGGCCCGTCCAATTGGTCATGAGAAATGGAATGTGGTTCGGGAGGTCTGGCTGTTGACCGTGCAAAAGCCTCAAGGGGTACATCTCCTCTGAGGTTGTCGCTTATAGGACCTTCTCTATCAACCCAACTCATTCCACCCTCACTGGGGGCCTGGAAATGCGTAGAGCTTGCTGCAGATTCCCTGGATATTGTTCGGCGATGGCGTGGGGACGAACCAGCACTTCTCCGCTCAAGAGCTTCCATAAAGCTAGCTTGACCTGTATGTCTGGTGTTTGTTCCAAAGGGGTCGTCATAGACTTCATTATCTTTGGAGATCTGGGCAGTTTCGGGGAATGGACGGGACTTCCCAGGACTCGCGTTCGTCCGTTGATTTGGCTGAGTTACCCTTGGACCCAGCTCTCTAGAAGCAGATCGCCTGAAAGGGCTTCGCAAATGATGGTCGCGGGCCTCCGGCGTTGGAGGATCCGAGGTCACGCTCTGCAAAGCTCGCCCCGCCCTCATAATGGGTGACAATGTGGGACGTCTGACTCTCTCTGGTGGCACATCAGGCAACGATTGAGGTTCCTGGATAGGCGATGTAAGTTGATTTAGTGGCGTGACTTCTGGCTGCTGCATTTCGGCCTCTAAGGACAAATGGGGTTGCTGAGGTACAACGATTTCAGGAATCTCTTGGGCCTCTTCAGGTTCCTCTTCGACCGGGTCTTCCATAACGGTCTCTTCCAAGGGCTGATCATCTGCAGCAGAATGGTCATCAGGTTCAGGGACAATAGTCATATCCATGATAGGTTCATCATTGTTTTCGGGTATTTCGACTTCAACAAAAGCCTCGTTGGTGACTTTCCCGGTCGCTTCAACAGCTTGATCAACGATTTCTTCGTCAATCTCTATCGCTTCAAGTGATACCTGGGCTTCGGTGGGGGGCTCAGGTGATGAGTTCCTCGGCAGTGAGTCTCTGGAAGATGCAGACCTAGCTGGACTCTGCGATACGCTTGTTGACTTCGGGGCAGTATTGTTTCCAAAATCGATATTTGGAGGGGTGTCGTCAGGGGTGGGGAGGCGCCCGCCATCCGAACGAGAGATAGCGCTTCCAACCGAAGCTTCTGGAGGTTCAGCCTCCTCTTGTTCTTGCTCATCGACTGAATCTTGATCTTCGACTGTCTCCTGTTCTGTTTCTGCATCTTGTTCTTCAACTACTTGCTCTTGTTGCTGTATCTCTGCTTGCTGGGGCTCATCTTCAGACTGGATAAGGTCCGCATCTTCCATTTCAGCATCCTCTGTCTCTGATGGGGCTTTCTTGGCCATGGCTCGAGGACGGCGGGGGGTGGCTGCTTCAAGTACTGCATCAGGTATCTCTGAGAAAGAGTCGTCGTACAAGTTTGAATTATCGATTTCGAGATGTGAGGAGTCTTGTCGTTGTGTTGCCAGAGGAGATCCGCGATATTCAACCTCCGGATTGTCTCGCGTGTTTGACTGCAACACTTGCCGTCGCAATGGAGAAGAGCCCATCCTTCGCGGAGTCTGACGCCATATGGAAGATAAGTTGCGGATGGGTGAAAAAGTCATGGGTGGGCGAATACTAGATTGTCGGTGTTCATCTCGAGGCTCAGCGGGAGGAGCGGGAGGAGCGGGTGCCGATGGTTGGGGCTCCTTGTCTTGCTCAGCGGTTTTCTTGTTGACGTTAGGTCTATCGCGATCCTGCAGAGACTGCCGTAGAGACTCCAAAGTGTTGTTAATAATTAGGCTGGTTTCCTCGCCAATGTCGTTTTCGGCGATCTCTCGAACAGAGCTGCGCATACTCGCTTGTAGCGAGGGCAGCGAGTCCATGAATATCATGCTAAAGTCTTCACCCGCTGCGACCGTATCTTCGTTCCCAGAACGAGTGTCGCTTTGAGGTTCGTCTGCCGAAGATACGTCGCTTCCAGCTGGTCCATAGCCATAGTCTCCAAAATCTGAGAAATCATCTGCTCGTCCATGGTCCGGACTTGAAGGAGCAGGCGCATTTTGGATTGCGCGACTCCCAGGCCGCGGCGTTGGTTCATCATCTAATGTTGCCATCCAAATATCTGAGTCCGGTTCTTCTTGCTGAGCGGGCGCGCTGTTATTCGCGGTTCGGTTTGCGCGTAATTGATTTGCCTCAGCTTCTGACGGCGTGATGACCAAAGTCACATCGTTGTCGGCTTGTGAGTCGTCGGCGCGGAGAGAGGGCAGGTCGGAGGCATCACCAGCAACCTCAATCTTATCGAGAGCTTGACTTTCTGATCTGCTACTCGTCTCTGAAATCCCCCTCGCGTTTTGTTCGTCTTCTGTGGGATTTGGTGGGTCAACAGGACGGTTCTTCGGTGGTCGGCCTCGTCTTTTTGTTCCTGGTGTTGGCTGCGCATTACTTTCTGCCGATTTGTTTGGTGTATCTGTGTCTTTTGTCGTGCGTTGTCTTCTCCGGGGGCTTCCATGCATCGGTGTTATTGACTTTCTCTTCGTGCCTGTACTGGGTAGCGGTGTGCCGTTTGTTTTCCTCGGTCGTCCTCGTTTCCTAGGAGTCGCGTTGTTATCCTCCTCGATCGGGCCCTTTAGCGGCACAGTCGTGGTGGTGGTCGCCATTTCTCTGCGTCGCGATATCGGTAGGTAAGGGCTGTCTTGGAATAGTTTTCGTCGCGCGCTGCTGGGGCCTGCAGTCGCGCTTGGTTCCTCTGTCTCGACCGTAACTAGTAATTTCTGGGGCGCTTTATTATCTCCAACCTCGAGTTCGAAAGTCTGTTTCCTAGGAGAGGTTCCTAAGCCCATGGAGGAGAAGCGGCTGGACCGTTGGCTGCTGCGGACGACACGGCGCGTGGATGGAGGGGGCATGACACTTTGTTCAACGGTATCGTTTAGAGGATCGGGTGACGACATAATATCCGCGCTGGGTGTGTTCATATCAGCAAAAGAATGCCAGCGAACGGCAAAAGAGTCGTTGTCAACGCCTAAACTTTTGCGTTTTGGCATTGACGAAGGGTGGTTTCGTTAATCATTCATGGGATGCTGGAATGCGAAATTCAAAATAGTCATGGTGTATGCAAACACTACCGCCGTCCCTCCGTTGCAAAGCCAAAACCAACCCGCGGTGTGCTTTGTGCTTTGTTGGACTTGTTGGACAGGGATAGACGTGGCGGCATGGGTCCAGTGTTTACTTTGGTCCCAATGAGGCAAGCGGGGACAAAGCGTGAACTTTGTCCGCATTTTCTGTTTCTCCTTGACTCCGTGGCTTGAATGGTTGGACTGTTGTCTTGTGCCTCGATTGGTACTAGCGCCAGACGGTAAAGATCTCAAGTCACCGGCCCAAGGTCTTGTCCCTTTTCCCCACATCACATGCAGGGAAGTGACCTCATTTTCAGATGCGGAACAGAGGCCGACTTTTAGGGAAGTTTTACTCGGTATCAACTCCCGTCCCGACCTCGGTACGGTATATCTAGGGGGAGGGACCTACCTGAGATACCTAGGCAGGCCTTACAGTAATCAGACGTCCTCTAGCTCTCGAGTCAAGTCATTGCCGATCCCGCGATACAAGTCTCCCTCCAATACCTACTGCCTTTCCTTACAAGCTTTAAATACTGTATCCAGCTGGGCACCTATAATCGAGCACGGCCCCGCGCGACTTGTAAGTTTCCCTTCCCCAGGTTTTTAATTACTGTTCATTCCCCATCAATTCGATTCGATCCATTTCTGTCCTACATACATAATAAACATCGCTTACACGCGCCTCGCTTAAGCTTAAGCTTGTATACTACAGTACATCGACCATTTACAAACGGCATCATGTCAGACAACGCCGAAAAGGAGACCACTCCTCAGATCGATACGCCTGTGACAAAGGTCGAGATCACTCCTAACAAGGTCGAAATCAGCACGGCGCCTGAGACCCAAGCAATCCCCCAGAACGACAATGTCGCTCACGCTCTTGCTGGCGCTGGAGGTGGTCTTCTGTCCATGATCCTGACGTAAGGCTTGCGAAGACCCCAATGACGCATCACAGTGCGCTGATGATATCTCAAGCTACCCTCTCATCACCCTCTCCACACGCGCTCAGGTCGAGTCTAAGAAGGCCGAGAGCAAGTTCAGCGAGGCTGTTGGCAACATCATCGCCCGCGAGGGTATCTCTGGTCTCTACTCCGGTATTAACTCGGCCCTCTTCGGCATCAGCGTCACCAACTTTGTCTACTACTACTGGTATGAATGGACTCGCGGTTTCTTCGAGAAGGCTGCTGCCAAGGCCGGTCGCGCTGGCGCCAAGCTCACCACCGTTGAGTCCATGATTGCTGGTGCTATCGCTGGTTCGGCCACCGTCATCATCACCAACCCCATCTGGGTCGTCAACACCCGAGTCACCACTCGTCAGCAGGAGAAGAAGCAGGACGTCGAGGCCGGCGAGTCTAAGCCTGCCAAGGCTCCCAGCACCATCGGCACTCTGCTGCTGCTCCTCAAGAACGAGGGTCCTCAAGCTCTCTTCTCTGGTGTCATCCCGGCTCTTGTCCTCGTTATCAACCCTATTCTCCAGTACACTCTCTTCGAGCAGCTCAAGAACACAGTTGAGAAGCGCCGCAAGGTGACCCCCACTATCGCCTTCTTCCTTGGCGCCCTGGGCAAGCTGTTTGCTACTGCCATCACCTACCCTTACATTACCGTCAAGTCTCAGATGCACGTCCAGGGCAGCGGTAAGAAGGAGGGTTCCCTTAGCGCTCTTTCTCGCATCGTCCGTGAGAGTGGTTACTCTGGTCTCTACCGAGGTAAAATATCAAGTCTCCATCTTGTTTAGCAATTCACTGACTCTCATCAACAGGCATCGGCCCTAAGGTCACCCAGAGCGTCCTCACTGCTGCGCTCCTCTTTGCCTTCAAGGACGTTCTCTATGAGCAGACCGTTCGTCTCCGAATGGCCCAGGCCGCTCGCCGACGTGTTGCCGCTTAAGCTAGCTTAAGCACTGGTCCCACTAGACCTGTCTTCTTATCAGAACCAGGATTGAAGATCCCCAATTATTCTCGGTATCTCATTCCGATTACCGAAAAGCATTTGCGGTGAGGATGCGTTCGGTTTGTTATCGAAATTGTCGCAATGGAAATGGCGTTGTATCTCCTATATACCTAGTATTAGTTCATATTCTGTTTGGTGTTTGAAACCAGGGCTGGTAACCAGGAATATTGGAAGAGGGTGCTGCTCTCATCTGGATACCCGAATACGCTAAGGCGGCTTTGATGTAACAATTCAATTTAAGCTCTTTTTGTCATTATACATGGATTTCTTTCAACAAGCTTCAGAGTTCAGACAGGAACCAGACGGGGGACAATCCACCAGTCATGATAGCACTTATCAGGAGTTGGTACCTCAGCTCTGAGCTTCAGATTACTCGCATCTTCCTTTGATGCCTTCAGTACGGCCGTAATCGCGAGCCCTGTTGCAATACAAGCTTTGAGAGCGTTCTTCTTTGAAGTCTGCCATTTATCGTGAGAACCAACTGAGAACGAATCTGCCGCAGACAACTTGCTCAGAACCTCAAACCCCTGCTTTGCACCCTTCAGAGCTCTTTCTGCATATTGAAGAATATCCACCGTGGACGATTCTGGTTGCGTGGTTCCAAGATTAAATTCTTGAAAGCCCGGGCAAGGCGGCAAACCAATAACGGCGAATGGTCTCATCCGCAGCTCAAAGCGGAATTCGTCGTTACTGTAAGGTCGCGGCGGCACCTTGACCAACTCAAGCCGCATGAGAGCTGTGTAAAGACATGACAGCGCATCTGACAATTCCCATGTGACAGCGGCATCGAGAAGCATAAGTCGGATAAAGGCAAGGGATCGCTCAAGTTGGCGATCGGCTGAAGGGTTTCGCGGTTGAGATGGTTCGCGAGATTCCTCGACTCTTCGAACAATGAAGGACTTGAGCCTTTCTGTATGCTGAACTCTCCATTTGGCGAGGTAGTTCAGATACCAATACATACCGGCAAGTTCGTCTGGCTGATAGACTTCTAGCTCGAAACCAAGTTGTACAATCCATTCCATCTGGCGAATCTTGTATAAGTACGTCCAGGACGATAGTGGGAGGGAGTAGGAGTCGATTGGTTGAGAATTTGCTCCCGTGAATTGCCTCATTGGCTTCTCGTTAAACTTGACCTGGATAATTTGATCGATTTCTTCAGCATCGAGCTGGAGATTATCCCAGTCCCTGATGATATGGCAGAGCGTGCGCCGCACACGACACCTGTTCTGACAAAAGGTTCTGAAGATGTCGAGAAATGATTGAGCCGCTCTTTGTCGAAACTGTTCCATTTGTTGCGCAACAATGAATCGCGGATCTTGGGGGAATTCGATCTCGTCGTTGTTTCGATCAAGTTGGGCGCTGGCCGGCATCGACACGATAGAAAAGTCATCATCCATGATCTGCCGGATGCTCATTGATCCCAGAACTTCCATCTCGTTAAAAAGGAAAGTCTGAAGTAGAGTCCGCACGAAAACTAGCGGTTGAGGCTTCTTGGCTTGAAATTGCAAGACAAAGTTCTAAAAATGTTTAGCGTTGACATTCTCTGAAGAGCAATCGGATACTTACTTGTAGGCATTGTGAGTCCGTATAGTTTAGCACATCAATCAATTCAACACCATCCGTGAACAGCCTTGAAAGATGACCATATGCATCCTCGAATTTCAACTGCACAATCGGTCTAGGGGGCATAGTGCTAGCAAGCTTTCGTTGGAGTTTGGCACTGAAGGCCTCGTCGACTGGTTTTCCCAAGATGTGAGATGACTTGATGGCTGGAAGAACCTTGAGGCCTTCAAGCCATGGTTTTCGCGCAACCTCGGGCTCTTTCACGTATTTGGGGCATTCTGTGGCATCCAGAAAGTACAACCTTAGCTGCAGTCGTTGGTCAAGTGCTTCTCGAAGACCATCGCTGACGCCGGTAGATAATGTGCTGAGTAGGTCTCTTGCTTCTTGGATAGCCTGCCGGATAGCCTGGGGTTGTATCTCAGCAAGCAAGGTGCGACTATATGTGTTTGTCACGAAATCTTCCTCCTTGAAAGAATGCGTTAGCCAAAAATGATCCATTTGCCATGACATCGGCTCACACTTACTTCATAGTAGTGTTCTGATCTAATTCGTTCGTTGACATAACCGCAAGCTTTGAGCAAACCGAGACAGTACGCTCTCAATATTTTAAGCATGTCAGATTGTCCAAAAGAATCAGATGAGCCATTTCGAATGAAATGAGCGTCCTCGACAGTTCGTGGGGTGGGTGTCAGGAGTGCCTCAGCGTATACACTGGTGAAAAGAGTCTGCGAAAGAGGATATCCCTGATGCCACGCCATCTAAGCAACATTATTAGTATAAATATTTGCTTTGTTACTGAAGCACTTACCTCATGACAGAGAAGCTGGTCTATAATTCCCAGCACCTCTTCTGGGAGCAGTGGCCGCGCAACATCGTAGAGCTCTTCAAGCTCCTCTGCTGATTCAACACAACCGCTATCCATTTTAGGATCCATAATCTAAGCATATCAGTGTTGAGCCCAGCTATACTTCACGATAGACGAACCTCAAGCCCTGAAACTGACTCGAACAGAGTAAATCCCCCATCTTTAATAAGTTGACCGGGTGCGAGAGCTGGTCAGACTTGAGTCAACGGCGGGGTCATGAACGAAAGTCAGCGACAAAGAACTTACTCTTGACAGCTTGTGCGAATTGATCTGTGATGTCCACTGCGACAATCCCTGCAGTCGCAATATCCGGAGGTGGCGGAGGTGGCGGCTCATATTGGTGATCTAGCGATATTCTCGCGATATCTGTGCTCCCAAAGTCAGATTTTGACGACATTGGCACTCAGGACCTAAGGAAGGGTAAGGCAGTATTGGGCACCCACCATCTTGAATTCCGTTACCGATATCGTCCATATTGATCAAACAAAGCGCCAAGCTATCGCATTAAATAATAATACTACACGTTTGCGTGATGGTGGTAGTGCTGAAATACAGCATTAGATCGATGTTTGTTTGATAGAAGATGATTGTGAGCAGCAAGGGAGATAGGATGATATATCCAATGATGATGATGGGTCCACTGCTACGTACAACGATAGAATGATGTACTACCAAGCTTGGCTGTTATGTCAGTGAAATCGATACAAAAGCCAAAGTACATTAAAGTTTTACAGTAGAAAGGAGGCAGAAGTCACGGATTTCATAGCAACCTGGTCATGTGTGTTGATACACATCGTTAGCGGAGCCGTAGCTACTATTTCGGCTGTAGCCGGGTGTGACAGAAAGCTGAGATGCGGACGTCCCACCGCGAGCATCACAATAGAAATCATTTACATCGCAACATTGATTCACCAGCAATTCCATTCTTGCCTCCAATTGCAGTCGTAGTTTTGATTTTGATTGATACATTGCAACAATCGTTATGGTACAGTGGCTCCAGGTGTATGCATTCGGCTGAGGAATAAGTCCATCTCATCTGAACCGAGTAACCCCTTCGAGTGCCACGCTTCTATTATCCCACACGCAATCATCTCCAAATCGATCTGCTTAAGCAGCGTTCTCGGCGGCAATGGCGGCGTTGGCAGCGGCGAGGTTCTTGGGCTCACCCTGCTTACCGTTCTGTTGAGGTAATTACATGTTAGTCTGCGACGCTTTTTTTTCCCTCGCCGTCTTTTCGGTTCCGTATTGCCTTACCTGCCACTTGGAGAATCGCAAATCCATCTCGCCTCGGCGCTCAGCAGCGATTCTCTTGTCCTCCTTCAAGCTTCGGCGAACAACGCGGGCGGCAATGGCCAGGTAGCGGTTGTAGCTATCGAAACGCAATGTTAGCTTCTCGGTGTTTCGGTACGGTCGCTCGGCGGGAGACGCTGTAGTCGGCAGTGCCTGGGAGTTCAATTGACGTACGTAAGACCAGCGGCTCTCCACGCAGCAGTCATTTTGGCGGTGTTGGAGGTTGAATTCGGAGGGATGGGTTTTGGTAGTTGGTGATGGCTACTGAGTCTTTGCTCCGAATTACCGGGCAATGGCAGAGCTAGTATTGCGGCCTTAGGCAGAATGCAGTCATGAGCCGGGAAACAGCCGGAAGGGACGTCACGTGACTAGATCTCCTCCATCTTAGTGTAGCGGAAAGACCCTTGCATTCCTGGATCTACCTAATTTCCTGCGTAAGGCTAATTGAATCTTCCCGAATTGATATTCTCAATGAAAACCCATTCATAAGGCAACCGGTATTATTCTCAATAATAAAATGCAATTATTTTCAATCACTTAGTCATGATGACTACGCATCCCGTGAAGCTTAAAATGAAACACTTATGCTTATCCCGGTAGTGTGTCTTCACAATGGATGGTTGTCCAGCTTCACTTGCGGGGATCAATCAAATAAGCCGTGAGACACATCATCAAAAGCCAATGATAGCGGCATCGAATTGGCAGGGGCCTGTGTGTTCAGAGTCGGCCGCCCAATGAGTTGTAGCCATTGGCTCTGTGCTTATCTTGTAGCTTTTTAGCTCCTTCTCCCCATATAGTCTTGGTCTCGTCACTTTATCGACATTCCAAACTCAATCAGTTGTACTCAAATGTCATACATTGCCTCTGCTCGACGTCGGCGACCGCAGGAGTTCTTCCTGCCAAACGGCAAGAAGATCATCGCCTCCCTGCCCGAAGATCTCGAGTCTTTACGTGAAGAACATGGAAAGCGAAATGATGTCCAGGTTGAAGTTGTGATCCACGGATCACCAGAACATTGCCACTATCTAAGAGAGACCCGAGATCACCATGAGAGTCGCCGTGCTCACTTTCGACAACGGCATGGGCCTGCCTTTGACGAGTGGGAAGATATGCAGAGCCAACTTGATCTCGTCAATGGCCACCTGGAACGACTCTCCACCAACACGTCTGCTCTGAATGCTAATTTCGACAAGTTTGGTTATGGTGCTGAGCTGCGGACTTATGATGATGATGACCCCTTACCAGCTGCGGACTCCTCCAACATGTCAACTTCGGACACACTCTCAGTTGGCTCTGGTGGAGGTCAGCCTCGACTAGGAGAAACTATCAAGCTTTTTAAGAAACCAGTGGTCAAGCAATGGTTTCACAAAGGTTTGTTGTGGCGTGCTTCAGAAAACACCGAGATCATGGCCATTGAGCTGTTCTTTGATCTCCTTTATGGTAAGAGACCCAACTCTGTTGCGATAACGAATTCTCACCGCTCGAAAAGTCGGCATCATTCATGTCAACGGCGAGCATGTCTGGGCTGAGCCGACCGGCAAAGAGCTGCTTCGCTTCGCAATCACGTTCATCATGTCATGGAAGATCTGGTCCGATATCACTCTGATCTTGAGTTGGTTTGAGACGGACGATGTCTTTACACGGCTCGAGATTCTGTTCGAAATTGCTTGTCTTCTGGGGTACGTCAGCAATAGTCAACAAGAATTCATCTATCTGACTTCTTAGGTTCTCGACCAACATGACATATGCATTTTATCCTGGCGAGCACAATACCTACACTATGCTGGTATCATTCTATGTCGCAGCTCGTTTCAGAGGTGTCTTCCACTTCTTGTACACTGGGTACCTGCTGCCAATGGTGCGAGGTGTAATGTTCTGTCAAGCTCTCAACATAATTGTGCCAGCAGCCCTGTGGATCGCTAGTATTCATGTTGAGATGCCTTCTCGTCTGGGACTCATCTGGGTTGCCATCGCCTTGGATATGTGCGGCCAGAGCATCCTCACTGGAGTTTACCAATACGGCCGAAAGGCTGCTCACGACAAGAGGATTGTCAAGTATCTCTCGGGTATCTTCGAGTTCTTTCCAGCCGTCAATATTGAGCATCGTGTTGAACGAACCAATGCCTTTGTCTCACTGGTGTTTGGATATTCTGTCATGGGGCCAATGTTTCAGAGTCATGGAGGATATACCGTTGATGTATTCTTGGGAAAGGCTGTTCTGGGCCTTTGCCAGGCGTTTGTGTTTAACTGGATCTATTTTGATGTCGATGGCAGCAACATCAATATCCATGCTATCCGACGCTCTGTGATATCATGTAAGTTATACAGGCTACGATAGTGACCCCGTACTAACCTACAAAGCGTCCGTATGGCACTACGCTCATCTCCCGTTCATCATGGGCTACATTCTCGCATCTGCCGGGCTATCTAAGCTCGTCTGGGTCGCAGATACTCCGGACGCCAACCCTGAGCACCTTACGGAACACTATATCGAGCGTTCGGACCCTGAGATGGCTGACGGTATCCGGTACTTCTACTGCCAAGGCCTTGCTGTAGCCTTGTTCTTTATGGGAGTCATTTCAGTCACCCATGATCATCGCCATCCAGCAACTAGACGCCTATCCAAGAAGACACGGATGGCCAATAGGCTTCTTGTCTGTCTCATCTTGTTTCTATTGCCATTGGCTAAAAGTCTGAACTCGCTGAACCTGATATCCATCACTTTGGCTCTCTCTGTGTGGGTGTTGCTGCTGGAGTTGTTTGGCAAATCATGCCGCAACGACCCGTTCATTGGTGAGAAGCAGGGGTGCTCGGTGAGGTACAGGTGTAAGTGCAGTAAGAAGGATCTCGAGAATGCCAACTTGAATGAGAAGGGGCAAATTCCATCGACTGAGGTGCTTGAGCTAGGACCCAGAGAGAAGACTGCGGTTCCTGATGTGCAAGATTAAGTACACCGATGGCTGATATGGGATTTAATTTGGTGGTGGTTAGCATTTATCCGGCCACGACTAACGAAACTGTCTCTTGAAAAGCAAAAGGTTAATTTCTATAACTAAATGCATACGGTCTATCACTAATATCAATCTCATCCGAGCGAGTATCACACTTGTACCAACAGTCTAGGGTCCACCAGAAGCACCTCCCATGATGGCCATAGTCTGATGCATTCTTCGCCTATCCACCTCTTTCTTCATCATAGACACACAGCTCACCACGGCGAGAATTTCCATCTCAGATGCCTCGTTTTTCCGATCCAGCCACTCACGCAAATCAAGCATAAGCCGTCCACCATTTCCAGCAGAGCTCCTCCTAGAACCTTGAGTACGGAGTCCATCGCTACGCACGAATTGCCCAACCTTGCGTCTTCTCTCTTCTTGCTTTCCTCCTGTGACGGCTACTTTCATGACTTGGTCTAGAATTAATAGACAATCGACTTCCTCGCCAACAGAGGATTTTGCACTTCGACGTTCGGCACGGGAACTGTATCGCCATTCGAAAGTGCCGAGATGAGTGCGCATGATGGTGCTGCGGGTTAGAACACCTTTGCAGCTGACCTCGATCTCCTCTGTCTGGCCGTTCTGTGATCCATCCCCAACAAAACGGATCTTGGGAGGCTTGCCTGGACCAAAGCGGTATGTGGTCGTGCAAAGAGCTGTTTGTGTAGGGTCGTTCGCCCTGGCAAGAAAACAAGAGCCTGAGTTTCTTGTGGGCCGAATCGATACATACTCTGCATCATCGAGTTCTCCCGTTGCTGCGACATTGAAGACATAGATAGGATCTGGCTGAGGCGGTAGAGGAAGTCTAATAAGTGCAAACCCAGGAGCTTCGATCTGCAGCTGTTTTGTAGGACAAAATCCCGATGTCGAAGAGGATGATGCTGAGTCTCCGTTTTCAATGTTGTATTGCGTCGTATATTCTGGAAGGGAGGTTGTTGAAGACATGGCTGGCGAGAGGCGTGATAGTTCCACAGCTTGGGTAGTGTAGTAGTCAGGAGGTGGTGCCAGGTGTGTAGAGGGATGATGGCCAAGTTTGAAGGATGAACTTGACATTGTCTCAGTTTTTGTAGACATTTTTCTATAACAGTAGCTTTGGAAAGAGTATTTTGAATACCCGATTCTTTGAATGTGGCTTGGTGGTGCTGATAAGTCGTTGGTGCAAGTCTTACCAGATGCTCGCTTTCAAACTTCTTTCCATCTTAAAGGCGGACATAGGGCCTATATATACCCACGACAATATATGATCTGCCTCTTTACCCTGAGATCTTCAATTGGCTATTTGCCAAACCCGAAGAATACGGCACAACTCGTTGCTCAATGACGGATGACGGGAACAGCCCAAGGCATCTTTCAGCCCTGTGAGGGTTGTCCCCAAACATGATTGGCTTGTATGATGATCATCCCCCACGGTCGACCCAATCGCGTGGAATACGATGAATGCGAGATTCAATAGTGGGGGCTTTGCTGGGGCAGTGCCGAGACTAGGCAGGCACCAGGAACGACACTTGAGATCTTGAGTCGGATGGGGGGCTAAAAAATTGATGTTTCAAGGGCCTGCTACGTTTATGATGACTTTAGCTACTACTTGAGTCACCTAGAATAGAGAGCTTCCTAAGTTAATCATGAATTTCCTCATCTGAAGGGAAAGTTTTGCAAAACCTGACTGTAAAGAGTTTGGAAATTGACAATTACAGAGAACCTAGTTACTTAGAGTGAGTTAGTGACTCTTCGTTCCCTTCTTTCACGCTCTCCTCCTCAGTTGTCTGTCCCTCTTTTAGTCTTTTTATCTTGTTTCTTTCACAGCCGTGGCCAAAGATCTTGAAGGGGTCTATCATCCAAAAATGGCATTCACGTTTTCCTCAGGAGGAACGTAACTTGTGATGGTAGACAACACGCTCGTCGCTTGAGCTGTCAAACCTTTAGAATTTATATTTTTTCTCTACTAGAAGATTTCGAACTCAAAATCTTGCAACAAGCTGCATGAATATACTAACTAAATAATTGGGGGTGATCCATTAATCAAGCCCTTCCAAAGAAAGTAATATCATCATCCAACTGCTCCTCCACCCACATCGGCCACTGATTGTAAATTTGGTGCTCAAGGTCGATATTAGCATTAATATGTTTAAGCCATCGAGCAAAACCAGGATCAAGTTGTGGTTGATCATCTCTCTGTGGAGGATACTTTTCAGATACATTTCGTTCTTGCCCACTGATAGGAGACATGATCTCGTTAATGGCGACCCAGTGTGAGTGAAGCAGCATCATGACCTGGTTATCGGGATCAATGAGAGCTTGGAAAGTGTCGTGTGGAAGCAACATCCACCAGCCGTATTGTGATGTGTATGCTTTATATGCTAGGCCTAGTTAGCTGGGTGTCAGTTCAGTGTTGTATGATCAGAGACTTACCATCCCACGAGTTGATGTAGAGCTTTTCGACCATTTTGACGAGATGCTGATGATACTCAACCTCGACTGGCCGCGTACACAATGGCTTGAGGTTCGTAAGAGCCTCCATTGCAGAGTCTGTATAGCCCTTTGGGATTAGTGGCAGGCCCTGCATCAGGGGTTCAAGCAAGGCATCCTGATCCGGTTCCAGCATATTTTCAAATATCGGTTTTATACCTCGGAACAACATTTGCATTCCTACAATCATGATACCACGGATGAAGGTCAGATACTCCGCCAATCCATCATCCAGGCTCACGGACTGGAATGTAAGTGCGTAGCAGGTAGCTACCATGGCGTTCGCTTCCTCATGGTCCATTGAGCTTCTGGCAGTCTCAGCCAGGCGCTTCTTGATTGCTCTTATTGCCTTGATACGGTGGTTCATGGCTGACGAAACAATACTGGCGTCATTCCTCATAAGTTCGGATGCCGAGAAACCGAGAATTGCGTGCATAAGGTATTCATGCTAGACCGATCAGTAAGTGCCTTGTTTCCTTTTACTTGACGGGGATCTGTACGTTGTGAGCAATGCATGGGATCTCATGGGTCCAGACATCCTCTTGCTTCAAAGGATGATGGGGGTAGCATTGCGTAAGGAAGTGCTGGAAGAAACGCATATCCTGGAGACTGAATAGAGGAATCTGGTGATGCGGCTACATACACGACTGTCAGTTGATACAATTGCTCAACCTTGCCTCTTACGCACCTGGTGTGTGATCTGAGGCATAGATGGATACTCGCACTTCAGGCCCGTCTTGGTGCAATGACCACACGCAGGCCGAGTCTCCTGGCACTTCCTGGTGTTAGCAAGTCCATCGAACTTGGGCCTTCGGGTCTAAATACCTTGATACGCCTTCTCTTGCAGTTATAGCAACCTCTTCGACTCTTGGTATGGCCTCTTCGCTCAAGCCTTTGTTTCTGAGTAGACGTTCGAGCAACCAGTTCACTACTAGACCCTGATGTTGTGCTTGGTGGGGTAGCTGAGGAATCTGATGGTACTTGCTGTTGGGTCTGGGCACCCTCGCCGCCAAACATGATATCATCAGCTTGGAGAAATGCGGCGTAGTCAAAATCGGTCTCATCGGTGAATGACAGCATTCCCGGAGTGAATTCTTGATTTAGGTCCATGATCGATTGCTTTCAAGTGTATAGCGGTTGTAATTCAGTAGCTTCTTGCAGCTCTTATAGATTGCCGGTGTCAGAAGCGATCAGAGTAGAGGTACTGATACTCGTCGGTAGCTTTTTCCCCTCCTGCATCTAAATCGTCGTGTAGAATATATGCTTCGTGTTTAGAAGGTTGAAGTTTTATAAACATGCCAAAGAACTCACGAGGCTTCAAGAGCAGGATAGGCACCTTCCGCAACCCAGCATGAGCGAATCAGCGTCTTACAATATCACGTGTTGAAGCTGGTAGTGGACGATCCTACCAAGTGGCTTGAGTACTGCCACAACTAGCTGAACATGTTGTTCTATCATTCGCTGTGGTGGCAGTTTATCCCTAACTAACAGGGCGGGATGACGGGTCATCATTCCGCCGCTTCTCGCACTATCATCCCAATTTGGGTTTCGGTGTTGCTAGGCAGTTTTTTTTCCTATTGATAGTCATCCGTTGCGACTATATCGTGGCTTTATATGAATTTTGAATCCCTATTACCCTCATGGAAGAGGCTGTGTTGACCTCCACTGATTGATTACCTGACCAACAGGGCAATGATGATTTTCGCCACAGGCCCGATCTTACTCGATAAGCTCTCAACGGGTTGCAGATTCTCCGTTACCTTATAGCGGGGCCCCAGCCCAGTTTGATGTCCGTTACAATGCTCATTGTTGGCGTTTGACTTTACCCCAGAATCTTAATGTGACAACGAACCATATTTCAACAGCAAGCTCCGGAAAATGTCTGGTTGGAGATGGCACTTTTGGTGTTGCACTCTGCTCCGTCGTTGTGTAATTACTAGCCAAATCACGGGAATAACAAGCGCGCGCCTGCGATCGTCGTCTAGTCCTTCACCTCATTTCCCATCGTCGGGCGCTTCTGCAAATATCGCGATTCGCAGGTATCCTAGCGCCGATCATGTTATTAGCTCACCTGAACTCTGGAGCCATGTTACAGGATCTATTTTAAAAACGATGGCTTGTTTCGTTTGTTGCGGTTTCTGAAGCTCACCTGTTCAAGGCTCGGATTTTGGTTGCTCACAACCTATTACGAGACGGACAACACACGCACCTCAAACGATATTCCAACAAGCACGCCTGTTTGTAATGTATTCAAATCCGATAGAAAGGGGTACATAATGCATCTCGCATTGGTAAAGTGTAATAAATTCATCATCAACAGAGCCTGCAGTTTGTTGAGGCCTGCATGTGATAATGCAGCCAGGGGCTTATATGTAAACAAAACAATCCTACCCTGTACCACATATGAGATATGAAATTTATCACCATATTTTGTATGAACCAATGCCACCACGGTATCATATCTATCTCACCTGAAATATTGTTCACGGTCCCTTCTGTGGAGGCCTCAGGTCCTGAATAACCTGCTGCGCTCACTATTACTATGTTGATCAACGGTATCCGTACGCCTTGATCAAAAACATCCACATCCCGTCGAAGGTGGGTCATGTCCCCAAGCGTTCGTATACCACAACAACATTATATTATCGTCCCGCCCAATGCATCGTACTCTGAAATTGGATAGTTTGAGCCGTGTTGCGGTATCGAATCATCAACCCAGAGTCAACAGCTCATGGACAGTGGAGAGCAAGAGCCATGCTCAAAACCTATTAGAAGCTCAAAGAACTCCAGGGTCCCCCGAAGCGATCTTGTGAGATAAGATGAGCGCCCCATAGGTCCATAAGTTATGGGCTGAATCAGGATTTTCCATACAGGCAGCAGCTCGTCGCTTTGAGAGACTGCTTGTTTTGTTTACTCGGCACCGTGATAACTATGAGTAAACGACACTGATCAGGGGAGTCCATCAACCAGAGCCCCAAGCACTTATTGGGGATACTACATGAAGAAAGGTTGCACAAAGAAACAGCCTCAGAGGGCATTGAGTGTAACACGTCAGCTTGACCGCCACATGACAATAGTTTAGGTGCCAAGCCGAGGAAACAGAGTCCGTGACATTTAGCTTGTACAAAGCAAAGATTGTTGAGTGTGTTTCTTGGTGCTTGGTCATGGCTAGGTGCAGAAAATGCAACCCTCATCATGCAAAGTGATGGTAGAGACGTCCAAAAAAAAAACAAAAAAAAAAAAACAGCACATGTTACGAAGATCTGAGTCAGGGCATCAAAATGCGGCATTGAGTTTTTTCCTTCTTCTTTCTCTTGATCCAAGTTGTGAATGTCTCCGGTGGATATGAGTGACAACCCTGCCATACTAGGAGAATCGAGAACCAAGCTTTTCTAATGCCAAAAATGGCTCAATAATGTCTTTTCTCCATCCGTTTGCAGCGTCCATTCGTTGTGGGCTGCGATGAGGATCCGATCCGGAATCCCGGCTAACAGGTTGCTCAGATATTGACAAGGGATATCATGGTTGTACGCGTGGAGCCCACCTACCGTGGCTGCGGATGTAATTTCGGACGGTGTTTCACACGGCGGATGCTAAGTGAGAATTGGGTTTAGCAGCCGACGTGGCCCTTTAGCAATGGGTTCAGGTTTGTCCCAAGAGGCTGGGATGCACCAAAAAGCCAAGACATTTAGAATTTTTGTCGGTGGCAGCGTTTGTGCGCCTTGTTCTTGAGTGCTTTAGTTGTGTGTGCGTTGTCGTTGCTAGTTGTCGTGATGAGCGTCATATGATGCGTATCATGCGCCTCTGGTGTGAGAGCATTTGGAATGACGAGAAGCCAGATGATGACGGTGATGCAGAAGTTGGTGGTCGTTAACCTCTGGCCTTGCATTCATCAAGTTGGCTGGGCTTGGCACCAGGGTAGGCATCGCATCAGCTACAGCCTACAGGGCATCCTGGGTAGGATCAGCTCAACGGAGTTAGGGCCAACGTTTACGACGGCCTTGTGCGATTACGTTAATAGCTGGGAAGTGGGCGTTGAGGGTTCTCGAAGGCCAAGTGCCGGCAGCAAACTCGGTCGCGTTCTTCTAGAGTTCTGCTGTCTTGGCTTGGCTTAATCTCTCGGGACCGTTTAGTTTTTAATACCATGGTGGAAATCAGAAGCTTGGTTGTGGGATCGTCGAGTCAGGAATTGGGGTGAAAGAGTGCTGGCATTGCAGCAAAGGTAACAAAGGCCCCAGTGCGTGAATCATTCCTTTGAGGGCCACTAACACGATTGGGCCGTTTGCGGTCTTTTGTTTCCTCTTTGCGTGTGTGTGTGTGTTCCTGCAGAAGGGACCTGCAGTAGACCAAAGCCGGATGAAATAGCGCATGTATAGTGGTTTCAGTTCAGGCACAGCGTGTGTTTGCCTCTGTGTGAGTGGTTGCGCATCCACTGCCACGTTAACCCATGTTTTCCTTGCCCACTGTCGCTGTCGCTGACCTGTCGTCTAGGTTCCAAGAGGGAGGTCAGCTTGTCCAATCGGAAACTGCTTTGATGCTACCTGAAGCGGCTGCCCCTGACATGCTACCCGCTTTTTGCCAGGGATGGCGCACCCGGCCAGAGATCCACTCTAGCACGGCGCCAGGAACAGGAGCATCGGCCAATGGAATTGCAGAATGCCTCCAAGCATTTCACCTGAGTCTACCGAAAGCGCCCCAAAACGGCCCCTGCAAGTGGAGGCTCTCGATGGCCCAGGCGGGGGTCTTTCTTCCCAGTCTTTCCAGTCTTAGAAACAAAGATACCAGGTGTCAGGTGAAGACACGGGTATCTCCAGCAATCACCAGCAGGTAAAAGATACATTCCAGTCCACCTCATCACTTGTACTGTCCTTCTGGATCATGCCCAAACCACACCACTTCCGTTGCCATTGCCTGCCCTTGCTCTTAAACCCTCTATATCCCCCATGGTTTCGAACTTCTCTCCCCCCTCTCTCCTTCATCTCGTCAATATCAGCCCGTGTTTTCAACCCTCGTCTCGACTAGTCGTCGCCCTTCTTTATCTGCGTCTTTGATAGATCGCATACACACTCCCTACTCGGCCGTGCCGATCACATAACTACAACTATCGTCTCAGCCCCGATCTTTCGTCGTTGCTTTCACCTTGTCATCCCGACTGTGATCAACCCGAATATCAAGTACAACTTCACATTCATTACATAAGTCGACTACCGTCTCGGAAAACACAGTTCCATCGGTCCCTACCCAAATCGCCTTGATTAGGAATACCAGTCACATCAGTCAAGATGATCGCCAACAAGCTCACCATCCTTACCGCTACCGCCGCTCTTCTTGAGCCGGCTCTTGCTCTCGGCCACCGCCACGCTCACCACCAGCACGCCCAGAAGCGTGGTGACTGGGTCGTTGCTACCATTGACGGTCAGGTCGTCTCTTGGGAGAACAACTACTTCGGCCCCGGCGGTTCTGCACCTGCTGCTACCCAGCCCGCCGCCGCTTCTCAACCCGAGGCACCTTCTGCTCCCGCTCCCGTTGCCGCTCAGCCTACCACCATTATCAAGGTCGCCAAGCCCTCTCAAGCTGCCAAGTCCGCCTATAAGCCCGCTTCCCAGCCCAAGAAGGAGGAGACCGCCGCCAAGGCTCCTCAGAAGGCTGCCATCAAGGAGAAGACTCAGTCCAAGGCCAAGTCTAGCAGCACCCAGTCCAAGTCTAGCGGCACCTCTTCCGGTGGCTCCCCTGGCTTCTCCCACAAGCGCGGTGTCTGCTACAACAACGTTGACCTTGCCAACACTTTCGCCGGTGACTGCGAGAACTGCGGCTGGGGTTACAACTGGGACTCCTCTTCCGGCGGTCTTAAGGGTCTCAACTTCATCCCTACCCTCTGGAACGACCAGCCTCTCCACACTGACCGCTTTGCCGACAACTGTGCCCAGGCCCTGAGTGATGGCGCCAAGGCTATTTTCAGCTTCAACGAGCCTGACAACGCTGGCCAGGCTGACATGACTCCTGCCTACGCTGCCCAGGCCCATGTCAAGTGGCTCAACCCCTATGCTGGAAAGGCCCTCATCGGTGCCCCTTCCATTAGCAACAGTGGTCTTGCCGGGGAGGGTGTCGAGTGGCTCAAGAGCTGGGTCTCCGAGTGTGAGAAGCTCGACGAGCAGTGCCACTATGATTTCTGCAACGTCCACTGGTACTCCGAGGTTGAGTACGGTAGCACTCTCTTCGACCACCTCAAGGCTTCCCACGAGGCTTGCGGCGGAAAGCCCATCTGGCTCACCGAGTTTGCTCCTACTGGTTCTGATGAGGCCATTGCCACCTGGCTCAAGGATGCCATCCCCCAGCTTGAGGACCTTTCTTACCTTGATGCCTACTCCTACTTCAAGGTCGAGACTGGCATGCTCATGACCAGCGAGACCGAGCTCAGCTCCTACGGCAGCGTTTATGCCTCCGCTTAAGCTCATCAAGGCTCATGGCAGATGGCCACTCAGTTCGTTTTATCACTTCTTGTACACTCGCTAGGGAAATACCCAACCATTCAAAATTGGCTTTCGGGAGGGAGGATTAACATATTCGGTTCAAGGATGGCGCCTGTTGACTTATGTACATATTATGCATTTAGGTGACCAGGATCTGGCTTACAGTTCCAAGTTTATATCGCGCGGTCAACCTCCTTACCTTTTTTCTTATCATCAATTCCGGGATATTACAAAAAGGGAGGACTTTGCAAATAGAACAATTCCTGATCTTAGCAGTTTGATAGACTTCTTTCAGCGTGTAGATACATCTACGAGCTACGATGACAATGAACAGCGATTTCGCTGCTCCAACTCCTGTGCCACCCTGTGAAAGAACATATCTACTGCTTGAATGGGTGACGACTTGCACGACTACGTCAAGCTGTCTCGTCAGCCTCGATTTGGGACCTTGAACCCTTGCCTTCGTCCTAGACCGTGGCTATGCCAATGTCTTGATTGAATTGTGTTGTAGGCTGAGGAATGTTGCGCCATGTGGATGAATGCGGGAGATCAACACCTGACACTATTGTGTCATCCGTCCATTCCATCGATGAGTGGGTAACGTCTTTGTCAAGTTTAATAAGCGTCATATCAACTTGTCTTAGAGGATAGATACTCTTCTCAAGTCGTGAGGTATTAAGAATATCATTAGCTGCATGGGTTTCTGCAACTCTGGGCGATGATTAAAACTAAATATTGGGTATTGCCGCCCCCTTCCATATCAACTCCGATCTTTTCAAACGCGCCTAGAACACTCTTCTTTTTCTCCAAAGAACCTTTATCCTGAAAACGCCGATTTTCCTGACCCACTGTTCTAAGCAATTCTCTTCTAAAACAGCCTTGTAATGTAAATTCTACTTGTTCAACGGACGTGAGAACGAAGGTGTCTTGGAATGATGATGCGGCCTGGAGCCTCCTTGTATTCGCGTTCGAGGTGGCTCTGCGGCTTCTGTGTGGCCTGGAGCAAAAGCCACCGATCGCACTTGAAAGTCTCGGTCTGATTCGATCCCGATATCGTCGTCATCGTCGCTGCTCTCCTTGCGTTCGGTCGTAGGCCGGCTCTCACGGTGAATTGTCGTCGTAACTATAACACCACTTGTAGCCCCTGAATGAACTTTGGTCATCTCGAAACCAGGGTCATCTGTCAAAGAGGTGACAGTAGCATGTCCGACAAGAGAAGTCTCGTCGTCCACGTCGCGAGGAACGTTGGGAACGTTCGAAGCATGCAGACTTCTTGGGTGAGCCGACGAGGCACGTCTGCCAATGTAGCTGCCATCCGTAACAGCAGCCGAAGCTGGTTGACTGGAAGAACCAGCACTATCGCGAGAAGTGACCCATTGAACGACAATAGCCGAAAAGAGGACTCCATATGGTCAGTTATATTCCAGACGCCTTGTTTGAGGTACATACCGTCACTGTTGCAACACATTAAACACACCCAACCCGGCTCCCCATTAAGAACCATTAACACAGTCAAGTTTCTAGCCAATCTTAGGGGTATTCCAAACGCTAGGCATCAATGAACTTACACTATGCTGCTTGTCAAGGTACAGCAAGCACCGACGAAAGTACGGAAGGCCACACTGCGAAGACGGGAGTTCGCATGGGTCTTTGGAAGATTCTTGAATGAGTAGAGATCTGACAACTCATTAGCATATGCACGTGAAACTACTGAATGTCAGCTGACTTTTAAGAGGGATTAGAAAAAGAATGGTCAGGTAGATATTGACGACGGCATCGAAAGCGATAAGAGGAATCATAGAGATGCTCTTCATGCCGATGAAGCACTCTCCGTTTACAATTCTGGCAATGCGACTAGTACCGTTAGAAAGCCGTTGGTAAACGAAAGTCAATGCTAGGAGGACCTACTAGATAAAGTTGAGGACGACAACCACTCCATAGCCACCAAGAAGTGTGATCATATTGAACAAGTAAAGTTTCGAATTTCTTCTTCGTGTAGTAGAGCTTCGAATAACATGCTAGATACTATTAGAAATTTCACTCCGATGCTCAAAAAACATATGGAACTTACAGCTTTCTCGACAAGAAAGACGTATATAAGCTATTGTCGCATTAGCCAACCCTTCCACAGCACAGTCGACAGGAGAGCCCACAATCTTGGTTGTGACATAGCATATTAGGCAAAGCAAAATAGCGCCATGGCAAATGTTAAAGCTGCTGTTGACACCGAAGACCTGTTGGAGGATTGCAGAGGTGAAAACAAAACCATAGGAGTCGACGTAGATGACTAGAACGACTATATAATACGTTTAGCTAAAAAATTGAACCGTATCCTCGCATCAGTTCAAGAGACTTACGCCAAGCAACAAATGGTAACCTGGACCAGGATCTAACGGCAGTAATTCTCTGGACTATTCCATAATGCGTGTCAGTTTTTAGTGTTAATATTAGAAGAATCTGCAAATACTTACAAAGAAAGACAGCTAATATTGAACAAGCAGCGAGGGAGACCATAACCGACATGATATCTCCTCCTATAGGAACAGGTTTCGGTAGATATGCCTCGCGAGGCTCGAGAAAAGTCTTGGGAGCCATATCAGATGGTGTTTGAGAACGCTCGTGTCGCAATGGGATCCGAGAGAACATCCAAGCATGAAGCAGAGTTCTTGTTACTGTCCCTAGGGGGTGATAATAGGCAGATCTTCGATAGAAAGACGAAAATAAATTTCAAGCTTTGATCAGAGGGTTGCGTACGGTGATAGTTAAGGGGGAGGAGGAGGAGGGGGGGAAAGGGCAATCCCCCAGACAGGTATAAAGTCAAAGCATAATTTGTGGCTATAGAGTAAAAAGATCAAGCCCAGACGCTTTACTGACTGTGCCGAAGCCTCAGATCTCTAGTTCTTCTGCCGCAACCTATCCAGTAGCCTGGAAGCTAGGTGTCTTTAGCTCAACCCAACTAATGTCTTGGAAGCTGCTCATGGGCCCGTGAATGAAATAAGCCCCGAGACGAGCCAGAAGCGGAATAAGTTCAGGCACCACGCAGAAACGCTTTGGCTGGCCGCAGGTACGAATGATACCGGGATACTAAGTGGCACATCTGTTGAGCCAGACACGATGATTCGGGGACCAACAAAGAGATCAGTAGGTAGTTTGTTTACCAAGAAATTTAGTGTAAAGGGACCGACGATTGGAGATGAATATTGAAATAAGGTTAGAGCGGAATAGTCGTTACTTGATGGGCCACTGACGGAGGTGGATAAGAGTACGATAGGTGGTGGCTCTTTGTGGGCACTGTAATATAATCTGGGATAGCCACGGAAAATCCGAATACCTGGCTGAATCCTTGGCGATGTCCCGGCCGCGGTTTAAGTGTTTGATGTGGCTCGCGAGTGCGGTGTGTCACCCATTGTCACCCATGCGAGACTTGGTTCCGGATGCAGGTAAGAGAAAATCACTGCATTGGTCAAGGCTATTTGAATGATGATAGAATGTCGTTAATTTCGAGTCACAAAAGGTTGACTCGTAAAGCATTCGTTCGATCGATTTTCCAGAAGTCATCCCAATTCTTGATGATTGGTGATCATATCAAGACTTAGGAATGTCCGGTTTCGGGGCAAACTGCGTTGGCCGATATTGTTGCTCTTCCATTATAGCAATGCCAGGGAGAGCTACTGATGATTACTCTAACCCGCCTCTTGCGGCATGGCGTTCGATCGATACGGCTGTGGCTATGGTAAAAAGGAAAGGGGACTTGAGATGAAGCCGACCCATTTCGGTCGGGAGTTCGATGGGAGGCGACAAATAGGAATAAACAGATCGACCACACCCTAACTTCGATCGTTCATCGGGTGGTGTAAGCCATTCTCGACATGGATATGCTCAAACCCGTGGTATGGCTGGACGTTGTGCACTATTGAGTGCGCACTGACAGTAGCATCGATACCGGAGCAACGGAAGAGTGCCCCGTGCAGTGGTGTCGATAGATCGTGGCTTGTGTTGGCTGTGACGGTATTCTTTCGAGGCTTGAGGAAATTTGAAGCTGCGAAGTGCTCAGATAATGTCTCTCCCTGAGCCAGCTAGACGAAAGGGGAGTTGCTATCCAATCCTTATTAAGTAAGGTAGGTACTAGGGCAGGCGGGTACTATGGTAAGTTGGGAAGTTGTTTCCCGTCTCGAACGTAGAGAGTTCTTCTGAATCTTGAGTTTAATGGGTCAGGTAGGAGGCAAGTAGAGACTGGGGAAGGGGAACCTCCCATACCCGTTCATGGGAAAGCCTTCTCAGCTTGAACAAATCGTTCAGCTTCCCGAAACATCATATTCTTCCCCCTATGATTGAAGGAAGAAAACCCCCCTTCTCCTTATTCAAATCCTCTCGTCTTCTTGCTCTATTGTTAGTATTTAGACCCGGCTAGATCCGATCTATCCACCCCCGGGATCAATCAAGATCCTTCGCGCTAATGCCCCTGACGAGGTCCCGTTACGAAACACTCTAACACAATGCGGACTGTGTCTCGACTCGAGATTGGCCGACGGACAGTAAATCGGGAAATTCCACGCGTATGTGGCTCACCTGACTCGGCAGGAATTGGAGATCCAAAGGCGGCCTTGTGGCGGGTAGGTTTTCCCAAAGTCACGGTTCAGTAGTGCCATCCCGCTTGGCAAAACAAGTTTCCGGCATCCTGGTGGCATATGGCTCGAGATATCTTCCCCGAAGGAACAATTCAGACGGAGTTTTGTAGTTTGAGCATAGCTCGCAGAATAGCATCTCCGATCTTGAGCCTCAAATGTTCTTCAGCCCTCATTGATCAGTCAAGGCTGTGAGTCCACTTAAGGTGATCTGGGCTGAGTAGCATTGTCGTATTGGTCAATCTCGACACTTCTGCTCTCTAGTGTCGATAGCTCAAACCTTATTTATCATAGGCTGCCAGAAATTCAAGACAACGATTTGCGCTGAAGATTATCATCTGCTGCTGCATTACCGTTGGTCTGGATGTGGCCCGGGATGATGATTAGTAAGCTCACGTCTCACCAGCATATTCCCGGTATATATCGGTTCTGAGATCACATACGGCGTACGTTGCACAGGCCTGATGCGCCAATCACTTAGCCACTACCAACGTGCTGGCTGTAAGCTGCCAATGAAGCCTAGGAAAGTTTGCATTCATGCAATTCAACGACTCCCGCGTGTTGCTTATTATGGGAGGAGCAAGTGTCATTCTAAGTTCTATCTGACACACGGATATTAAAAATGCTCAACTAACACTTCCCACGCCAGCGTCATTATCTCATTTCCAGTTGACACTTGCATTGCGAGGACCAGGAACCTGATACATTGCCCGAGATCCATTTTCACTACGGTGACGATATTTGAGCAACCAAGTTCTTTGTAATTGCCCGGACCTCAAGCTGCGCCGGCAATTGTGCCCCCGAAAAGCCAGAGTCTAGTATGGCTGAACTTAGCATATTTATGTGTTCCAACAGTCCTGATGATCTGCCGATGGAAAAAACCGAAGAGACTTTCGAATTGCTTTCTCCCGCTGAATCTGCGATTTTTACCCTTCATCTGTGGTGCCAGGTCACTAAGCTCTTGGTTCGGATTCTAGACTGGCTGAATCAGATCCTGTTATGAGGCACGATACCGACACTGGGCGCTTGGTTGCAAGTATCTTCAACGAACGGTGTTGCATGCAAGCTTGAGTGAATAACGAAGGGCTGTCGATTCACTGCTGGATTACGAAAGGTCCACTACTATATACTGACATCAAGCCTTTTCAAAAAAGACCCCTGCTGTATGAGGCCTTGGTTTCGTATAAGCGTGTATAAATCATCAAAGGTATCATATGTAAGGTAAGTATCTGCGCTCTCTAATAAGCCGAAAGTGATCATCAACCACGATCGTCGTGAGCGCGCTTATGTGCGATCGTCCAAAGAAACGCCTTGCCATGCTTCCCATGTGTCCAAATTGAAACCCAAGTTATCATTCCTCAGCCTCAACGCCGATCCCGAACATTCTTCTCATTCAAACCGGCTCACAAATGCATGCAAGGGACCCTTCTGCCCCTGATTATATCAAAACGTGAAGCCCTTCGATCCCCATTTCTCAGCCCTAAATTCATATCGCCGGTAACATCAACACCCCGGCACCTCCGTGCTACTCACTAGCTCCCTCGTTGACTTTCATGATCTTCGACGGCTTGAGCGCGTGTGCGGATCCTAAATCTATCCCGAAGCCTCGCCGCAAATCGTGCACTTTGGCCCTGCGACTCGCCATCGGCAGCTTCAGTAACTTCTGTTGTCTCTCGGTTGTTGTTTTCATTGGTTTCCGCCCGCATCTGCCGTAATGCTTCCATTTGTTCTTCCACGGTCCCCTCTCGAAGGCGGTTAATATCAAAAAGTCTCGAGAGTCGGTTACGGTGAGATGACTGAGGCGCGTCGTTCTCAGCACCCTCCATTGCCAAAGGTGGCGGCAGCGTGCTAGAGTCGCCAACATCCGCCTCCAAAGATGCATGACCCTTGCCTGGTCGTAAATCATAGCGACTAATAACGTGTCAGTATGCATAAGAATTGGATCTTTGACAAGGTAGTAACTCACCACAGTGGACACGTGCCAGATACGTTAATCAGCCATGGATCAACACATGCCGGATGGTACTGATGCTTGCAGGGCAACACTCTAACGTCTTCACCAACCGTAAAGTCTTCGGTGCAGATAGAGCATCCTAAGTGGTCGCTCGTCTCGTCTTCGGCACTCTCGGGAGAAGGTGATGCCCTAGTCGCGGCTGGTACGGCATTTGTCACCCCACCTGGTGCCGGAGCCCCGTCAGACGGTCTGGCCTCGCTGAGGCGTGACGCAGTTCGCTGTGTGACAGTATCGTTGCCTTCCGTATTCTCCAATTCCAATTCGGGGTCTGGCTTTGTAGGTGTCTGGTTTCCAAACTTGACAATTGGGATCGTGTCTAGAACAGCCCGAGCAAGTCCCTTGGCCCGGCTCTGTCGTGGCCGCCCGCCAAGTGCACCTCGTGGCCCGTATCTTTCAGGGTATCTATGGGCTCTCACAGCGCCTGTCGTGATGATCACCAAGAATAGCAGAGTAATCAGGCCAGTGATGGCGTACAAAACACTCATGGCAGCCGTGTTGCTACCCCCTTTGCTCTCATCCTTTGGCAGCGTATTATCCGTGTTATTACCGAAGATGCTCGCTTTGACAACTTCACCACGGCTGGTACCGTTCAAAAGATTGAGGGCTTGTGTAGCCTCACCTCCATCGGCCATGGACAAGATGCTCGTAAACGGAAGTTTGTCGACTGGGTCGATGGCACACCATGTGTTGGACGTAGAATACAGGACTATCGCCCTGATATGAGGTTCAAGCTGCATCAATGTGTTCAGCATCTTGTTGGGGCTGAGAAAAGAGTCGCCTTTGGGTTCGTCGCATGACAGATAGGCGATATCGTCTTTGTCAGTCACTTTGTTGTAATTTGAAGAGTCTGTCGCGATCATATTACCCGTGATATGAATAATCTTTCGAAAATTTATTAGCATTAACAAGAAAACAGTGCAGAGCAAAGACATACATCTATTACTCGACCTGTGGAATCGTTGAGTCCCAGATTCGATGTAAGAGGGATTACAGCAAACTGCAGCCCAGGGTTCGCTGACAACGAGAGTTGCATGCCGCTGATTGTGGCCCATTCAGGGATTTCAGTTTCGGCCCACGTAGAGACTTCAGTGTCATCGGCAAGGACACCTGTAAGAGTGCAGGCTAGGATGGAGATGGAGAGTGCCATCCTGCCAGTGCTAATTATTGTCGAGAATCTCATGATTGTGGTTGTATAGCGGTGGTGTCGAGGGTAAGAGAGGTGTGGAATAACGCCGGTTGTGGGTGATGGCGAGACCGCAGATGAGACTTATGCGTAAAGTATCGTGTGTAGTCGTCGATTTCGCGTGCGTAGGGGCAAGGCTGATACGACTGAAGTCATCGCCAGTTGACGTTTAGGTGGAAGCCAACATGTCGGTTCTGGATCGCATGGGCCGGTCGCAATTCTCCTGCACTACACTCGTCTCGTATTTGTATTGCGGTTCGTTTTCGGTAGGGGTTCTCCGCGGGCTGAGTTGAAAAGAGTTAAATCCAAGTTCAGGGCAAATTGATGATGGAGGGAGAAACAGGAGCAGTCTTCAAATCCATCACATCCTAGCCATGATGGGTGCCGTCGGGTCCCGTATCGGGGTGGAGCCCACCCGAAAAAGTTCCCGCGCGCCCGCTGGCAAGCGACAACAGAGGGGAACGGCAACTTCCAACCACTGGAAACACAGCGTTTTGGCTCCCAAGCCTCTAGGTGCTCACACTACTGTCACTGCAAGCTTGGCAATTATTCAAAGCCAATTCTGCTTGAATCAGTGCCATCAATGTGGTTTTGTAGACGTTAATGAATGACGATAACTTGCTTGTTTCGGTTGCTGGTTGCTTGAGCTATCTATAAGATGAACACCTAAACAGACGATCAATTCATTAAATCACTGTGATTACAGTAAAGTATATCCATCTCTTCCGAAATTGTGAAAGTGTCTGTGTTGGCCAAGCTTCGGCCAGCATGATCGCGTGAGGGGAAGCCGCATGGATGATATATTGGTCTTGTTAGTCATGCATATGGTGATACCTACATACTCTTGATCTATACCTAGGTACCTAGAAGGTCGTTAAAGCCTATAATATCTCATGGGATAATCTACAAGTTCTAAATAGAAAACACATCTTGATGTGTTTTTGGAGTACAATAGAAGTCGTCGTTGACAATGTGAATATTTTACTGATTAAATAAACTTTATCATGGTTACTGTTGTAACTTCCAAGATCAAAACGAGATTGACGCCAGCCATTGAAATTTTACGGCAAATCTTGACCATAATAGACAACGAGGGCCCTGTTTGCACTGAATGGCCTTTATGAATCATTTGATGGTTAGATCGACATATCTGAAGTAATACTATGAGCCAGAAAGTGATCAGAAAAAGACACACGATATGGCAAATTACTCAACCTCTCTGTTATTAAACGTTGGCAGGTTGCACAATCGAGAATCTCAAAGTGACATGAGGTAGAATCACATCATACGCCAGCTGCCAGCTTTAACCACGTTATTGGATGCATTTCCCCGACTATTTCGTTGCTCTTCAGTATTCATGGTTGGATTAATACTGGGTTATCAGCAAGCAGACTTGAGCTAAGTAGTTTATTGCCTTTAAGGACTTGGAGGTAGTTTGAATTAGTCGTTGAGAATTTAATGTTGATATTAAACCTTACGAGATAGGCTTTCAACCGCCTCGAGCGTCGTTTTGGCAGCTGAGAGGAAGGGTGATTTACCACTCATCGCTGGGGTTAGAAGTATCGTTGAGCTTCAGTTCTAGGGCACTCGAAGTTAAACTAAGAGTAAAACAAGGGAACCTTTAAAGTCTACGATATATATGGTTGTGACAATCAGTAATGGCTGACGGGATCAGACTCATTTCCATGAACTTGGTCGTCGTTCAGGGAGCACAATTTAGAATACATATCAAGGCGAAACTACGCCAGAGACATTTCCATGAGACAAGAGAGGGTATAGTACACTAGAGTAGATGGAGTTTGAATGATAAATAAAACTGTGGCTGAACGACGTTATCATATATAAGGTATCTTAGACTTACCGTTACACTTTCTTGATGTACTATTTACCTACCTATTGTGTTATCACAGTAGTAGCTCTCAAGCTCAGAAAGCACAGGGATTGATTGCAAATATGTTTTTGTTTGGATACATTCTGGGTGAATATTCCAAGGAAATGATTCGCCCTGGGTATATCGTTTGCAAATGGCGACATGATCATTTATCAGCATTCAAGATACTGGTATCTAGTGTCAATCCATTTCCAAGAACCTCAGCGCTGCATACATTTTATAATCAACAATGGCTGGTGGTCCAGAACTTAGAGATGCTACCAAAGACACAGTAAGTAATTGAGTCTCCTGTTATAATCATCACATCCATATCCACTTGAGCCGTAAGTAGTATATAACACCAACTCTTCCCGGGAGACTACGCAGGAGTAGGTAAATGGTACAATGCAGTACTTGCGATGTTCAAATAGATATGACATAACCCAAAGCCGTGATGAACATAGATCCATGCCACACTCTTCAAAGCGTCCAACACAGCACAGGGACTGTAGCACCGTTATGGTCATATACTGTTTACGATCGGTAGTTAAGTCCAAATAGAATAAATTATGCAGGCGGGATCTTGTGCTTTTGTGATAGAAACATAGTATCAGCAAAAAGATGAAAATGACCCCCAGCTTCGTCATGGTGCCATAGTGACCTCCTGAAGTAGCAAGGCACATGAGAGATATAACTATTGCCGTTTAAACCAGCTATAAGACTTCAGAATAACACAATTTAGTTACTCACATAGTGTATACATGCTCCTGAGGAAGTGTAGACACCTATTAGCAATTCATTATCTGATACCCACCCTGCACCATATAACACAATAGTGATCTCTGAGTTCAGCACAGCTCAACAACTATATCACCCAAAATGTCCGCAAAAGTTTCTCAACCACTCTTAAGCTCACTCTGGGTATGTGAGGACAGCTGTATAATCGAGTTGTTGTTGGAATAAAGTTGCCGAGCCGTTGCTGCAAGATTTCACGGATCGGGAATCGCGTTGCTCAAGAGATGCAGGGGAGACCAGATGGCCGCTGTGTACGACGGAGAGATCTTACGCAGGGGCCGGGAATCTATGATGATAGATCTCGGGATGGCATTTCATGTGTTTCATAAAGTGGACGGAAGGATCTGGCTCGTAAAATCTTGATTTGGTGGCTGGTTTGTGTATCCGTGTTTTGTAAAGCTGGCAGATCTGATGGACTTGCACGACCAAGTTGCCAGGCTCCGGCTATGATAAAATTACTCCTGATTCAAAGTACTTTGTAGGGTAGACTTCCTACGGAGCCTGGCTCTAATTACAATCACGAGGTACAACGTTCGCTGTAGATATCAATGTTTGCCCAACAGAAAACCACCAACCCTAAACCATCGAGTTGTTCACACTCGAGACGTCTAAATCTCCTCCATATCTTCCAAGTCGTCAAGAGCAGGGAAATCGCCCACCTCAACCCGCTCGGGCCTCACAAAGACACCATGCTTAAGCTCAGAGGGCTCACCCCAGTATCGAGTACCAGCGATGCTACCGTCATTCTTGCCAACGGGCTCATCGAGCTTGACTCCCACCCATGACCCGAGACCGCCGGGGATCTCCTTGACCTCACCGACGTACTGGATGACACCGCGTCGAGTATCCTCACCGCCAACGCGACACCGTCGGCCGACAGCAATGCCCCGCGTGGCAACCTCGCGGTCAAGAGCCTGCAGCTTGGTCTCTTCGTGGCTGGGGGCATCTGGGTCGAAACGGCCTAACTTCTGAGCCTTCTTCCAGGCTAGGACCGAGTCCGTCTTTTTCTCGTACTCTTCCTCGGGCATGACATATTTGTCGACGCCCGCGGTGTCGTTCAAGTTGATCCGGGAGGCCGCAGGCCGTGTGTCAATTACCTACCAGGTTGGATCCCTGTCAGCCTTATCCAAAGTATTGGAGGGTAAAAAAAGTATATGGTGGCACCACTAAAATAGTGACGATCCTCTGGGCCCTGAACGCGCGCACATACGCAACAGTTCAACTCCCACCGCCTCTCCCGCTCGGCCCCCCCCTCGCCACAGTTCTCAAGTGCCAGCTCAGCACCGGTGAATAGCATGGACCTGGAACCTTGAATAATCGTCGACAGGAACGCCGCAGACAGAAGAGTGAAGGACAGCGAGAATATCTCGGCCAAGGCACATGACATGGGAAAGTAGCTGACAAATGAGAGGCCGTGCTATGATGCACTCTGACTTACATGAAGCTCTGCATACGGGGCCAGGGGAAAGTTGGACAAGTGGGTGTCGTCCTCGTTAGGCGCCTCAATAGCGATAGCCTCTGCGCCAGCTGTGGGCTTCAGGGAGAGCCGTTGGCAAGAGGGCGGAACACCAGTGACAGTCTCAAGCTTGCCCTTGAGTTGAGAGATGGACCATGACGGTGTGATGCGACGCTCTGACTGCGCGAATTCTGAGATAACAACGAGCGGAACGTCGGCCATGGCTGAAAGAGAGTCTGGATGGATGGATTGACCTAGGCGGGGAATATCTCGGTGTGTTTTTGGCTGAGACGCTTGTCTTTGCTTTGCTTTGCTTTGCTTTGCTTTGGAGGGGCGGTCAAAGAATGAGGTACTTGCGAGACGCCTGCGCCGCTCTTAGGATTAGGTAGAGCAAAGTGAGAACCGAATTTCAGGCCAAAGTGGTATTTCCAAGGAAGAAAAGAGCTGAGCTTTGCCTATGTTGGATGAGAAAACGATGACAGTGATCGAACTTGAGTGAGTGTGGTGGGGTTATGATTATGCAGTCCAGGGTTTGAGGAACACCAGCTAATGTGCTAAAGGGTAACTAGCATCAAGAAGGATGCAAAAGCATGGGCAGAAAAGAATTGGAAAAAAAGAAAAAAAGTATGCAAAAGCAAAAAGAAAAAAGGAACACTTGGAGCCAGAAGACAGCCTCTGCCGAAATCCTGGGCTTGCGCAATGCAGAAAGCAAAGCAAAAGCACCTAATATATCATATATCATCTACATTTCCCGCCTAGGGAGGTTAGGCTGCTGGGGGGGTTCAACTTTTGATATAGAGACGGGATTGGTCCGTTTAGATCTGAGGCGGCAACGACGTCGACTTCATCATCAACGTCAACCTACAGGCCGGGCCCAATATTACTGCAATTGTATGGATGTATGTATGTATGGATGTACTGTATGTACGTACAGTAGCTCATTAGTGCGAACATGATTACCTGCATGCATTATACCTAGTTCCCTACATGCCATATGGTTGGTTAGTCCTTGGCATGCCATGATAGGTCAGGCGTGGTTCTTGAGCTTTCAGCCAAAAGCAACTTTCTTCATCTTGAACAAGCATCCCTACCCAAGATGGAAATTGGAGGGATTCAGCACAGGCATACATTATCGAATCTGGTATGTAACTCATCAGCTGCCGTCAATATGAGGGAGGAAAAAGCAATTGATGTTCGTCTTGGCTTGAACATCTGCGGAATATCGCAATATGTTCCTAATTTGGAGCGACCTTCGTAATGCCGTGTCACGAATACCCCCAGTCAGTTCCCTTTCATCTCTCCACGCATGAAGCCCAAGCGAAACCTGCATGTGCATGTCTGTCTGAAGTCCACTCACAAGAGCACGGCAGCAGACTCTACGTTGCTAGATTACCTACCTCACGTAGATTGTCGACCGGCTGAATGGCGGGAAGGATCTGAGATGGATATTTGACTAGGCCTCAAAATATGATACCCTGCCATGATCTGATATACAGAGACCACTAGGAGGGTTCAGTCATACACCACAAGCTGCTCAAACCTCCGTGGGCAGCATTAGCTTATCTTAGCTAGGAATAACCAACTGGCCTGCTTCGAAAGTCTCGATCTCGTCAAAGCGCTCATCTGGCCGCCTATTACCACTCTGGTTGAATCTTGTAATCGACAACAAGCCACCTAATCCAGGCCGGTTCCTTGCATCCGCACTAACTCTTTGCGATGATTTCGGTGTTGTTACCGTCGACCGGACCGGCAGACTGGCCATGCTGGTCAGCCATTGATCCGGACGGCGTTTGTCGGCTCCGCGCGGTCCCGTCCGTCTGGAGGCACCCGAACAAAGCTTCATGCCGGCTTCGCGCACGGGAGGAGGTGTCGCGAGGAGGCTCTCCCGGACCCGGCGTCCAGCTCTTCGTGTTCGTGCGATAGTGGCATCTATATTCCAAGACCGCAAGGTGTTCCGCCACCGTCATGATGCACTCAGTCTGAGTAGATACTGCTATCCTGCATGCCCTCCATTATCCCTCGCGGAATAAATCGCCAACATGGATCATCCCCATATCGTTTCTGCAGGCGATGCCACCCGCTGCCTGCCATGACCGATGTGTATCAGATACTGGTGTTACATGAAAAAGAAAAGACCGGTGCGCGGCTCGCAGTCATCGGGAAATCATGGGTTGTCGGCAGTCTCGTTGATCCTGGCAGCCGCAACCCCTGGTCTACCCTCCAACCCGTTTGATATAGCTTCCCTGGCACATGATAGTACTTGAAGTCTAGATGCATTGATGACGACGGGAACCGTACTGCCATCGAGTGGTTGGTGATGGGACAACTCAGCACTCGCTGCGCCCCAACAACCCTGGGAATAATGCTCGTTCGCTGCAATCGAGGTCCGAGCGCGAAGCTCATGGCCATTTCGGCTTCCTGCAGTTTCTGCTGTTTAAGCATACATCTATCTGTAAGCCAGATAACATATACATACGCTTCGTCACTTACCAACCATGCCGTCTTGTATATCAGACCTTTCACTAGCAAGAACCACAGTATAGGGCTGACAGTGCCTCGTTGGAGCAAATGGCAACAAGCTTACCTGTACTGGGACGACTCACTCCACGGCATGCGCTAGGATCTGATTTGCGCCAGACTTCGTATGCAAGAAGCCGTGACAAACAGCTGGGGGTTTGGCGGGATGAAACGCTTGACCCTGACCTCTATTCCATGCCACTCATGACACGTCACATACCACCCACCAAGGGTTCGCAGCAAAGCCTCTCTGACCTACTGGTTAAATCGGGATTCTTGCTCCTGCCAGTAGGTATTTTGCAGCACTCTCGATTTCGTCACCCAGTTGCCAGTTTGCCCTATCCAAATCGGTCCGGGCATAGTTATGAGAGACCTCTGTTAGTGTCCCTCCAAGATGGTATGATACTATGAGTAGATGCAAGCTAGACAAGTAGCTAATCGCACTTGAAGGTGTTTAGGCGGTAAATCAATGTGCCCAAGGGCTGGTGAAGTGAGTTTTCCAAATCCACTCATGCGCATTCTGTTCAGGTCTCAGGCTTGATGTATTTTGAGCGGCGTTCTGACGTCAAGGACAGATCTTGCTCAAGGCTTAATCTCGAAACTTTGAGTATATCTATGGTACGTGATGGGCGGCTCACCGCTAAAAAACACAAGAATCATGTTAGTTGTTGGAGTGGGGTTTGATTTAGAAGGCATGGCTTCTAGAGGAACTGTTCACTGTATTTGGCCTGGCGTCTGGCTCTGTTTCCAATTCAAGATATGTCTTGAAACAACATTGCCTGGTACCTATTATAGTCATCAAACATGGCCAATCTTCTTGTTTGTCCACCGAGGAGTGTGCATATTGTAGCGAATTTCGCCTGTCTATTATGTCCATCATCAGCTAGACCGGGTATCCAATCATTGAATCTCCGCAAGCTCGATTTTGTCAGTCAAGCGAAGCAAATGACGCGCGCAGAGGACGTGGGTATTGTTCAACTTCTTCTCGTCGCATTCTTCCATAATCGTGTGCTTGATATGTCAGGCACAAACAGACAAACCTAGTTAGTTTATCCTTTTGCCTTCATCGATGGGTCTCAGACTTTAGCAATCTAGTGGGCAAAATAGACGAATCTACGATCCAGGATATCCCCGTTCGTGGATCTGTTTACCGACTCCGTTTCCGTGTCCAGTCCCCGCAGGAACACTAGCAGCGTGCTGTGAGAGAGACCCTTCGAGACATCCAGTCATTCCAGCTTGGCAGTAAGCTAGCCCACCAACGGGATGGTTAATGGCTGAAGGAACGACATACACATGCGCCGCAGCTCACTTGACATAGGGCTCGGCCTTGGTTCGCCGTAGGAGGAAGTGGGCTTCAGGGGCCTGTTCGAACGGCACCCGCAATGCCACATCTATCATTCTCCAAATGTGTATGGAAGAAATTGGGGAAACTAGCGCTGCTGGACCTCCACCAAATACCAATCTTTTCCTCTTTCCTTCCAAAGGCTCTTCACTCTGAAGGAAAAGTGCGGAACATCGAATGGATAGGAGGATAAGCAAAAATGATTAGAAAAGATTTGTTTTGTTCGGACATTGACAATAATGTGAAGTAGGCAGATCAGCTGCCCAAATGTGGCTCCATCATATACTTTGCCCTGAGGATTTGTCCCAATCAGACAATATCTTGGCTCGGTTGTGTTTCAGACACTGGCACTTCATGCCAGTCATCGTCATATCCAGTCGCTTGAGGGCAGAACACGAACCCAACTGCTTCGTTGTTCCTGATACTGAGAAATGGCTGGCATGTAACTATAGCATGCCCTCTCAAGATCCTGGACTGTAGATCTAGTTCTTGTCTCCACACCATCCCTGTAGCTTAAGAATATATAAAAGAGTTGGCAGCGCTGATTTGAGTCTAGAGGAACGACAGTTTAGCCCAATAGAGACAGCTTGATATTGTAATCGCCTGCAGATGGAAGTAAGAAAGGGAAAAATTCTTCATCGAGGTGGAGGCCTTGTGGCGGTCACAAGTTCACGACGTCCATCGAGGTGGAAACCCATCCTTGCTAGAAGTTATCTGGCTGCGGGAGGGACACAACGTGGCACTCTCAGAAGGGCTCGAAATCTAAGCCTCACTATAGGACGAGGACCTATGATGACCTGCAAAATCGCAACACTCAGCTCATCGGGCATAGCAGGAATGAATTTGGTCATTGGCAATGATGATGAGGACCATATGTATTCGACCTGAGTGGCCTGCGGGTCCAGCTCGATACTGCTGTTACATCATGTAGACTCACACTAACAACAACGGTTTTCGTGTAACGCCATCTCTAACATCGCCCAACTTCCCCACTTCAGATTGGTGACCCCAAGTGAAAATGTAGGCCAGTCTTCAACGGCGCGTTCTCATATTACTGGAGCTGATGTGGGTGCCATTGTGCTCGTGATTGATCAAGTGCCAACTAGGCATTTGAGTGTCCGGAGCTATGCAACTTCGGAAAGGATCGAATGCTCCAGGAATCTATCCTGCCTGCCATGCAAAGAAAAGTCGTTCGTCCATCGCTTATTAGGCCTTGTTGCTGGCATCCGATGCCCAAGTTGCCTGTTCAGCTTGTGCGCGTGCATGCATCCTCAGACTTCAACCCATCATCTGGTGCCTGGACACAACAACATGCATGAAGAACATCAAGCGGTCGCATGATGTGTGCCCAGCGACTCGTAAGTACTAAGGCGTAGCCCTTGAACCCAACGATGAATTGGTTCTTAGCTGCCCGGCATCGATATCAGTGTAAGTTGGCAACATGTATCAACCCCCAACAACGAGCCGGGTTGGTATGTATTTGGCCGTGTCGCACCTCTTTAGACAAGCCTCTTTTCTTGAACCTTCTTTACTGACCGCCAGTTCACCGTCATCATTCACCACTTCCCAGGATATTCCCGGCGGGCAGTTGTTAGCGGAAGCTACGTGGAGCAAACAATGACCCGTGAAGAAAGACGGAATGGAGCATCGTGGAAAAAAAAAACGAAGGTCTGTGGTTGACTCTGGGCAGGAAACCTTGTGGCTGGTAAAACAACGGTACAGACATCCAACAACCAGCCTCAAGTCTCCAGATACAACCTTGGAATGTGCTCCACCAATTGCATAGCCGAATCTTTCGGCTGGCCATATCAATAGCTCGGGCCGGGCCTCGATTTGTATATCGGTCTACTAGCAGCATTTGAACAAACGTCAGACAACCAGAGGAATCTTGGACAAAGAGCTCAGTCGTGCGAGATCAAATGCCCAGGTGGCGTGTGTGGACCAACGCTCATCCGTGGATGTATTGAAAGCGCTTGTGTCTGGTACATACGGGAGCAACGCACAGACAGTCGTTAGGCTCGTGCTTGAAGCTTGAGCTATTATCCAACTGAGGCAAAGCTTGAGTCGGTGATGAAAGAAGGTGTGGCCGAATTATGCTGGGCTGAGCTGCCAGTCATGACTTGGTTTTAGTTCGACTTGCAAGGGGTTTTGGCAGATGTCAAGTCACTCTGGAATCTGGGTCTGGTTCTCTTCTAACCGCAATAGTATTCGTGTCATCTCTTTGAGACCAGAAGAGGTTTGTGGATGATGCCCTAAAAGGATCACCACTGAAACATGCATTGGGCAAGTTTGGCCAGTTGTAAAATCAAGGCTTTTTTAAATGAAAGGTATGAAACGAAAGATGAAGTCCTCTTCCAATGTTGGATGGACGACTTCCATGTCGATATAAAGAGCCGCCGGCTAGTGCCTTCCCGTCCTGTAACAGGGAAGGTACAAATGCGGTCAGAAGAAATGGAAAGGACCAACATTGGAAACCTCAATGGTCAGAGGCCTGCCTACCTTAGGAAAGCAACAAAAGTAACACCGGGAGTAGCATCTAGTGCTAACTCAATATGGCAGTTAATATGTGATGTCTGCAATTCGTTGCTCATATTCCAATTAGTACATTAGGAGGTAGATACATATTCCAACAGTTGGAGTCCATCCGTTATGAAATTAGGTAGTACGGAAGTACAGGGAGCCGAGCGCAGCCGCAAGCAAACATGACGAGCTTCCATTGGCATCATCTCCACTACACTTTAATTAGCACAAGCGCAGACCTCTTCTCAAACAGTTCAGACTCGATCCTAGTATTCAGCTCCCCGCGGATGATCATACCCCATCGACCACTACGCAGTGCGCGCTGACGCTGAAGCTGACGCTGGATGGTTGGCTGTTAGCGCCTAGGCCTGCCTGCCTGAGTGTGCTGAGCTGCCAGGCAGGCTGTGATACATGGGTGAGGCTGGCATCTTGCGGTAAGTTTCTGGTACCGCAATGTCCAGCACCCATGGAGGTTCGTCGATTACTTATTAACGCCTACTTCGTCATTATCAATATTGTGAATTCATCAACTCTGATATGAGGTTTAATAGAGGTCATGTTGAAGCCGTCACACTTCAATAGGCAATTCGCCACTTAATTTTAATACCCAACCATAGGGAGTCCGCCGAAGAGACACACAACCATGCAGTCTTCGCAGACAAGCACAGAAAAGTCGAACCTCGTTCTATTCTCGGTGGTGCTTCGAGTATAGTTTGTTTAAGTCTGAGCACTCACGTACCAGTCTACCTATTGTAAGCTTCGAGTCAAGCATGGCCCAACCTCTACAGTGAACGTGGGCCAAGCCTAACCAAGCCTTACGGGGGCTACCCTGGCATGATGACTGTCACGGAATGCCGCGATGTGATTGACTGAGCCAACTGTCTCGAACTAGGCGGTTCCTGCGAACCCTTGACTGCCAGTGGGCATACCGGTTGAGGCGTCAATTCAATGGTCTCTGTGGTGTGTCTCGACTCACATGTCGCTACCATCTTGTTTGACTTTCGGGAGCCCGATATGCGAGAGAACGGGGTCTGGGGGTTTATCCCTCAACAACAGAACTCAAGACATCCATGCCCAAGATTCAAGTTCCAAGACTTGGGCCTCCCTTCACATGCGTGCTTACAGCATCAGAGACTTGGACATAAGACATACCCAAACGGGTGGCTTAAAACACAGAAGGCCTCATGTTCTTTAAGGGAACTAAATTTCTGTAGGCCGGCCAGTCTGGCGTATAGTTTTGAATCACTCTGACCGAGACGATGGATCTCTTGGCATCCGTAGTTCGTACCGATGACATTTTATGCAGAGCTTCGTGGCATTTCTTGACAATGGGTGCTAGACGTCTGGTGTTGGAAGTGTATGCATCTGGCACACCCCAATCAGAGAATCCTTCTTTTCGTTGGTTCTGCGGACATGGAAGACAACATTTTATATGAGACGTATATATGATTATTACCATGTTGTTACTCCGATTCTGTTTTCATTGTGGCCACGTGCTAGAGTATATCAGGCTGGTGGCCATCTGAGAATGAATGAAGGCAATGATAACAATGGTAGACTACATGGTATTGCTTTCCTTGAACCCTTTTTGGCCCTAGATTTATCAACTGCACCATCTCACGAAAACAATTGAACGGAGGAACTCGATCTTTGTAATTGGAGCCCTTCAGAGTCCAAGTTAAATATTCACTACCCTTGTCAACTCAAAGACGAACAAAGAAAACCGGACCCGGCAACTCCCCCCATGCGAAGATCGTAGCGACGTGGACCAGAGGGGAGTCCATGATGAGTTGGTGTAGAGCCAGGGGGCGTGCAGCCGACGCACCTAGCCCCGAAGCTGGAGACGAAGATTAGACGCCAACGCCCCTCTCAGCCAAGGCAAGGCAAGTCAATCATGACAAAACAGGACCAGCCAGACAAGGCCGCGGCTGTGCAAGGCGATGAGAGAGAGAGAGAGAGAGAGAGAGAGAGAGAGAGAGAGAGAGAGAGAGAGAGAGAGAGAGAGAGAGAGAGAGAGAGAGAGTAGAGTACGTAGTAGTACGTACGTACGTACGTACGTACGACGTACGTACGTACGTACGTACGTACGTACGTACGTACGTACGTACGTACGTACGTACGTACGT